>NW_008354281.1:3017782-3082945 GCF_000622305.1 Nannospalax galili
AGATGGAACTGGTAAAAGAATGGAGCCAGGGGCCCCTCCCAAGCCCATGTGACTCCTGAGGAACAGATTCTCAAACGACCTTAAGAATAAAAGTAAAGTGGTTTATCTGGGCCAATTGTAGGTTCTTAAACACCTCAAAGGAAAGTATAACCAAAGATGAATGGGGTCAATATAAATTTTTAAGAGTCTGTATGTATAGTTAAAGGCTACATAGCAAGAAACGAAGCCAGACAGGAGATACCTTCCTTTGAGTTATTGGCCAGGGTGGCCCAAAAGACTCCCAGTGTAGAACTGGGAAAATGAACAGCAGACCCCAATCTTATCTAAAGGAATATTGACAACTGATTGCTGCTAGATGAGGAACAGCTGCTCTTCCTAAAGCAAGGCTCTCTAGATAGGTTGACTATATTCAGCAGATGGACAAGCACTGGGGAGTGGCTGGGGGTGCCGACAACACAGTGGACGGTAACAGGGATGACAGAGTATATGGGCTCCATTGTGTGGGAGAGGGGAGGCTATGGGAGGGTGCCATTTGGGAACTGAGTATATAGATGAATAAGATTGTGTGGGATGTTCTGTATGATATACACACAAAAAATTTAACAAATTTTAAAAAAGACATATTTGAGGAGAAAGCATAAAATTGTACTTCATGTTAAACAATAGAGGTGATAAACATTACCAGTGAAATCTACCTGATGACTTTATATACGTAGCAAAAACGATGAGTCTTTCTTCAAGAAACAATATATTCTAAAATGAAATGGATATCTTTTTTGAACGTTAAAAAACACATTCAGTTTTATGTCTTACAGGGCTTATACTGAGTTCAATACAGTTATACAATATTGAACTCTGGAGATTTTCTTTAAAGGGTAAAACTCATTCAATTTTATGTCATATAGAGTTTATACTGAGTTCAATATTGTATAACTGTATTAATTCAACTGTGAACCTAAAAATTTACAACCACTTTTGAAAGAGATGTATCCTTGCTCTGGAATGTGTTACTGAATATGTTAAAGCTGTAATGAAATGAAAAAAATAAAATAAAAAATATACATTATATACATTATATTAGGTATTATAAACAATGTAAATGAAATTGTAAAAGCTATGCATACATTATATTCAAATGTTAGTAAATTTTATACAAAGAGAAAAGAAATTTATAGTTACATTTATTTGTTCCTGATGAGGAGATGTGCTTGCCATGGTGTGCATGTGGCTGTCAGAGCACAACTTGTGGGGATCAGTTCTCTCCCTCTGGACTACAAGTGATAACAGGTGGTAAAATTCACAGGCAATTGAAAAATAAACTAACAAGTTCCATTTCAAGTTGGCTGAGAATTGATAACATGATGTGCAGATCTGAATGTCCCTTTAACTGATGTGGCTAACAACAAACATCACAGAAGTCTACAGTCATTAGAACACTAAGTCAGGTACATAGATGCATGAAGGCTGATAATCCCTCTGTGTCAGTTTATTCTTTCTTAGAAATATCTGTTTGCTGATGACTTCAATAGAGAACACTTACCTGTTAGCACGACCAATAGTTGAGTTCATTTGAGTAAGAAATCAACTAAAAGAGAATAATTTTACTCCTCTGCTATGAAAAGATATATAATCATATTAATTTAGTCCAGAAATACATTGAAATTATGTGTTACTGCACATTCTCTCTAAATACACATCATAAGCTATAATAATGTGCAGGAATTTTTCTGTCCTGAGAGAAAAACCTTCTAACTGAAAACTCTGGAATCATATAACCTATATTTTATTGAGGGGGGGTTAGAGTGTCTCAAAAATGGAAATTCCAAAGTGGCATTTTCTTCAGAAAGCAGAGGGCTCACTTTTCAGATGTGACCTTTTCCTGAACTTCTGTGAAATATCTGAAATAGCATAGGTAACTGAATATTTGTGTGATGCTATCAGCTCACAGGAATTAAAAATGCATACTTTATATATTGTATACATATAATATCACAATATAATAAATATAAATATATGACATACAGTGTGTATACAATATATATGTACTGCTAATGCCTAACACACACACACACATTCACACACACATACACAAGTATCTGGAATGATACACCAAAGCCTCAGAACCTTTGTAAGTAAAGTATGATTAAACATTGCTATGAACTGAAAACATTATGTATGCTATGCTGTATTTCTATGCAGATCTTCCCATCATTAATAATGTTTAATTCCCTAGAGTATTTCTTTTAGCACATACTTTTGGCATGGAGAAGAAAATAAACTGCTGATTTTACTTGTACTGGAATGATACACCAAAGCCTCAGAACCTTTGTAAGTAAAGTATGATTAAACATTGCTATGAACTGAAAACATTATGTATGCTATGCTGTATTTCTATGCAGATCTTCCCATCATTAATAATGTTTAATTCCCTAGAGTATTTCTTTTAGCACATACTTTTGGCATGGAGAAGAAAATAAACTGCTGATTTTACTTGTAATTGCTATGGACATAAT
This sequence comes from Nannospalax galili, assembly GCF_000622305.1. Classification (NCBI taxonomy): domain Eukaryota; kingdom Metazoa; phylum Chordata; class Mammalia; order Rodentia; family Spalacidae; genus Nannospalax; species Nannospalax galili. The sequence continues at coordinate 3,020,296 of NW_008354281.1, forward strand.
TACAAGAGGAAACAAATACTATTCACAGGTAAACTTGTACTACAAACAATGATTTTTCTTTTGTTGAATTCTACAAAATGGGTATTTGATGAGGGTGCCACCCAGGAACATTCTAACATACCATGTTACACAGCACATTCTTAGCAGTGGGTATTCCCAATGGCTTAGAGAAAAAAACCCCAGCAATTCCTGTGACCAAGAACAAGAACCGCCAGTTCCTGCCTAATAGAAAAGGTTCATTAACAGGCTTGAAAGCTTTAAAGATTTTATTAAAGGGGTTTCATTAGCTTTGTCATTCACTTGTACATTGTGGTAGTGATATTTTTAAGTAAATCTCTCCAGATTTCATTTATTATTCTAAATATTGACAAGTCTAAGGAAAAAAGAATAGAGCTCCCAAAGGGCAAAAGCTGCCCATTTTTTGTTATGAATATTTTCGTGCCTGAAAGCATTTTACACAGAATTCTACTGAGCAAGCACTCGGCTGACACATCTGTACTCTATTGTGCTTTCCTCGACAAATCAGCCCATTCAGGGGCTATAAAGGAAGAAGTCATATAAATATGTTTGTAAGGAAGACACATTTCCCTTTTTATAAGTTCAATCACTCATGATAAAGCTATTAAAAGCAGATTCAAGTTAACAATAAAAAACAAGGCATAGTTGTGTAAATATGTTGGGGCGGGGGGGGGGGAAGAAAGACAAGTGGGGAGGGGTTAAAGTGATGGAGGCCAGGAGACCAGACAGACCATGAAACTGTCCCAGGTGCAGGCTTATTTGGATAGAAATAAAGAGATGAAGATCTACACAAATGTGCTAAAGATACATGGTAAACAGCTGGCATGCACATTCTAGTGAGGAAAGTGCTAAAGGCAGTTCTGGAGTTTCAAGGAGAGGTGAGGCAGTCCTGGAACAGTGGTTAAAAGGAGGACACAGTGAGCAACACTCAGAAGTTAAGTCAGAATCTAGGAAGTAAAGCACTAGTCTATAGCAGGAAACTATTCAAAGACCCAGGTTCTGAAGAAGGGATGATAATACAAAAATTCAAGTACAAATGTCTCTAATTTGCAAAGGGCCCTCAAAGCATTCTAAAAATGGAAACAAGAGGGTGGAGAGATGGCTCACTGGTTAGGAGCACTGGCTGCTCTTGAAGAGGACCCAGATTTGATTTCCAGCATCCTCATGGCAGCTGACAACGTTCCATAATTCTAGCTGCAGGGAATCTGACTCCCTGACATTGCACAACATGGGTGCACTTACACACATGCAGGCAATGCATTCACACACATAAAATAAAAATAATAAATAAAAATTTAAAAATATATATTAAAAAAATAAAAATAATAAACAAAGTATTACAAATGGGACATCTCTTCATAAGCAATGCATATTGAAATGGCTAAGCAGTTTTCATACCATATGACTTCTCTATTTCCATACAGTTGGCACTGTATCTCAGTAGCCCACTGTTACTGGTAGAGATTTTGTTGCATACCCATGCTAAAGCAAGTAAAAAATAGTAGAATTTTGCAAAAAAATGAATCAGAGTCATATTCATAAAGGAGCTAAGTAAGGAGTTCAGTATGTACTGAATGCAGGCTCAGAAATGGAGGGGGAATGGAAGGAGGCCGGTAGGGAGGGAAGGAAGGAAGGAAGGAAGGAAGGAAGGAAGGAAGGAAAAAAGGGAGGGGAAAAGAGAGGGAAGGAGGGAAGGGAAGGGAGAGGAGCGAGGGAGGGAGGAACAGAAGGGAGAATGGATTGGAAGTTGAGTGGAGAAGTTTCATGAGTATGAGCTCTCAGCAAGCTATAAGAAAGGCCAAGAAGGACTTGGGGCCCCAAGACACAACTACATTGATCATGGTTAGATGTGTTTGAATTCAGCACTCCCTCTGTGCTCTTCCTAGACCCACTCTCATTGTGGGAAGGGTCTTTTTATTCCTTTCCTTCTTGATTCTCTGATGAATGTTTTGGTTTAAAATATTTAAAAGAGATAGATGATAGATAGATGATAGATGATACATGATAGATGATAGATAGATAGATAGACGAATAGATGATAGATAGATGATAGGTGATTGATGATAGATGATTGATAGATAGATAGATAGATAGGTGATAGATAGATAGATGTTAGATAGATGATAGATAGATAGATAGATAGATAGATAGATAAAAAAAAGATAGATAGATAGATAGATGATAGATAGATAGATAGATGATAGATAAGTACGAAGCCAGAAAAGTAAAGGATGAAATGAAAAAGTGTCATGAGGTTTGATCTCAGTATGGAGCCCTAGTATGGAGGATTAAGGAAGTAGAAAAAGTGAAAGGTAAATGAATAGAGTAGGAGGAAAGGAGTTTCTAGACAGAGGAAACGGTACAATTTCTATTTCCTGTGTGATAATAATTTTAGGGAGTCGGTATCAGTACCCATCTCTGTTATATACAATAAATCTGGAGGTGAAGAGATGGCTCAGCACTTAAGAGCACATATTACTCCTCTTCCAGAGGACCCAAGTTTGATTCCTGGCACCTGTGTTGGGTGGCTTATAACCACATATAACTCCAGGGTTGTTAGTCACCATGTGGGTGCCAGTTCCTCTGCAAGAGCAACCAGTGCTCTTAACTGCTAAGCCATCTCTCCAGCCCCCTGAAATTCTTAGGAATAAAAACAATTTGCAGTATAAGATGAGGAAATATAACAAATAGTGGGTATATGCAAACACCTTTCCACTGCCATCTAACATGTTGTATATTACTTTTATCCAGTCTCATCAGAGAGAAAGGTCATGTTCCAAACTGTCTTCCACTAACTTGTGCAACCTGCCACTCATCTTTAAGCAAGTTAGACTCTCTCTCATTCTTCTGAGTCAGAAATCCCTGAACTTTCTCACATGTGCTGCTTGTAGTTGGAGCCTTAGCCTTTTCCAGTTTCTGGTTCCCTAAAGGAACCCAAGGCAGAACCTCTCACGTGTAAACATATTCACTGCCATGAGCATGATGGGACCCACAGAAGGGATTGCCGGCCTGTATTATCTGCCTTAAGGTGATTCACTTCTTGTATCAAAGACCACCACACATGAAAGTGGCTTCTACTGGGGAATCTTCTAGTATCTGCTGCTTCAGAGCTCCTTACTGTGGAGGTGGAAAGCTTTTGCAATGTGATGGTAATTAAGAACTTTGGAGCAAGGAGAGCTCCCAGACAAGAGATAAGACTGGGAAGATAAGCTGGAGTCTGCCTCCATCCTGCCCACTAAGGTGGACCTGAAAGGAAGTCTTTGTAACCCCTGCGGCCATAGGCCATATGTTACCTTGCTTAATTATCACATGTATCTTTTGCTTAATTACCACCTATGTGCTGCTTTGTGTTTTTCTTGTACTTCCTCACATGAATATAAAAACCCCTAAAACTGGAGGCATGTACTGGCTCCTTTACAGAAGTATCTGTGGGTCAGTATGCTACAGTAAAATTAAATCCCTCTCCTCACCTGACTTTGGTTGCTGGCCTCTGATTTTCCCATAACATCCTGACAGGAAGATTTACTCATGAGTCCTTTGAGAATCTGGAGAAAAGACAAGCCTAAGTGACATACATCATAAGTATAAATTGCACCATGCCTTCAATATCTGCCATGTCTTTCAGCTTTGCTTTTCTAGATATAAAGTTTTCCTTTCAATTTAGCTGAACTATCTATTAGTTTTAGAAGACATTTAGATATTAGGAAGAGAACAGCAAGGTAAGATTTGGCCTCTGAGACAAAAGTAGACTACATTTATCATAGCAGAATATTCAGAGTCCATGGAGATTTTGCTCCTCTTTTAGACAATTAAACATAAGTGTAGGGTTGGCTGTGCTGTGCAGGTCATATTCCGTGTGGGGCAACTGAGGTAAATAAAAAGACATGATCTGGGGGAATAAAAGAATCCTCAAAACTATTCATTCTAGAACGTTTGTGAGAAAATAGAATTGGGAGATTGATAGTTATTATCTGATTTCCTCTCTGAAAGAAAAGACCCGAACATTCTAAAAAGACAGAGAAGAGCTATGCCTGCCTCACATTAAGGTTTATAAAAAGAGGTCACCTCTAAAAAGTCCACAAGGGACTAAGTTGGGATTTGGCCACAGTGTCCAGGCACCATTTAGAGTTAGGTAGAAGTGGCCTCAAAGGTTAACTTTCTAGAACCATCCTGGTTTTGTTTGTTTCTTTGTTTTGTTTTGTTTTTTATTTTTAAAGAAACGGAACACTTGAGCTGGGGGCACTTATCATACTGGTTTGACCAGACACCTTTGCACCAAGTTACTGAATAGACTGCATGGCTAAAATCAGACAGAATTAAACCTGTCTCCACTACTGAAACTAGTGCTAAGCTTATTGCCAGGGAGGATACTCTAAGAGATACAACCACACTGAGAAGAATAAACTCAAAACCCCGTCAACTGCAGGCTTCAGTTGTGAAGGCAAGAGCAGCTGGACACCGCAGCAGGAGGACGGATGCTGTCCTAACACACAGCATTGTGTCTGGGACCTTGGTCCTTGTCATTTGTGTAGCTTGTATGCCTCTTTCCTTTAGCTATATGCTCAGACAAACTTAGGCCACTACCTCAAGACTATCCTAGAAGAAAGAGTGGCAACAGATGGTGTATAAATGTATTGTTTCAAGAAAGACTAAAAACTTAAATTAAAAAAAAAAGACCATTTGAATCAAATAAAGATTGATATCAAAGGTTTATTCCCTTTTTTCCTTGATGGGGAATTTTATGAGCTGCTTAACCAGAAGGATCTTAGATTTTCTTTTTTCATAGTTCTGAGTACCTGATCTATGGCTCAGAAATACACTACTCAATTGAGTGATAAGTAAACAAAAATTACTACTTTAAATTCCAATGTTTTACAAAATCCCAGAGAGCAGAACATAGTATCTCAAACTTTGTCCTATTATGTACACATTTCCTTAGCTCAGTGCTCCAGAAATATAAATTACCTTGAGCAAGGGGAAACCATATCCATATGACTAGATTTCCAAAACAGTAAAAACTGTTTTCTGTTTTTCTGTAATTTCTGTGTTGGGAGGAGGCAATCACATCTAGTTTGTGAAATCCTGGCTATAAGAGATCATTCAGTCAGCACACAAAGGTTCACAGAGGTTGTTCCTTCCAAGAATAATCTCCCAGGGCCCCATTCAACAATAAATATTTCCCAACTTCCCTGTGCAGAAGTCACAGTAAAGCTGAAAATGCTACGGAAATTGCCTCTGCATCCAGCCGATTTGGCAGGCTAAGTGCCCATACACAAAGAAGGTCTGTCTCTGTTTGTTTTCCTCCTTTCTGAGCAATAAGCCATGGAAAGATCTAGAAAAGCCTGGGGAGGATGTGTTAGAGGCTCCCTCGTCCTGCAGAACTGCTAATTATGAAAACCCAAAAATTTGTTTCTACTGGCTGAGTGATCCTGAGTCTGAACATTGGACATATTGAAGACATGGACTTCTATGACCTTTCTCTAAAAAGAGGGAAGGGAGAGAAAGCTGAGAGCCAACGCTCACGGCACCTTCGGGGCACTTCTTCAGCAAAGCTTACGTTCAGACAACAAGCGTGGCTTCTCAGATTTGTTATCCAGTTGACGCCTAAAGGACTTCTAACTCTAGTGTCATAGAAAGAGCACCAAAAAGCAAGCACCTGGGTATCTTAAAAACAAACAAAAGCAATCGGGATTCAAGAGACTTGTGATTTCAGTAGGAAGAAAACCACTAATTTCCTGGATGGCATTGTTCAACTCCGTTTACACTTCTCATGTGAAGTTTTATGCACAATTAAAGGAGATCTAGGAATAAGGCCTGAAATTCTGTTACAGAGAGAGGATGTTTTTTGAGACAGTGTCTCCCTGTAACCCCAGTTGGCCTGGAACTCACTATGTAGACCAGACTGGCCTCAGTCTCAAGGAGATCCACCTGCCTCTGATTTCAGAGTGCTAGGATCAAAGACATGTACCACCATACACAGCGCTATAAAGGATTTTTTAAGGGATTGGTTAGTTTTTATTTTATGTGTGTGAGTGTTTGCCTGCATGTATGTATTTGTACCACAGCTGTGTGTGCCTGATGCCCACCGAGGCAAGAAGAGGGCATTAGATCTTTTGGAGTTACAGACGGCTGTGAGCAGCCATGTCAGTGTTTGGAACCAAACTCAGTACTTCACAAAAGCAGCAAGTGATCTTAACCACTGAGCCATCTCTCTAGTCCCAAAATAATTTTTTATGTTACTTATTGCATATAACACCAGGACACCTAGGCCTAAGTTACTGTCTAGCTTTCTTGAATATTTTCATAGTATTTTCAAAACACATTTCTTGAATTTGTTACCTTGAATTATTCAGCAAATAAAGACTTCCCTAGCAAGCCATTTGTATACTTTAAGATAAAATTCATACAGATAATGTGGATAAATATTTTATTTTTTCCATTACCACACATCGTGTTATCAAAACTGAGAGCTATGTAATTCTTGAAGGAGATTCTTCATTCGTAATTTTCTGTTTCGAGTTCTGTGCATCCCTCTCTTCTAGAAAACTATGTTTATATGCTACAGGAAATATGATGTGTTTAGTTGGTTGCACAGCTGTAATAAAGCATTGTGTGAAAGAAGTCTTGGTCCGTTTACTAATTTTTGGATTTTCTAAAAAGCCAATAACAGCTTTATTAATCAAAGCATGCCCCATAATCTTTATGCAAATAATCTAGGCAGTTTCAATAAAATAAGCAAAGCATTTGTTGTTGAAGACAAAAGGTCAGTGAGACATTGAGGTTGAAGTTCAAAAATAGTAACTTAAAGTTAAGAAACACATTAAAAGCACATATACAAGCGATTGAAGATCATTATTACAATTTGCACCAAGTATACAAAATGGATGCTAATTTGTTTACACTTACATATGAGAAAGAGGACATGTTTCTATGTGTTTCAACAAAAGCATGTAATTTATGTTTTTTTGAGATACAGCAACAACCCCAGACATTCTATTCTATTCTATTCAACAGTTACTTGGCAAGTCAAGTTTGGGTTTTTAAATTTCTAAATACTATCCTACTTAGAAAGCTCCCATCTATATTTGGCAGACATCAAAAAAGAACATGACATAGAACCGTTAGTTTTCCAATGACAGGTGATTATGTTCCCAAACTAATACAATAATTCCTCAATGTTAACGCTACATAAATGTCCATTTTCTACTTTGTCTCTTGCCAGGACCCCAATAATTATTCCAAGCCCAGGCTATGTAAAAAGGTCTGAAATAGTTGACTTATTTGATCTGTTCTTCATAGGAACACACAGAACATGTGGTATTCTACCACCTGGCTTCATAATATCTATCTCCTCCTAGTTCTGCACCTTATTCACATGCTCTGAAATATAATAAAGCAGATAATAATAAGGCATTATATTACATTTGGCTCAACCTACTATTTAAAGTGCCTAAGGAAACAAACTGTTTGTTTGAAATAAGTTTAAAAAAATGTTTTGTTGGAATATTAGAGAAATTGTACTGGTATTTTAAATTTCTAAGACCATTACCAAAGTATTAGGAATTTATAGCTTAATGGTCAGCCTCATACCAAGTAGAGGGAATATTTAGGAATCAAATGATCACATTTTAACATGTAAGAGAGGAGAGTGATGAAAGCATATTAAGATTGAAAAGAAAAGTAAAATACTAACAGATGTGGAATATTGTACAAAGTCCAAACCCAATAGGCATCCATGTAGAGAGAAGAATCACTGAAAGGAAAGAATAAGAGGAGTTTCCTGGTGTACTTATATACCTGCAGGCAGAGTACTCATACACATAAAATTAAAATAATTTAAAAAATAAGTGTATTGAACTTCGGTTAAGCTGCATTGATACAATAGCTATTCTACTAATACTGAGAGATGGATCAGCTTTTTCCTGTTGTCTACTAAGTGAAATTTGGAAAGCAGCAGCAAATCAAAGGGAATGGACAATCTGTTTTCCCATAAGTACAGGGTACTCATTCATCCCTGGCAAAGGCTTTGAATCAGTCTACATTGAGCCGTATGCTGAAACCCTGCTGAGCTGACAGCTGCTGCTGGCCCAGGGCCTGCAGTGGACCTGAAGAGAATAATGCTCTCCACTTAACTGCAGGCTTAAAATAAAGCTGAATCACCACTTTACAGACACTGAATGTATCTGCCTGGGGAGGCTGAGGTCACTGTCTCTGCCTTTGGGATCAGACAGCAATCAGAGGCTCAGAGGATATGTTCAGGATGCCACGAACAGAATCATTTCAGCTCACTTGTTTGAATTATTTCCCTGTTTACTATATGTTAGATAAATGCATAAATCTTTTGAACTTTAATGTGCTTCTCCAGTTATTTAGGGAATCAAAAACACTTCTAAATTTATGCTTTCTAAAGAGATCACAGTGACTTTCTAGACTGGGATACATGTGATCAAACTATTTAGGGACAAAAAGGCTAGGGGACCATTATCTAGCACTGGGGGTTTCCTCCCTCTTATGTCCTAAGGTAATGTGAGAGAATCAAGAAGTAGCTTCAGTAGATACTTCTGTAAGTGAATAGACATGACATCTACCATGAGGAAAAAGATAAAGATGTGACTTCTTGGAGGACACAAATAATATAATTACAAAGGTTCCCTGGGATGCTCCCAAAGATTCATCTTTCTTTTTGACACAGAATACATAAATATATTTCACCACATACAAAGACTATGTGACATCAGAAATAATTTATGAAGCAGTAGGAGGTTGTATGTGTCAGTGAATTAAATACTTTTCAAATTCATGAGCAGCTAGATTGTTATATCTAAATAATTTAAGTTTTCTATCAATCATGAACTTCAGAGCAAAGTGATAATATAGAAACAATGTGGAATACTGGAGAGACACCTTAAAGTGCAGTTAAGAGAGTACATTGTTTTTAAAGGATGTGTTTTTTTATAGCCTAATTATTCAAAAGTTGATAAATATACCTGTTTTCAACAAGCAACACATGAAGATTGTACACAGGATCTTGTCATCTTTTTATTCTAAAACTTTTATTTTGGGATTCCACATTGCAAGTCAACAAGAAACATTTGGAGTATTTGATACATTGGAGCTATGACTATACATGCAATTTGTATCTATCTGTGTGTGTGTCTCTCTCTCTCTCTCTCTCTCCTCTTTCTGCATGCATGCATGCATGTGTACATGTGTGTGTGTGAGAGAGAGTTTCCTGTAGCTCAGTAGAGACTCATGCTTTCATACTTGCTGTATAGCTAAGGCTGACCTCAGAGAGAAGCAAATATTTATCCAAAGGGGCACATTCTGAAGCTGCCCCCAGCCATCTCTCTCTCTCTCTCTCTCCTCTTTGTGCATGCATGCATGCATGTGTACATGTGTGTGTGTGAGAGAGAGTTTCCTGTAGCTCAGTAGAGACTCATGCTTTCATACTTGCTGTATAGCTAAGGCTGACCTCAGAGAGAAGCAAATATTTATCCAAAGGGGCACATTCTGAAGCTGCCCCCAGCCAGCAGGGTCTTCAACGTGGACCTGAGGAGAGAACCGACGAATGGAAGGACAAGAGACATGAGAAATGAGAGCAAGACAGGTGGTCTGATCAAGCTCTGAAAATTTTATTTTTCTCTTTGCTATATAACAAGTAAAAGGAGGAAGCAAAGCTAAGGGTGGGGAAATTTCAAGAATGAAGTAATCTGTAAAAGGGGGAAGTGTTGCTAAGGTTACTAGGGTTGCTCAACCACAGTGAGGCCACCTGGTTTCTGAGAGACGGTTGCTTATCTAAATGGTGCAACCTGAGGTGGTTTCAGTGTAATCTGACTTAAGCAACTGTTGGCTCCCAGCATCTCCTCCCTTTCCATTAAAAAAAGTTGAGGAACCTGAAATTTGATAATTATTGACTCATAGAAGAATAGTGGGCATTAAGCAGGGAGGGGAAGCATTGGCCTGATCCTCCTAGACATTTTTGTGTGTCCTTTTTGAGGAGGGGAGGAATTTAGGCTGCCTCTTGCATCCAGAAGCGCTGTTGGACACTAACCTCCATGCAAACAGGCTTACTTCTCAGGGAACCCAGAGACAGAATATATGGTCCTTCTCCTGCAGTGCTTTGCCTTGCACCTCACGCCGGTACCCCTGTCTGTCTAGTGCAGGCATACATGGCTCTGAGTACCACATAGCTCCCGCCAGAGGGGTTCTTCTGCAGGTTCCTCTAGACCTCGATCAGCCAGATCCAGTCGGTGATAATGGACTTGTAAGGGTTTTGATGCCAGGGAGTCAATTTGTTGTTGAATAAAGTGGGTAATTCTGCCCATAATGAAAGGCCCAAAGCTTATAAGAAGTAAGAGGCTAACTAAGGGACCCAATAGTGGGAGTAAATAGGGCAGAATCCCACTCCAAGCACTCCAGATAGGGTTTTCAAAAAGCTCCTTGTGCTGTCTCTCGAGCTCCTCTTGATGTTTCCAAATGCAATCACGAACAATTCCAGACTTATTAGCATAGAAACAACAACGATCCTGTAGGGCCAAACAAATTCCTCCCTTATCTGCAGTGAGCAAGTCTAACCCTCGCCTATTCTGAAGCACTACTTCTGCTAGGGAGTCTATCTGATCTTGTAGATCCTTAACGGATTCATAGACCATATGTACATCATTTATGAGCTGTTATGACAATTTTGTAGACATTCCAATTCCGGCCGAGCCAGTGGCGATGCCGCTTGCAATGCCTAATCCTACCAATAGGGGTATAAACTGGACTGCCCTAATGACTAATCCTATAGCGTGTGAGGATCCAATACCTGCACACAACCTTATATAATCAGTGATATTTGCGCCTGAGCGGTGGGTCCGAATTGCGGCTTGACAGGCAGGATTAGCATTTTCATACGCCAAATGTTTTATGAAGGCACTTTCTGTTTCTCCTTCCCCGACGACCCTCTCTGCCCCCTCAGTGAGGCGGCTGACAAAATTACTATAAGGCTCATCGGGTCCCTGTCGGAGCTTAGCTAAGGAGGTGGTGGCGGAACCCTTAGGGGGAAGCCACCTCCAAGCCTTAAGTGGAAGACTCATTTTCAATATTACGCTGTTCCGTTTCCCTGCAATTTTCAGTAAAATCAGTTTTCCACAGAACGAAATCTCCCCCAGATAGGGTGGCCCGGGCCAAGAACTGCCAATCATTGGGTGTGAGCCACCGGTCACTCAAGTTTTCTATGAGGGCGATAGTGAAAGGGGCTATTGGTCCATAGTTGGCTACAGCTATTTTTAATTCTTTCAGATGTTTAAGGCTAAGGTGTCTATACTTTTGCCCAAATGATTCATTTAGCTTAAGGCATTTTTTTATTGTTATTACCATCCTCTATGTCTGAGTCACTATCCCCTGAAAGGTCATCCTCTTGGTCAGACTTGTCTTTATGCAAGGCAGAGCCCTCTTCATCTTGTGGGGAGGTATCTTTAGCCTTGGTTGTCTGTAGGGCTTTACTCCATGTGACAGGAAAAATATGGAGGGTCCTCTTATATTTGGAGCCATCTTTATTAGGAGCCCTTTTTGGGATGGCCTCTGGGAAGCACTAGATAATTCCAAATCAAGGGCTCTGAGGTCCTTAATTAATTGTAAATGTTCTCTTTTTTGTTGAAGGATATTTCTTAAAGAGGCAGTCTCTTCAGAGAGCCTCACCTTAGCCTTATCTATGTATTCTGAAACATTGTCCAGATCGAGGACAGGGGCACAAAAAGGGGATGCGGTAGCCAGAGCAGTACAATCATTAGTATAGGGAGGCGGTCTTTTTACTGGAAAAGCTGAAAGCATGGGGGGCCAATCAGGGTTAGGTTGTTGAGTAGCCTTTTGTTCAGGGAAAAGGGCTTCCTCAGAGGGAGAGTCCTCCACCAGTCTAAACTCAGGGGACTGTATAGATGTCACAAGAGACGTGTAGGTGTGGGTTTGTGGTTTCTCTTGGGTACTAGAATCAGCAAGGGGGTCGGAGGCTGCCTGTATATTCAGGGCCTCTTTAGGCTCAATAGTGGGACCATCCACTTCTGGAATATTAATAGACATGGAGCCGCACGTGGAGGGGGCCTTGAAAGCCTTTGAAGTGCCCTTTCACCCTCCTTGACGACCTCTTGGATATCAGGAAAATGATTATAAACCTTTAAAATATCATTGTCTAAATTCCAGTAAGAAAAGGCCTGAACAGGAATTTTTTCTGGTCCAAAGGCTCTATAATAATCCTGAAGACAATTACCCACCCTTCCCCATCTTTTTATATCAATAGTTCCTTCTTGAGTGAACCATGGGCAGATTTCTCCAACAAAATTAAAAAACTTACACAAATCTTTTTTTCTTAACCCTAGTTCCCTGTGTCTTGAGGGACTCTTTGAGTCTTTGGAAGAATAAGTCATGCTTACTCAATGCTTGTCCCATGAATGTGCTGCACTTGCTTACCTCTATAAACGGAGCAGTCTCACACGTGGGTGGCTCTGTGGTGCTCACTGTGCGGACCTTCACTCATGGCATCTGGCTCTGTGTCAGTCCTGGGAGTCACGGCTGTGCATAGCAAAGGGCGTTCTTCAGGGTCCTCGTATCCCCAGCGCCACGTTGGGCGCCAGTTGCCCCTGGCCAGCGGGTTCTTCAACGTGGACCTGAGGAGAGAACTGACGAATGGAAGGACAAGAGACATGAGAAATGAGAGCAAGACAGGTGGTCTGATCAAGCTCTGAAAATTTTATTTTTCTCTTTGCTATATAACAAGTAAAAGGAGGAAGCAAAGGTAGGGGTGGGGAAATTTCAAGAATGAAGTAATCTGTAAAAGGGGGAAATGTTGCTAAGGTTACTAGGGTTGCTCAAACGCAGTGAGGCCACCTGGTTTCTGAGAGACGGTTGCTTATCTAAATGGTGCAACCTGAGGTGGTTTCAGTGTAATCTGACTTAAGCAACTGTTGGCTCCCAGCATCTCCTCCCTTTCCATTAAAAATAGTTGAGGAACCTAAATGGTGCAACCTGAGGTGGTTTCAATGTAATCTGACTTAAGCAACTGTTGGCTCCCGGCATGAAGCTACTGCAGAAGTTCAGAAGAGGAGTGAGAACAGAAACATAAATGTGGGTGAGAAAATAAGTAAATGGATCTATAATACGGTGAAGATCACTTACTTTTCTGGGTAATCAGATTCAATATATACTTTTTCAATGAATGGCAGGTTACTTAGGGAAGAACCAGTAATATTGCTCACACCGCTTTGAGAATTTATTGCCCCTAAAAGTGTTTTCTAATCAGACCAGAAGAATTAACATCACCTGAGATTGACTGAAATGCACACTTAGACCTTCTTCCCAGACTGACTAGGAATCTATCTGGCTAGTCCCAGCATCTTGAGATAATTTGCATGCACAGTAACATTGAAGGAAAATGCCCTAAGAGAGGCAGCCTTGAGACTCAGACACACAAGATGCTAAGAGAATGCTAAGACACAGTTCAAAAGCAAAAGAAAAACTTGAGAGATAAGAAACAAGATCCTATTGAACTGGACTTCAGAACATAATTAAGGGAGATCTCCTGTGTAAATCCCTTACCAAAACAGCCATGGCAAACTTCACAAATTATACAGGATGAAACTGCTAGTAGCAAAGCTATTTCCACCTAATAATAACAAAAATAATAATTGCAGAAAATAAGTTGTATTTTGGCTTAGAGTTACTTAGAGCTTGCTTCTATATGCTCTTTCTGTTAGAGAAACTCATATTAAAGAGTCTTTAGAGGGGGGAAAGATAAACATTTTATAGCATATCAAAGGAAATGCTGAAATTTTTAATTACTTCCAAGTACTTTGACAGAAGCAAATTGTAAAGAAAAAGGAACTCAATACTCAAGTTCTATGGAATCTCATCAGATCTGTAGGCCCCATATGCAAAAACAATTGTGTTCTATTTCCACAGAACAAGCACAGAGATGTTGGACTGTAGAAAAAAATGTGTGCCTAATAATCCTACATCAAGATGATTTTTTAATATTTTATTTAGTTGTATTTTATGTGTATGAGCATATTGACTGCATGGATGTAAGTGTATCTGTGCTGTGCAATGCCCACGGAGGTCAGAAGAGGGTGTTGGATTCCCCTGGAACTAGAGTTATGGTTGGTTGTTAGCTGCCTTGTGGGTGCTGGAAATTGAACCCGAGACTTCTGCAAAAGCAACCAGGCCTCTTAACCACTGAGCCATCTCTCTAACTCCCAAGATGAATCTTGATAGGAAGAAAATACCCCAACTAGCTCTGAGCTGCACCTCAACCCAATGTACCATGCAACAGAGCTTACTAAGCTGCTTACCATTCTGGAACAGATCCATCCATACACTCCAAAAGCGTAGAAAACAAGAGCCACACTATTGCATGTATTCTTAATACACTGTTAAAATTAGACAAGGTTCAATTGTGCTCAATTGCACCTGAGGTTACATACAGAACATCATACTTTTCTAGAGTTCCATCTGGCAGTTACATTCCCTCTCTCCCATCTGCTTCCTTGTGTTGATTTTGTATCCATGCATGTGGCAATCAAGTTACTGACTCTGCCTGCACAATTTTGCAATTAATGTTATTCAAAGGAAAGCACTAGTATTAGGTTAACAATTGAACAACTCAGAAAAGTCATTTTAATTTTATATGTATATAACTTGAAGAAGTTACAAAGAGGAGTAACAAGAATGTGGCAAGGTGTAAAAATGTGACTGAACTACAAAGAAAGAATGCAAACAGTGGCTTGCTCAACCTTGGAAAAAGGAGGCGAGGGAGGAAATTAAAAGCCTAAGAAGATGGAATACATGCTTTGAACTGGGAGGCGGCAGCACCTGGTCAACAGGCCAACAAAGGGACATAATGAAAATGAGGTATCAGAGCCACAAGAGAAGTCCAGGATAAACCTACAGCTAATAATAGGGTCTCAGCATTCCTGGGTGCATATCCTGGTTCTGTAGGTTAGGTCAAAACTGACCAGAAAACTAGAAGCTATCTATGGTGTGTTTTAAAAAATTGTTTAGAGAGGATTAGAAAACAAAAAGTGGGGTTTATATTATTCAAATACTCTTGAAATGTGAGATTGAAACATAGCCCAATTCTATTTTGTGATCCTATCAATTACTTGGTAAACTCCTTTTCTGATTTAGAAGAAAATAAGACCCAATTATTCAAAACTTATTATTCAAACCCAGTTATTCAAACATTATTACACTTCGAGTACAAAACTCAATGCATCTTTCTGGAACTAATTTTCAAGCTCACACTTTAATTAAAATTAAAATTGTGAACATTAATAAATAAAAGAAGTGAGAAAAGAATGAACCCATTTCTTGGGTACATAGCATTTATTAGGATTAAAAATATTAGGGAGAAAGCATTCATGTTGAAATATGTACTTGATGTTTCTTCAGGCAGTGTCAAAATTTTTGCATAACTCTAAGGCAATAACAGCAGAGAACGCTTTCTCAGCCCTCCTTCCCAAACATCTCTATTCCCTTAATCCTCTTCTGGATTATAAACATTGCTTTAAAAATATGTATTATCCCAAATATAAGCTGCTTACATTTGTATATTGTAATAAAAACTCCAATGATGTAGCATGGGGATTTAAATTCTTATCTACCTCCAGGCTCCTTACCTCTTGAAATTTTGCTGAATTGGGTACAAGCAAGGGCGATGGCAGTACTGTGCAGACTTGAGCCAAACCATTCAGCCCAGCTAAGAGCAAAACAGAAGCAGGTACAATTAAACTAACCCCTACTGAGAACATTCATAGTCTCAGCTGAGGAGTCCCGGTGCATTAACTATGCTTCCCTGACATGCAAATGATAGTGAGTATGAATGCAGGTTCACAGTGAGACAGCTACCATTGCCTAAGCATTGATTTTCCCCTTTCTTTACAACAAAATGAACTTAAATTTCTCTAGAAACTTAAGTCTCTAAAAATTATATTCACTTAAGGGTCGCATTACCTGTGGAAAAAATCAAACTTACGGTGTTATCAGAACCAACAAGAGCTGATTCCCAATCAGTATGGAATCCCTGCATGGTGCTACTTTTATAGTGGCATTTTATAATTGCCCCTTTCTCCTTTCTACTTTTGAGATACATCTTTTTTATTTCCCCTTTTTTCCTAATAAGGAAGTTTGGAGAATTTCTTAAATAGGAAAATGCCCAGATTTATGAAAGACATAATGCCTTGGGAAACTCACTTTGTTGTGAACATTTGAAAAAACACTTGTGTGAGGTGGACTGCATAGTGTGGGAAATGAAAGGTTCCTGTCATCTGTGCACCATATGACAGCTAACAGCTATGGCATACACAAGCACTTATCCTGACATTAAAAGTGATAACTACATTGGAGCCTACACTTTCTGGAGAAACCACCCTGACAGTCATTGCAGGAAAAACTGAAGCTTATCAAAAGTAGATGAAAACAAAGCATTTCATTGGGGAATTCATTTTACTAAAAGATCAATGAATTCTAATTTCTAGGTCATGAGAAATACTAAGTATTGAGAAAGGAATACTCTGCCTGCCTGGGTCAAACAGAAGACACAGAAATATTTTTAACACATTGTGGGTCTCTCTTCCCTTGTGGGTCATTGGCCACCAATCTGCGAGGACAAAGGGAGCAGAGGGGATGAGCAGGGTCAGGATGACCGTGAATATGACAAAAAACAAAAACAAAAACAAAAAAACCTTCCAAGAGTCATCTTCGGTGAGACAGCTTGTTTAATCAGGGGGTCAGGGGGAAGATATAAGGAAAAGATGGCAGCCAAAGCTTTACCTGATAGGTATTCATAGTATGCTTTATTTGCATGTGGCAGGGGGACCCTATCACATAAAAAGGGTAGGTGGGATGGAGTGGCTGTAGTGCAATGCCTAATTATCATACAAGAAAAACCAGGGGCAGCATTTGCAGGGAATTATATCAAAGTCATGTTCTAAATAAGGTCAGGCATTTGTGCTTGGAGACACTCTCCAAATAAGGTCAGGCAGAGAGTAGGAAGCCCCTGCTGAGAAAGGGAGTCCTCCATTATGCGCCGAGCTCATGGAGCTATCTGAAATGGTGGATTGTGACCTTAAATGGCAGGGTCCCCAAGATCACCCCCTGTTTTGTTTTATAATGGAGAGGTGTCACCACAAGCTCTAAGATCCAATTCATCTATATCGGGAGAATCCAGAATCTGATAATGGACCATAACCTGATTGGTAGTAATTTTTACAATGGTGAAAATTTGTCGATGAAAAAAATTGTATGAAACAGGGAGCAAGCATCAAAATAACACACAGCATAACCAGGGGGCTAACAAAGGGTAAGAGCCAGGAAAATAAGGGGTTACTAAACCAGCTTAATTGCTTGGTGGGTTGAAATCTCAAAAACAGGTCATTAAGAAGTCTTTTAAGAGTATGAACATTAGGCTTGACAACATTTGACTCATTTACAAAAAAGCAACATTCTTCTCCCAAAGTATACAAGTCCCCCCATATTCAGCAGTTATTGCTCTTCTGCTATGGAGCATGACCCCAGCAAGAGAGTTCATCTGTCATTGGAGAGACTCAAGGCTGTCAGTCATGGATGCCATTGCCTGGCCGAGCTTGTCTTGAAAGTCTCCTGCCAGGTGATGGATCTGTACAATGGTTGCAGTCACAGTGCCTCCATCATTCAGGGAGAGGGCAAGTCCATGTCCCACTAGCAGGGGGATGAAGATTTCTCTCCACTGGCAGGTGTGAAGGAAGGTAGACTCTTCTTCCTTGAACGGGTACACCTTGGGGGTAATCATTACAGGTATGCAGAAGGTGGACAAAGAGGAGTTAATACAGGCCTGGGTGTTTCCTTTGCACCATAGAAAAAGAGGAGGGGCAACGCATGCTCTCCTGGAAAGAGTATTGTTAGTGAGGCATTGGTAATGAGTAGGCTTATTTTTACTGGAAATGCAAATTGGGTAGTTGGACAGATGTTCAAATAAGGGAATATCCGACAGGTGATAGTTGGTGAAATTTTTTGTTGTCTCGAGGTAAAGAAGGGTGGTATTAAACGGTACTGCTGTCAGTAAAGGTCTACTTCCATATGCACAAAAGAAACAGAGGCGTTAGGGTGGGTGATCAAGGGAAGGAAGTCAGCAACATATTGACTATATTGGCTCCAAGACATTGTTGATCTTATCTGGTCCTCTGTTTTTCCTGTAGATAACATTATGATGAGTTAGCACAGGCTTAGCTGTGGGTACAAGCTCTCAAGAGATATGAAAAACAGTGGTAGGGTAGCTAGAGAATGTGCCTGGGTAGAACTTTCCTGACACCCCAACACACCATCAATCGTGCTAAGGATCTGTAACATATATTAGGGAATAGTCATGGCATCCATAGAGATGCTTAATATCTTTTAGGTAGATGGGTCTTTCCTGTCCTGTTATGTCCTGATATCTCCCAGTCAATCCCAGTTCCAGCCTACAGGGATTGAAATAGTGGCAGCCCCCATAGGTATCAACTGCCTTGGGACATGATGGATCTGTTTGTAGGAAAGGAAAACAAACATATTCGTCATTTTTGTATCTGCTAGCATTTGGGTATATTATGATTTCTATGGGTTTTTGACATCCCATTAGTGGGAAATCTTTGGTTCTGATTATTTGATTTTTCCTTTGATATGTTTCCCCAACATAAAGTCTCCAGAGCATAGTATTGGGGGGGGGGTGGCCAAAATGTCAGTGCTAAGTAGGGTAAAAATGGCCATGAGAATGACAGAAAAAGAAGCTGGGGGGTGGGGGGCAGCTGCAGCGGGCAGTAGTCACCAGATCATGGATCTCTTTCTATGTGATCTGATTGTGTGGTCTCTGGTGTCATCTCCTCTTCTTTCTCGTTGTCTCTGACAGGGTCATGCAAGCCATCTTTTTTGTGGGTGGGGAGGTGTCAGACATTTCTGGCTGGAGCCCAGAAAGACTTTGGTTGATCCTGTGGAAAAACATGAATCCTCTCCCTGTGGTCAGCAATGGATCTGGTCCTTTCCAGATTCCATTGAGGGGGCCCCTCCATTTAACTAGGTGGTATGGGGTGTCAGGTGATGGGGGGACATTAGAGCCTCAATATACATTGAGTACATTGAGGGTAAACAAGGCTAATGCTAATTGAGTGTTGGGAGAATACATTGTTTGGGCCTATCTTTGTAATTGGTCTTTTAAGGTTTTATCTGACCTTTCCACAGTGGCTTGTCTTTGTGAGTTATATGGGATGCCAGTGTGATGGGTGATTTTCAAGGCCTCACAAAATTTTTTAAATGGAGAGCTGGTAAATGCTGGGCCATTGTCCATCTGTAGTTGTGAGAAGAGGACCGTGATAGCAAAAAATGAGAGTTTATAATGTATTAGATTTTTTTGAACTTTCACCAGTTTGGGCAGTAGCCCAAAGGAAATGTGAGTATGTGTCTACAGGTATGAATATGTAATTTTGTCTACAAAATTGGGGGACATAGGTTACATCAATTTGCCAGAGGGCATTAGATTTTAGCCCCTGAAGGTTGGTGCCCATTTGTTGTATAGTGGGTGCATGTATCATTGATGCACAGGAAGAGCAGGTTTTAACAATGTGTTTAAGTTGTTTGAGGGGAATTTGGGGGAATCTGAGATGGAGCCCTTGTAAATTAATGTGGGTGGCATGGTGGAGGTGCTAGGCATCTGTCATGCTGGTGGGGAATGTTCCAGCTTGGCTACCTCATCTGCTATGGCATTTCCTTCAGTAAGAGGACCTGGGAGGGTGGCATGGGACCTGATATGTTGGACAAATAATGGAGCCACCTATTTTTGTAGTAGTGTAGAAATTTTAATTAGCAGGGATGAGAGGGGGTTGCCATCTATTTTGACAAAGGAGTGACCTAGCCATGGGAGTAAATTAATAGCGTAAATGCTGTCAGAATAAAGGTTGAAAGGTTCATGAATTTTATCAAGGGCCATATAGATGGCAAAGAGCTCTTTAAATTATGGGGATTTATCAGGCAGAGGCTGAAAATGTATCATGGGGGATCATCAGGGGAGTCGTATATGACCAATGCCGCCTACTTTTTTTCCCCATCTGTAAAGGCTGTTGTATTTTTTATGGGTTTTTGGCAGAAGAGCCAAGGTGGAAGCCAGCAAAGCACTGGAATAACTGACATCCATTTATCTTTGGGATAGTGATTATCAATCTGTCCTGGGAAGCCTATTAAGCTAATTGAAAAAGAGGAATGATGCTTTAGGAGCCATTGTACACCTGATAACGGGAAAGGGATAATGAGGGTATCAGGTTCTTTTCCTATAATTTGTAGGGTTCTATCCCTTCCTTGATGAATCATGGATGCAAGGGTGTCTATTTCTGTAAGAAAGTGAAGGGCAACCCCTATAGGCATGTGAAGCCATTCAGTACTCCCTGTAGCTGATAAATTGCTCCCACCATGGTGGGGGAGGAGTTAAAAATTAAGAGCTGAACTGGCACCTCGGGGTCATATCTGGCCAGCATTGCCTTTTGGAAGTGGTTATTAATAACTGGGAGAGCCTTTTTGGCATCTGGGTTCAGATACCATCTGGAGGATGGATTTTTGTCTCCCTTTAGGAGGTCGAGGAATGGCTATAGTTGACTTGTGGGGATGGGAAGCCAGGGCCTTAGCCAATTAATATTGCCTAAAAAGCTCTAAAGGGAATTAAGGGTAAGGGGATGAGGGGTATCCAGGATAGGTTTAAGGGGCCTAACAGTAGTAGGCATTATTTCAGTCCCCAGGAAGGTAATGGGGAACCAATTGTATCTTATTTATGGCTACCATAAAACCTCTTATCTCTAGGATGTTTAGCATAGAATCTCTCAGGTCTTCCAGAGAGGAATCCTTGTCTTGCCAGACCAAGAGGTCATCCACGTAATGGTAAACATGTATTATGTAAGCCTTTCCTCAGAAGGGGTGCCAGTGTGTTTGCAATGGCCTCCTGGCGGATCATAGGGCTATTTGCCATGCCCTGTGCCATTCATATTGATCAGCTGGCCCAGAATTGTTAATCTTTGGAACTGAGAAGGCAAAATGTTGGCAATCATTATTATGTAAATGGATGGAGAAGAGGAAGTCTTTTTATACCTAGAACTAACAGGGATGTATTAATGGGAATGGCAGAGATCATGGGCAGGCCTCTTTAGGGTGATCTCCATATTTTCATGGTTTTGTTTATGGCTCTGAGGTCTTGTAGCAGTCGCCATGCCCCTGTCTTTTTCTTTATTACAAAGACCAGGGTGTCCATGGGCTCCTGGAGGGCCTAATGTGACCCAGCTGTAACTGTTTCTTTACAAGTTGTTGTAAAATGAGTAATTTCCCCCTGGGTAATGGTCACTGTTCCACCTAGACCGGTTCTTTGGTGATCCAGTCAAGGCAGGGAGTCTGGTAATCAACAGTGGCTGTTAGGATTGGGGTTTTTTTGTTGTTGTTCTAGGAACCTCATATAATCATCTATTTGAAGGAATTCTCCTTCGGATCCACTGGCAAGAACTACATTGAGGTCTTCCAGGATATCTCCTCCTATGATATTTGTGGCTATACCAGCAATCAGGGGTCTTATTGTGCCGACCTCTCCATCAGGGTCCTTCCATTTATAGAAGTCTTTGGTGATGAATGTTCAGGAGGGGCCTTCTACTCCCATCAGTTGAGGTCCTGGTATTAATTCCCAGTGTGGGGGAACCTCAGAGCATCTTAAGATGGTTTTATCAGCCCTGTTGTCAAGAAGGCATTTGAAAGGTTTATTGTCTATTTTTATGGCTAATTTTGAATGGGTGTTTTCTATAATGCTGGTAACCCACAATGTTTGTGGTTTCCCTCTTGTTAGTCAGGCTGAGGGTTGCCCCAGAAGGAGTTTAAAGGTGGTGAAGGTTTGCCATCTTTGTCATATTTAGATTTACAATGTTTTTTCCAGTGAAAGCCCTTTTTAAAAAAAAATATTTATTTAATAACCACATACTTAGAAGAAGCATTTCATTACATCAGCATTGACATATTCAATAACAATTTTCTGAGCTAGACTGCATCTCTTACAAAATTGACTGTACATTTTTAGGTTTACAGTTGAACTATTACAGTTATACAATATTGTACTCAATATAAACCCTATAAGACATAAAATTAAATGAGGTTTTAACCTTTAAAAAAGATCTCCATTAGTTAGGACAGAGGGATATAGGGAGTTGAAGGGCAGTTGAATCATCTTTTGGGCAATTGTCTTTCCAGTGCCCAGTTTCCCCACCTTTAAAACATATTGAGTTGGATTGGGTTGTGGCTACAAAGGCCTGGGCAAGAGAGGAGGCCTGATATGAGGCAGTCCCAATGTCATGGGTGGCCATGATCCATTTGTCGCAATGTTCATTTTTTAGTCCCTGGCATTCTTTTCTGTGTCCAGGGGTCATCCCTTCCCAGATCAGGTTGTTTAGAAGCATTGGTTTAGCTGTGGGGGTCTACTATTTTTCTGTCTAAACTGGCCTATACTCTTAGTATAAAACCTGGGAGGATTTCAGTTGGTTTTTGTTTTAGAAAGGTCAATGACAAGGTCTCTCCAGGCCCTGTAGACAAGGGGGTTAGGTGGTCCCAGGCCTGGAGTGCACATAAGTGGACCTGTTCAAAACAGCCAACAGGGATCATGGCCTGTTGGATTCCTGTGGAAAAACTGCCCTGACCAAACAGTTGGTCATAATTCCAATCCAGGTGGTGGACCTTGCCCTTGTTGTGGTCCTAGTTGTTGATTATGTATGTCATTGTTTCTAGCCTGCATCAGGCATTCATCTCTAAACAAAGCCTCCCATTGTACAAATAATGGACTGCAAAGAATGGATCAACAGATATCTCTCCAGTCCTGGGGGGTTAGGAGGCTATTATTGAAAGTTTGTAATATAGATTTGGTCCATGGAGCATGGATCCCATCCTCACAGACAGTTTGTCATAGTTCTTTGAAGTCTGCTGCTGGGAGAGGATACCAAGCCAGTGGAAGTGGACATTGTCTTGTTACTTATAGGTTAATAGAGAAGGCCCCTACAGATGAGGTTTTTGGGTCCCAAGGCCATTATGGCTGAGGATATTGGGGGCAATAGCTCCCATTATCCCTGAGATTACAAAGCTGTTCAATGGCTGTGGGGGGTTGTGCCTTAGATGGTGGTGCTGGTGGTGAAGGGGGGGGGGGAGGATTTACCTGGGAATCTTTGGAATATTTTGAAGCCTGTGTTTTAACATCCAGGTCTTTGTCTTCCTAGGTCCATGAGGATTCATAGGAGGGAAGAAGGGAGCTAAAGGGGGGAAGGGTTCTTTTTGTCGATGGGTAGTTTTTGTCTGACTAGGTCAATTGTCTTTTTTAGGGCTGCTGAATCTGTTACTGGGCAAACTTTGGGGTCCTTTTCTTTATTTGAACCCTTCCTCTTATTATCCCATGCTTGTTTTTTTGTCTAGTAGGTCCTTCTCAGGCTCAGGTGGGTTTCCTAAGCATTGTCAGCAGCTATGATGGGAAGGAAGGAAAGGGGCAAATGGTGCCTTTCCTGGATTTCCTTTTTACAAGCCAGGTAGGCAACATGGGTCCAGACCTCTGGGTCAGAGATATTTGCCCACAGGACCCAGGGTGCAAGTTGAAGCACCTCATCCCAAAACTTCAAGTCTTCCTTTTGGGAAATCTTAAGTCCTCTTAATTTAAATAGGGCTCTAAGGGAGCAAATTTGGAGGTCCCTCTGGTATGATGTTGAATTTCCCATTATAGGAAAGAAAGGAAGTGTTGTCAGTGGCATTCAACATGCCCAAGGCAGTCTGCCACTGAGGGGATTGAAATGTCCCAATGAACACAAACTTGCTTGCAGATTTAAGAGACTGGCAGCCATCCTTAGGACTTTTAACTGGTTGCTGAGTTACTAGATTTTTATGAAAGAAGTAAAGGTTATTGCCTACACCCATTTGGGCTGTTGGGGTCTGGAAAGAAGGCAGGGGGCCTTTAGCCAATATCAGGGCATTGCCCTGACCAAGAGGCTTCAGTTGCCCACAAACCATATCCAGACCCTCATGAAGGCATTAACTGAAAGTAAAGCAAAGAGAGGAAAAGAGACTTCTTTGTTTTTGTTTTTGTTTTGTTTTGTTTACCTATGGGGCAGGCCACTTCAAATTCTTTAAATGCTCCACAGCCACCCTGCTGCTTTAGCCTGAACCTGAATGCCCCAAGGTAAGATAAAATGGATAAGGAAGTATATCTGCTCTCTTGCAAGCTGAATTCAGTGTGTGTGAAAAATCCCTGCATGATCATTAAATAAAGAAGGTATTAGAATTTTGGGGATTCCTTGTTTCCAGGGGTGTTGTCCAAGATAGAAAAGGAAAGGGGGGTGAAATGCTGAGTCCTAGTGGAATGTTCCCGAGGCCCAGAGATCATGGTGGATTCCTAATTAGTCCAGAGTGCAAGCCTGACCCCAAATTTCAGGGAACCAGTGACAGCTCTAGGAGCTTTTTTTTTTCTAGAAGCTTTTTTTTTCTAGGAGCTTTTAACTGGTCATTGCATAACCGGGTTTTGTAGTAGAGAGACGTATAGATAGGAGGTCTTTGTCGACACCCTGATGGGCATTCGGGGGGGGGGTCTGTTCAGAGGACTAGGAGCCTTCTGCTAGCATCAGGGAGCGGCCCTGATTGGAAAGCTTCAATTGCCCTTTTCATCTTGAACGGACCCTCTTGAAGACCCAGACTGAAAGCAAAAGGGGGAAAGGAGGAGCTGCTGATCCTCAGGGTAGGATGGCCAAGGCAAAAAATGCCACTACTCTCATAGAGGGGGTACTCAAGAACTCCACGTGTTCCAGGAGCCCCACGTTTGGCACCAGTTGTGGGTCTCTCTTCCCTTATGGGTCATTGGCCACCAATCTGCAAGGACAAAGGGAGCAGAGGCGGCAGGCAGGGTCAGGACAGCTGTGAGTATGATGGAAAAAACTTCCAGGAATCAGCTTCGGTGAGACAGCTTGTTTTTTCAGGGGGTCAGGGGAAGATATAGGGTGAAGACTGCAGCCAAAGCTTTACCTGATAGGTGTTCATAGTATGCTTTATTTGCATGTGGCAGGGGGACCCTATCACTTAAAAAGGGTAGGTGGGAGGGAGTGGCTGTAGTGCAATGCCTAATTATCATACAGGAAAATCCTAGGGGCAGCTTTTTCAGGCAACTATTTCAAAGGTCATGTTCCAAATAAGGTCAGGCATCTGTGCTTGGAGACACTCTCCAATAAGGTCAGGCAGAGAGTAGAAAGCCCCTGCTGAAAAACAAAGTTCTCCATTATGCCCCGAGCTTGTGGAGCTCTCTGGATATGGTGGACTGCTACCTTAAATATCAGGGTTCCCCAACAACACATGATCACAAGATGGCAATATTGCATGGTGGGATGGACAAGAATGTGAGAGTCAGAAATAGATAACTAGTTTTGGATAACTGGATTCCAGCTCTACTATTTGTAGGAAGCCTGGTCTTCAGGAAGTTATTTAACCTCGTTCTAGTTTCAGAAACATCTAAGGTGGAAATAATAACAGCAATCTTGGAAACTAATTGTGGGCAATAGATAAGTATCATGCAGCCCTATTGATTCTATACATCACCTGTACCGTTGGTCTCCCATCAATGACAGTAATGCAGATTTCAGTGACCCTTGCCTAGCCACATAACAGAGGACTTTTTAGAGCTTACTCCAGTCTCAGGTACTTCTTGACATCCCTGAAGAATGCCTTGATGATATTTAACAGTCAATGTTTCCAGCAACATTCTCTGAGCATAAAATGGTCCCTGTGTCAGCACAGCTGATGCACATTACAAAGCTAGGCAATGTGCTGAGTATTTATGATTCCAGTGCTGACAACTAAAATACCCTCAGGGAGTTTGGGACACTGCCTTCCTATGAATCCTTTTCATACTAAAGCCAGCATGAGACCATCTTAAAAGGAAGAAGAGAACCCCTTTGCCTTGTGCTTTGTGTCACCTGAGCCCCAGAGCTGTTGATGGTGTCCTGGTTTACAGAGTCACTCACACAACCACTTTGTCACCTTTAATCTGCAGCTTTTCTGTGCCCAAGGCCACAGAGAACAGCTGGGTGACTTTCAGCAAGTTCCCTAACCTTTTTGTACCAAAACACCTTGATGTAGCATATCGGTGTCATAAAAATATGCAATATTGCTGGGTGTGGTGGCACATACCTTTAATACCAGCACCCAAGAGGTAGAGGCAGGCAGAATTCTGAGAGATCAAGGAAACACTTCTGTGCATAGTGAGTTCCAGTCAGTTGGGGCTACAGGGAGACACTGTCTAAAAGAAAAAAAGAAAAAAAAAAAACAGCACATAGGATGACTCCCATGACAAAATTTATGCTAAATACATATTTAAGTACAACATAAGTGTTGGTGGTTATTAGAATTTATAACCTTCTCAGAGTTTTTCTAGTATGTGAGCCCTAAGTGTAAGAGAAAATTGGAAAAAGGTTATGTGATGACTCAAACTATTTCATTGACATATTCAAAGGAGATGTGATTAACAGTGAATCCCCAAATGTAAAATACAATTTCAAAAAATAAATGATTCTGAGGACATAGAGAAAAAATTAATTTTTCTTGTAGATGAACCAGAGGAATGGGAGAGGGCTTCTGTTGAGAGTAGTATTTTCAAACAACCTGGAAAAACCAGAGAGATTTTGAAAGAAGGGACGATGAGAAGGAAAAGTGGAGGTCTGGCAAGTCACGACTCTAGAGAAAGGTATGAGGCCAGGCACATTTAGAATTGTATATTGAATGTCGTACTTAGATGTTTAAGTTGAGCTTTTCCACAATGAAGAAACAACAGTTTTGTAAATGGACCCACAACCATTCTGATGCTTTCAAGAAATGTTCACTTCTGAACTTTAACCGTGGAAATCTCATGATCCAAATTTCCATGCAGCACCTATCAAAGAAAGTATCATTTTGTGGTAATGTTTGCTGGGTCCAATTTGAAGATGTATTAGCTTCAAAGTTCAGAAATTGTAAAAATATGCATTTTACCTTTGTTTTGTTAAACAGAAAACATTTTTTAAAAAGTGCTGACTTTGGGGGGTGGGGCTGGAGAGATGGCTCAGTGGTTAAGAACACTGACTGTTCTTGCAGAAGACTCAGGTTCGAATCCCAGCACCCACATGGCAGCTAACAACTGTCCCATCACTGACATAGCAGCTAACAACTGTCTGTAACTCCAGTTCCAGTGGATCCAACAGCCTCTTCTGTCCTCCGCAGGCATTACATGACACGGGTGCACTTACCTACATGCAGGCAATACATGCATACAAATAAAATAAAAATAATAAATAAAAAAAATTTTAAAGTACTGACTTTGGTAATAAGTAAAGATCTCATGAACTAGGACAACTTAAGATGAAAGATGGAAATCATTAGGCCAAACAGAGATCGTTAAGCTTCAAGTGTACACTCACTGAACCTAAGCATGTTGACTACATGACTGATTAGCAAGGAAAGGAACAAAGTTAAAGAAATGGTAAAATAAATTTTAAGAGTGTATTGAAGAGGTGAGCTGCAAGAATTTTGGATTAATTTTAAATCTTGCAAGAATAGTTTTCCTGATAACAAGATTCCATAGGTGACTTGCATACATTTGTACTGGGTAGGCTGTTGGGAATGATGTTATAAGGGAGCTCTTCGAAGATGTTACTTTAGAAAGTTAGTTTGGATAGCTACATGGGAAGAAAAGAAGCCTGTGTTAAAAGCCAAAATAAGGATACTAAAGCTGAAGGCAAAATGAAAATATATTTCATTATTCTGAAAGACAGAATGAAAATATATTTCATTAGAGCTACCCAAGACAGAGAAGAAAGACCAGAAAGAAAAAGAATCTGGATGGTAGACTGTGGTCTAATCTGTATGTTCCATGAGGTTTATATGAGCTTGAAACCAACACCAGACAGGGACAAACAAAAGGGAAAATTGCAGCTCGTCTGTTTATACACAGACATAATGTCCTAAGAAAAACACTGATAAACCCAAAGCAGCACACAGAAAAACTTGTGGGTCACACTGAATTTACTCCCAGAATGAGATATTCACATAAAACTAATGTGTATCATTGCATCAGCAAATTGTATGAAATACACCACTTCAAATACTACAGAATTCTGAATTACATGTAATAAAAATTTCAGCAAACTAAGAATGGAAGGAAACAAAGTTGGCATCTCAGTTCAGGTCTACTTAGGAAAGGAAACCATACAGAAGAAATATTAATATGGAAAGTCTGAAGAGGTTTTTTTTTAACTATAACAAGTCATCCATATGAATGAAAGATTGACCAGTGAGATGGAATGGATGTACTAAGGAATACAGCAAATATAAAAAGCATCTCTACTCTTAGTGTTGGTCCAAGGGTTGGGTAATGTTCAGGAATGACTCCACACATCCCCTTTTTAACTCTTGTTGAGATATCGGCCCCTTAGAAGAGGCTGATGGCAGAGAAGTAACTGTGATATCATGTCAGAAATTTGACTGAAATCTAACACCAGGAAATTCCTGGAAACTTGCTAAGGGATTTCTGGAAAAGTCATTCACAGGTGTCTTGATGGGGAACACATCGAAGCAATACAAGAGAGATGCCAGGAATAGCCACTGGCTACTCCTGACATCCATGAACTACAGTAGCCTACTGACAGCAAAGCAACCTGAGTTCTAGGAGAGCCTGTGCCTTGGAAGCCTGCCCCTAGGTAGCTTGTAACTGTTGGAGAAGAGATGCTAGAAAAGCTGTCCTTTGTGTCAGGACCTAGGCACTGGATAATCCAATGAACAGAAGAATGCCCAGTTAGCCCACTGCAATCAGGAGGAAACTCTTCCTGTGAAACTTTGGCATCATACCATCTGGTCCAGAAAAACAACTAAAAGACCAAAAAACAGAACAAGACGAAATAGCTATGTGAAGGGGCTGCTTGATTTGCATATAGAAGGTAATGAAGGATGCATTTGGAGCTTAGAGGCAATAATTTGACAGCCAGTACAGTTAGGAGTGGAAATCTAGAAGAATCCGCAAAATACTTACAACAAATGAAATTTTATCATTCTTTAATTTTGATGAGCATACAAAACAATGACATTATGACATTTCCATGCATGTATATTATTGTCCTTTGTATTCACATGACCGATTACCCTCTCTCAGCTCCCCTCTCCTGCTAGTCTCCTTCCTCTACCCAGATCTCCCTCTGTCATGTGTATGTGTGTGTGTCTATATATATGTACATATTGTTTTTCTGGTTTGATATCTGCTGTTGTGACAAATACCATAGCAAAAGCAGCTTGAGGAGGAAAAGGTTTTATCTGGCTTGTATTTCCTGTCACAATCCATCACTGAGGGAAGTTAGGGCAGGAACTCAAGACAGCCACCTAGAGGAGGGAACCTTGGAGGAACACTTGGTGGCTGCCTCTGTGGCTTCTTTACATGTTCATGCTTAGGTGGCTTTCTTGTACTGCCCAAGACCACTTGCCTAGAAATGGTGCCACCACACAGTCAAGGCAATCTATGGGTATAGAAGTAAGTCATTAAGACTCAGTTTACTATAATAACTATTTGGTAGAAAACTAGGATTAGGCTTAGATTTTGAGTTGCTTATATATTCTAGATATTAATGTCCTGCAAAATGAACATTCAGCAAATATTGTGTTCTGTTCTTTAGTCTGTCCCCTCATTATGTTAATTGTTTCAATGTTTTAATGCATTGCCTTTAAACCATCAAGAATAGCATGAACTTTCTGGTATTGTTGCTTCTATTCAATAGTCAGCTGCAGTATCTAGCCAGAAAAAGAAAATAGAAAATGGAGTAACACATGTAAGCATTGAGATCAATGAGAAAATATGCTTATATTTTACAGAAAACATAAGATACTACAAATAATTAGTTAGAATCTATATTGTTTTCAACTTAGGCTGTTATAGTAGCATCCTAAATATTTAATCACCCTTTACATTGTTCTCAAACAATTTTTAAAGACAATTGTTCCTTTAAATATTTTTCTGTGGCAATATTGTTGGTTCTATGAACTACATTGTATTATGGCTGGAGAATATACTTTGAGTTTTCCCGATAAGCATGAGAAGTTCATTAAACAAACCACTGTAGGATACACACACACACACACACAGACACACACACACACACACACAGACACACACACACCCCAAGAAAAGTTGAAAGAACTGAGAAAACAGGTTAGATTTCCCATGAGATCATGTTCTAAGTTTCATTCTATCTGGTATCTGATACAATGCTCATTTTTATGGCTTTGATTGGCTATGCACACTCAGTATTCACCAAATAGTCGTTGAGTAATTGCTACGGGTCGGGTTTTAAGATGCTGAGAAGACAGCAGTAAAAATACAAGCAAGATCTTTGTTCTCTTCAACTCCATTCAAATTGGAGTCCTGTTAGTAAAGTGAAACAAGCTGATACACCAGATGTTTTCATATGCTCAGTAAGTCCTTCATCCACCACATCAGTTCTACATGCATTGGTATGCTGTCTTAGTATGTGTGGCAAGTTCTTCTACAAGATCAATTCTACATGTACTGGAACACTAACATTATTCTCATGAGTTTTAGTACTGGTTACAAAGCTAAATTTGGTGAAGCATCTTTAACAATGTACATTTCAGGCCCTCACATTCTGGACTGTTCAATGTTAATGAACCCTTGAATGACCGCATCTAAATTTGAAGCTTTAGTCTACAGCTTATTGGTTATTCAAGGGACCTGTACAGTGAAGATGATGATATAGTGGCCACATACATCTCAGTACATCACATATATACTTTAATCAGGGTTGAATGAAACATTACCATTAATGCACTCAGCATAATGTTAGCAGATAGTATTCAATAAATTTTGTAGATAATAATTTTATTTTTATAAAAATAAACATCTTCAATTTATTTAAGGTCATTTTGTTTCACAACAAGATATCCTATCAAAAACAACCACTCACATAGCATATTCCTTTGATGGTTACTGGGTCTTCATCCAACTAAAATCTACAGGGTTTTCCCAGGGAAAAAAAGTTATTAAGGCTAGGGAAACAGTATTCAACATGTTTCTCACCATTTTGTCTAGGCAGCTCAGATTTAGTGAAAACACATTTGTGGGCAAGTTTACATAGAAATATACTTTAGATTTACAGAAAAATCTACATTTTCAAGGCATGCTTTGATTGTTTCCCATGTTACTGTAACAAAAACCAAAGCTTCAAGGTAGCGTTGTTTGGGAAATGTTTGTAGCCCAAGTATAAAGAAAAGATCTTAAAGAAGTTTAAAAAGAAAGCATAATAAAGAAAA
This sequence comes from Nannospalax galili, assembly GCF_000622305.1. Taxonomy (NCBI): domain Eukaryota; kingdom Metazoa; phylum Chordata; class Mammalia; order Rodentia; family Spalacidae; genus Nannospalax; species Nannospalax galili. Next base: position 3,051,670 of record NW_008354281.1, read on the forward strand.
GAATCCCTCTAAGTACTTTTTATGATTTTTCTGAATTATAGGAATTGATCCTCTGGTGATTCCTTTAGGGTAAAGGCTGGTGATATTAACTCACAAGTCTTTTGCTAGTATTAGCTTACAGAGTTCAGGTACTGACATCAAATTAAATTAAAAGAAGAGGAGAGGAATGGAAAGAGGGAGGAATGGATGGATAAAAGAAAAGATCATCTTGTGATAGTGACTCATTCAGTTTGTTGGTGATCTAGCCCTGGGCAATATTATAAACTACAGAATCATAAAATTATGGCTGCAGGCAGGTGTGGTGGCACACACCTTTGATCCCAACTCTCCAGAAGTGGAGGTAAAGGCCAGTAGATTGCTATGAGATTGAGGCCAGCATGGTCTCCATAGCAAGTCCAGGCCAGTTGAGGCTACAGGAAGATTGTCTCCAAAAGATTTTTTTAAAAAGTCAGTGCCATAGAACTAAGCCACTTTCCACCTACTCGAGATTGTCCTCTTTTTGATCTCATCTTGGCTTCTGTCGAGGGCAATCTTACCCCATTGTTTGCAGTCTTAGTTGGCAGTAGCATCTCTGCCCTTTTACAGAATGGTGGGTCAGAGCTCCTCTTTCTGGTGCCTATAGAATATACCATGTAGAATACGATGTAGGTCAGGCCAATGAAATACTTTGCCTGTGCACCTGAGTGATGAAGGATGTAAATCACAGTCAGAGATAACATGCTACCTAAATTCCTACTGGATGTTATTCTTCTGTGATCACCAAATTTGATTCAAATGAATTCTTTTTGCTTAAAATAATGGATTTCTATTGCTTACAACTAAATCTGAATTTTAAAAATTTTTGATTGGAAGAGAGTTTGAAAGTTCCATCCTAGGAACATAGAATTCAGAAAAATTAATCCTGGAATAAAACATCCATCTTTTTCCATGGAAAAGTGAAAGAATCTGTATATGGAAGACCCAGAAGCTCTGTGAAGATAGAGTTGTGGGGAAGTCAGCCTGTGTGTACTGAGTTCATGATGGGAGAAGAGAAGTCACACAGGGAAAAAGAATCAACGTTTTTTTAAAGATAATAATAGACTTTTAAAAACTTAACAAAAGATATGAGATACAATAAAATGATTTCTTGAGTTTTTGAGGTCTGGCTTTTAACAATCAAAATATATTTTATTGAACAAAAACTACAGCACTGAGAGAAATATATGTGAAAAAACTGACCTTTTCTGTCCTAAGGTTAATTAAAAACAGTTCCTTGTGGGGCTAGAGGGATGGCTCAGTGGTTAAGAGCACTGATGCTCTTGCCCATGACTCAGGTCTAGTTCCCAGCACCCACATGGTGTCTAATAACAATTCATAACTCCAGAACTAGAGGATCCAGCACCCTTTCCTATGGGCTGGTGCACTTATATCCATGCAAGCAATACACTCATACACATAAAATAATAAAGGATGGAGAAAGAGAGCCTAAAAATGTAGTCAGAGGGATAGAGCTGGAATAGGTCTCCTAAAAGGGTGTGGTCGGGGGGCTCTAAGTCACTTTCTCCATGTTGCTTTCCTTCCACAAAATGACCAAGGGGTAAACTATATGTGCCAAGCCTCTGAGTGAGCCCAAGAATGCAGGGAGCCTCCCAGGGATCCACAAACCCAGGTATAGTTGACAGCAAAATTATGAAAATGGTACCAGGGTGTCTAGTCAGAAAAGTTGAATATTTGCTTCCACTCACAGCAAGCAATCAGAAAATGCCTCAAGTTCTTAGAAGAGTGCACAAGTCTCCAGGGAGGGGCAGCTGCTCTGAGGAACTAAGAAGATACAGTGTGTGAGGACCACATAGGAAGGAAATAGGCTTTCTCCACTGACACCAATGGAGACAGACATCAAAGCATAAAGAAAGATAAGGGTAAAGTAAACTTGGTGGATACTTGTCGGGAGCCGTAGGCCCCTACCCCAGGAAATAGCAAGATCTGATTCCTGGCAAAGCTGTTTTTCAGACATCAAGGCTGGCCTGGTTTGAGATTAACCAGATGACTATACTTGAAAGCCTCTCACAAACATGTTGTTCTAACCTGGGCACTTAACGCCTGAGAGACTCCCTCATTTCTCATGTAATTGCTAAGAAACTTTGGTGTTACTCTGTAATCATACAAGTGTAACCTCTTAATTGATTTATAACTTGCTATATAGAATTGTGGTGTTACTATGGAATTTACTCTGTGATCAATTGGTGTGGTGTTATTGTGATATTTGTTCTTTTAATTGAATTGCTCTACTTCAATGGAATTTTCCCTGCCAACTTCCCCCTCTCCTCCCTATAAAAACTTTGTGTAGATGTTCATTAAATGAGACTTGATCAGAAAGCCTGTCTTGTCTCCATTCTTCGCATCTCTTGTCCCTTTCCGTCCCCTCTCCTCCCTCCAGATACCCACGTTGACTGTCCTGCGGGTCGGGACAGATACTGGTGTGAACATGAAAGGAACTTGAACCATACTTTTCATTCCCCAAGCCCAAGCATCTTAAGCCATGATATTACATAAACGCCTTGGAATCCAGATCATTTCAGCTGAAAGAAAACTGAAGTGATGGGGAAAATTCCTAATTTGTGTTTATTTGGCATTGGCATGATTACATTTTCTATCATTAGAGAGGGTGGAAGCATAACAAAGAACCTTTTTAAACTGCAGACATGTAAGAAAAAAACATGCTTCTAGATGAGATATTGTGAACCAAAAATATTGCACCTAATACACATAACTAAGAGTCATCACTTACTGTCTTAATTTCTTTCCTTGTTACTGTGATAAAATATTCGAACAAAATGAACTTAAGAGAGAAAGGGGTTATTTTAGTTCACAGTTCAGGCATAGTCTATCATGTCATGGTGGAAAAGTCAAGCTAGCATGAGCTTGAAGCACCTGGTAACATTGCATATGCAATCAAGACTAAAGAGACCAATGAATGCATACTGATGCTCAGTTCCCCTTCTTTATTTATGCAGTCCAAGATCCCATTCAGAGAATGGTGCCACCCATAGTGAGTAGGTCTTCCTACCTCAATTAAACATATCTATATAAGACCCCTACCACCCACCCTGGGCATGCCCATCTCTGAAGTAATTGTGGATTTTGGCAAGATGATGATTAAAGCTAACACTCATTATTAATTGCAAAAACTTCAAATATCTCTTAGAAATCTTTAGTATTGTCTGCCCAGAATCCATCATTTCTTGTTTTGCAAGCAGTACTTCAAGTTCCCTTTAGGGGAACTTGGATCCTGTGAAGCTACTTTACCATGTATATCTAGGGTCATCCAGACACAACAGATCAAAACAGTGAGTCCAAAAATGAATGAGTCCAGACCAGTAAGAGTTAGCCCAGAAATTTTTCATTACATGCAAAACAGGTGTTAGTGTGGAGATGCTGTAGTTGTTAATAATAGTTGTTGTGTTAAGGTTAAAGTTTGTCCCAGAGTGAAACCAACATAGAGAAAGTACAGAGATGGAGAAACAAGAATTGTAGTGAATTTATTACCAAAAGTCTCAGTGTGGACTAGAAATTTCCTCTATTCTTTTGTTGCCACTATTAGGCAAAACCAAATTTTATGTTTACTTAAATAATAATTGTTTACCTACAACTTAAAGTCTCATAAAAAAATAAATCTGTGATAAAATAAAAATTAAAATCCAGCTTCTTAGTGTCACCTATCAGGTCCTTATCATCAGTTGCTTTTCCAACTTTCTACATTCTTTCCACATCTTTTCTCCTTCTCACAGATCCAGGCCCCTGGGTCACATCAGCTCCCTTCATCACTCCAGCTCTCATATCTCTGAGCCACTAGGTGGTTAAGCCATGTGCCCAAACTGGAAAGCTGAGATTCACATCTGGCAGCTGGCTTTCAAATCACTTTTCTCTTTCCTCATGCCTTGCTTCCTGAGTGACAAATTGAATGATTTAATAAACAAGTTGGCTCCCGAGAAACAGATCTCTCTAGGTGTGCCTCAGATGCTCAGTCCTGAATATAAAGGATAGATGGTAGAAATCATGACTTTGCCTGGGTTTCAGCAAATTGAATGATTGACAAATTGAATGATTTAATAAACAAGTTGGCTCCCGAGAAACAGATCTCTCTAGGTGTGCCTCAGATGCTCAGTCCTGAATATAAAGGATAGATGGTAGAAATCATGACTTTGCCTGGGTTTCAGCCCCACAGAGCCTGCCAACGACTGTGGGAACATCCCTCTCACCACTTGCTGCAGTGTCTTAGCACATAGCTGGGGAGTTGTTAATTTTCAGTGGTGGGATGTTAACACTTAGAAAACATTTCATAAGTATTTCCTACCGTTACATAACTTGAGTGAGTTGAAAGGATACCAATTGGTTCATTCACAGAGAAAGATCGTGAAAGTTCTCAATGAGAAAAGACCTCAAAGGCACATTTTTCCCATGCTTTGCAAAGCAGCCTTGATGTTCCATAATGTTCCACCAATCATTTTATAGCTGATGCTTTTCAATTTTTGTAATGTACTTCAAATCCTGCCTCTCTTTTTCTTTACTAATTTTACAATATTTGTGCTCTGACACTACTTATCATTTGGAAATCTAATGACATAATAAAACGGATATTCATTTAATCTTCAAAGTCATTTATATTAGCAAACTTTAAAAGTTGTGGGTATCTTCATCTCTTACCATGGAAAACATTATGCTTTACTTGTTGCAGACAATGTTCTTTTCCTTCTTGGGTATGATTTAATCCTTACAGAAACAACTTGCAGCTGTTGTACAAATTCATATTATTTTGTACTGATAGGAAGCAGCCAGATATTTCAACTATTCAGTTTTGTTTTAAAGTAAGTTAACAGTTTAGTTCATTCTTAAGACACCAATGAAGAAATGGTACAGGAATGTGTTTGTGGCCAACTGAATGTTTGTGATTAAAAACACTGTGAAGTCAACACAGATAGACTTGAAAGGAGTTACGAGGCCCTACAGACTGGGAGACGTTCATGGAGGGGAGAATGACTATCTCTTGAACTGGTAGCTTCTGACCTCTGGCACTGGTGAATACCAGCCAAATGATGAACAGATTTCATTTCTGAGTGAACTAGCCCTTACATAATTTCCTTTCTTTAACAACTAACTCCACAAAGGCTGCAATACTTAGGATTATCGAGTGTTAGTTACATAAGAAGGCCTGCTTTGATATTAGTCTTCCCTAAAACCCAACAACCTTCAAATCCTCATTCCTGACCCTGAACCACACTGATTTCCTTTTCTGAAAACTTAGAATTATAAAAATCAACATTTTGTATACTATCATAACTGTATATTTACCACTAGAAATACACATGATATTTAGTCTTAGGACATAGTAGATTTAAGTGTTTAGAGGAACTAAAGAAGGCCAACGAAGAGGAGCCTGAACAGCTGTTCCATCCAAAGTGATTTAGATCCCATTTCTAAACTTCAGCTGATTTTTCTGTACACAGGAGTAAAACTGGCCATTTTGTAGAGTATGGGGGCATTAAAATAATCTATATTTAATATCTGATATCTAATAAGTCATCAGCAAAACCAACCAATAGTTACAAGTATCCAAGCATAATTTACACTCAAATATTTGCTATGACTTCTATCAATTTATATGACCTAGGATAAATTTAGTTTACCTTTAGAAAAAAATATATTTATAATAATTAAAAAATAATATTAGGTTGTCTTATAGAACTCATCAGGAATAGCATAGGCATGAAGTATTGGCAGCTGATCATTCCTTAGTGGGGAAGAGTTGGTTTTCTTTATTAGAGTACACTAGATAGGCTGACCAGGCCCCAGTGGATGAATTCCCACAGAGGGACATCTGGGGACAGAAACTTGACTCCATAAGCCTTAGCATATATAACAGAAGGAATCAAATCTGGTATGGGCCATGAGGGGGTCTACATATGATTAAGAGGTATCGTATGAAATGCACAAAAACTAAAAAACATATATATTTTAAATTTAAAAAATGAAAAAGAAACTATGGGGTAAGTTAGGAGCAGGGGATTAGGGGAGATGTGAGGAAAATCTACTAAGGCATGTTTTGTTTGAAATATCATAATGGTATCTAATGCTCGGCATGCTAATTTGAAAAATAAAATAAAATTTTAAGAGGGGAAAAAAAAACCAACTGGAAGAAGTTCAATCTTAAGTCATCTCTTCGTGATCCTTATTACCCTTGTCATTCATTCCTCTCTGGCTTCTCCTTCTGTTGATCAGATGGATGAAGTTATGGTCATTAACTTTTCAAGAAGGAACATTGTCCATTTACGCACTGAATCCTGCTCTCTGATGAAAACTTTCACAAATCCAGTCTCAAGAGTCCACTATTGCTACAGTAATAGAGGCCAGGGACACTTGAAACAGTTGTGTTGATGGAAGGGGTTAATAGTAATAAGGATAATTTAGTTTCTTCAGAAGGATTTTTATGGGTGGCCATGTGTGGCAAGAATTCCATCCTTGGGGAGATGTAAACAATGTCTACCCTCTCTTCATTCAATCCCAATGACAAACCAAAGTTCAGTTCCACCAGAGTTCACCCTGAGGAAATCAGTGAGTTTATTGAGATTGTATACAGAGCGCAGATGAAGAGTTATTGGCAGGAGCATGGATGACCCCAATGTAGCTGCACTGGAAAGTCTTCACCCTGTGTGGGTTATGGCTTCCCCATAGCCTCATAGATGGAGCCTGGCTCAGTTAACCTTCCCCAGCCTGTGAACACCTAGCACCTCTGGAGACCTGAGGCTCACATGTAGTTAGGGTAGAATTGTATACAAAAGGCTGGGAGGAGTGACTGGAAACTCAGGTGAAGATCCAATGACTCTCCACCTGCTCTGAAGGAGTATCAACAATCAACGAGACCATTTCTGATGACTCTTTTAAGTAGGCACAGTTGATACAAGTTTTGCTTATAGACTGGGTTCTATACCACCATGAAAATTATTAGCTTTCTCCAGCTCTTCTTTGAGCACTTCTCTTATGGTGGAACTTGTGTACTTGGAACGGACCACTTCCTTCTCCTTGAGTCATTTCTTGGAGAGTCCAGCTATTATTACTGCTGACACCATCCTACTTCCAGGTATGGGAGCCTTTGCAGTATTTGTTTTATGAGCATAGCTGCCTCTGGTACAGGTGGCAGAGTTTCCAAGAGTGCTTACCTGACCTAAGTGCCTTAGATGGATTACAGAATCTCAGCACCTCAACATGATTTAAAAAATAATAATAATAACAGAAATCTGGACTGGAGAGATGGATTAGCGGTTAAGAGCACTCACTTCTCTTGCAAAAGACTCAGGTTCGGTTCCCAGCACCCACTTGGAGGCTAAAAACCATCAGTAACTACAGTTCCAGAGGATCTGAAGCCTTTACCAACCTCCACAAGTGCTGCAGGACATAGGGGCACTTACATGCATGTAGGCAATAAACTCACACAGATAAAATAAAATATTTTTTAATTGAAAAACAACACATACATATCCCACCAAATGCTCAAATGCTCAGCTATACATTTTACTGATGAGAATTCTAAAATCTAGACAGGTGTAGATCTTACCTAATGTCACAACAAATTAATAAATGAGAACCAGAACCCAGGGCCTGGAGAGATGGCTCAGTGGTTAAGAGTGCTGGCTGCTCTTACAGAGGATCCAGGTTAGATTCCCATCACCCACGAGACAGCTCACAGCCATGCCTACCCAGTTTGACACATTTTCTGACCTCCACAGGCATTGCAGGACACTATACATTCAGGCAATATACACATACAAATGAAATAAAAATAATAAATAAAATATTTCTGAAGAGAATCACCAAATTCTCTAGACTCCTATAATAAATTTCTTCTTCCTAAATTAAGCTGGCTATATCTTGATCACTACTCACCACCCATTATCCAACTCTTTCTGTGCAACCTATAGTTTATTTCTGGGTCTGAAGTGTTGTTGTTCAGCAAGAATAGTTGCCATTCTCAACACACCCTGTAGATAATGCTGCTGGTTATGTCTAACCAGCAAAAAGAAGTACTGTACATATGTTGTAAACTTGTTGTAAACTTCACTTGCTTTCAACAATGACATCTGAAAGGGATTTAAGTTGTAAATTATAAGCATTTTCTTTCCTCTACATTTTTATCATGGGTTCCTTGTTATTCGGTATAAATATGAAATAAGTATTTCATTAGTGCCTCTTGCAGAAATATTATGGAACAGTCAGGGAAGACTGTATGGCAGTGAAGAACATGTACTATATCCTGAGACCTATGACAAATGTACCTATGCTTTTCTTGTACCTTGACTTATTTTCTCTACTTATACAGGGTTGTCTCCCAATTGGTTAGTTCCTCCAAGTGGCAGGGCCTGCTGCAGAGTGTAGACTACTGATGGGCTGCTAGGAGCCATCTTGGGATGGAAGCCGTGAGCCACGGATACCATGCATGGCAGCACACATTGCATGGGGAATGCGCAGCTGTGCAGCAACTCAAGGACAGAATGGCCTGATTCTTATGGACCTGGGGCAAGTTGCTGGCCCCAGAGGCATGAGTGAATGCTAGTGGTGACTATGGGCATGGCACAGTCTGATATGGCAGGATTTGAGCCACGGTGCAGGGCTAGGCACTGGGTACTCATTCCTTTGTAAGTTAATAAATGCACATAAGGATGTGTTATATGGTTTGCTTGATAGCACAGGAGACCCAGAGGGAAATCAAGCAACAAAATTGGTGTAGCCCAGCAGGATATGATGAAACTGAGAATGAGTTTTGGAAGAGTGCTGATGGCGGCACTGATGTGGTTTTTACAATGGGTTACTAAAAAGAGGCCAGCCACGCAGAAGTGTGGGCCACAGCTATGTTGTAAATGTGGGGATATGTTGCGGGTATGTGAAGATTTGTTAAAGGTTACCCAAAGGATAGAAAATCTTTTACCTGCTCTGGACCCAAACGGAGCACCCAGAGAGAGAGTGTGGCCACTTTGCATAATAAAATATGTGCCCCAGGCAGGGAAAGCTGGAAAGGCTGAACTGACAGACTCAGTTGCAGAGCTGGAGAGAGAGAAAAGGTGGGACATTTTGACTTGTGTAAGGTCCAAGGATTCAGAGGAAAGTAAAAAGGGAAAAAAGAAAAACCTAACTGGGCACGTAGCTTGTGAGAGTATAGGACATGGGAGCAAATGACATCAGTCTATGTCCTTCAGAAGCTTCACAGCTGAGTTATATAACCATCCATCCACCCTTGCGATATAGGCTGTTCAACCTAGGCCAATGCAGGGTGGCTGGTTGAAGGCATTAAAGATACATGGTTGTCACGAAGGGAGACTAACCTGATTAGCAGGGGCTGGAGGACTATAAAGGAGGGGCAGGCATTACTGAGAGAGCTAGGTATGAGAAAAGCAATATATGATGTCCAGTTCACTGGGCCAGATAAAACTATGTTCACCAGATATATGAAAGAAAGTTTAATTCAACTGAGACCTTGAGAATGGTATGGGGCTTTCATGGTTTTACTAAGACCTTTGATGGAACAGAACCTGTGTAAAGTGAGAAAGGCTTTGGCAAATCTAAATGATTCTGAGCAGCATGTAAAATGTGTCTGTAAACTAACAGAACACCTTATAAGAGATATGAAAAAAGATCAGACAGAAGAAATGGTCCACTTGGGTTACTTGAAGACAAATGTGGCAAGACGTATGTAAAGTCCAAATCCCTAGAGAAAAAATTGATAGAAAACCAAATTCAGTACTAAGGCATTTCTGGAAGGTTTTAAAACCTGAAGAACAGTTTACAAAGGACATTCGAAGGACAACAACAGTATAAGGGGTGGCTAAGAATCCCCAAAGGTTAAATAAGATGCATTTCTCTTCTGATAAAGGCTATACTAAGAGTGGAAGCAGCCCCCCACAATGAGCTTTTGGTCAGAGAGAGATCCTAGAGTTCCTCCAATTCAGCAAGGCTATTGCCCTCAATGTTGGTTGTACACTAGAAAGGCCAGTAAGGCTGTGTTGCTGAAGACACTGCATGTTGTGAGCATGGGAGAAGAAGAGATGGAACTCAGACTAAGCCAAAAAACTCCATGCCACTGGCAGATGGTTGGGGAAGAAAGAATCCCCCATAATTCTATTCAACAATGGACCCCGCATGCTGCACACTACGGACATGCCAAGCAATACCTGCAAGTGCAATAATGGCCCAACCAACATACGTACCACTGACAAATTTCTAATTGGATAAAGCCCACTCCTAGGGGTGGAACACACATCTGGTACTGTACATCAGGCCAATGCCATGTGTTGAGAAAGGCTACAGGCCCTAGTGGAGAAGCCATCATGAGTATACTGTTTAATGAATATAGTACACCTACTGGGATATCTTCTAGGCATCTGTATTTACGTTCATGTTTGTTTAAATGTGTCTACTTCCCTCCATTTGTCTTTATACTAGAAGAAAAACCACTGAGATAGATGAGTGGCCATGACCTAAAGACGACTAATGGGTAGGCCCAAGAAGCCACTATCTCACCATGATACAAGAGAGATCACCCTACGTCTGTCACCCCCTCCAAGGCTCAGGACTTAGTGAAAGATGGACAGGAAGATTGTAAGAGAGGAGGAAAGGGGTGGAGTGTCTCCCAATTGGCTAGTTCCTCCAAATGGTGGGGCCTGCCACAGAGCATGGGCTACTGAGGGGCTGCTGGGAGCCATGTTGGGACGGAAGCCACGAGCCGCAGGTAGCACTCATGACAGCATACATGGCATGGGAAACGTGCAGCCGCGCAGCAGCTCAAGGAGAGAATGGCCTGATTCTTATGGACCTGGGGTGAGATTGCTGGCCCCAGAGGCGTGAGTGAATGCTAGCGATGACTATGGGCATGGCACAGTCTGATATGGCCAGCTCTGAGCCACGGTGGAGAGCTAGGCACTGGGTACTCATTCCTTTGTAACTTAATAAATGCACATAAAGAAAGATATGTTAATATGGTTTGCTTGATAGCGCAGGAGACCCGGAGGGAACTCGAGTGACAAGGGTAAGTATCATTACTGACAAAAGAAAAAATCAAATACAGGGAGTAAATGGAAAATTCTTTCATCTATTGTTTGGGGAGTTTCCATATAACCCTAAATATTACATATCTGAAAAGAGTAAGACATATTCAATAATTAGTGCATAACGTAGTGTTTCCGCTGCTATGCTATGATAAAACAACCCCTACAATTATTTGTTTATATTAAATATATACTCCTTATTCATGTTTGCAACTGCATATTTTTCCTTATCTCATGTATAGTTCGCATCAGTTAATTTTGAATTCTTGGATATTGGTCTAATTTTTTAAAAGCCATTCTTTTCACATTCTAGTCTGTGTGATTCTAGATAGAGGGCTCTACCTTAGAGGCATGTCATGGAGACACTGAAAATCAAAGCAACAAAATCCACTGTCTACACTCAAGAATAAGTATATTCCAATATGACATTTCAGCTCAGTTTGAAGATAAATGTTGAAATCACTGGTAAAACTCAAAGGTAAAATTTAAAGCAAAGTTATTTTGTTAATTGTTACAAGGATCTGACATCTGTGCTGGTCAGCACTCAACAAAAAATCCAGGAGGCTGATAGGAATGCAAAGAAACATCTTGGTTCAAATCCCACCATGAGGAAGATAGAGAAGAGTCTCCATCTCAAATCTTTATCTTATGAGTTTTTGAGGGTAAAGAGATTTATGGGAGAAGAAAATGAGTCTACAGGGAGACAATGTGGAGTAAGTCTTCAACAGGCTCTGACCAGAGTCCTCTGCCACATATGTAACTAGTAAGTATTTTCTCCCACTCTGTGGAATTCTTCTTCATTTGCTTGGGTGTTTCCATTGTTGTACAGAAGTTTTTTTTTAGTTTACTGAAGTCCCATTTGTCAATTGTTGAAGTTAGTTCCTGAGTGACTGATGCCTGATTTAGAAAGTCCTTTCCTGCACATACTGTCTTATAGTGTACCACCTGTGCTTTCTTCTAACAGTTTCATAATTTCAGGTTTCACATTGAGGTCTCAAGCAATTTGGAGTTGACTTTCATACAAGGTGACAAATATGAGACTAAGTTCATTCTTCTACAGGTGGAGATCCAATTTTGCTAGCACCATTTTCTGAAGAAGCAGTCTTTTCTCCATTGTGCATTATTGGAACCATTGTCAAATATCAGGTGGCTAAAATTTCATGCCCTAATGTTTGGGTCTTCTATTTTGTTCCATTGATCTACTTGTCTGTTTTTTTTTTTTTTTATCAGTACCATGCTGTTTTTGTGACTATTGCTCTGTAATATAGTTTGAGAGCTTATATGGTGGTCCCCCTTGCATTGTTCTTTGTGCTCAAGATGGATTTGACTATCTGGGGTCTTTTGTGATTCCATATGAATTTTAGGAGTTTTTTTTCTATTTATGTCAAGAATGTCATGGGGATTTGATTTGAAATGCATTGACTCTACAAATTTTTTTTCATAGGATGGTGATTTTCACAATACTAATTCTATCAATTCATGAGCATGAGAGGGCTTCCCATCTCCTTGTAGCTCTCTCAACAGCCTCAAAGATTTGTACTGTAGAGAGATTTAATGTCTTTGGTTAAGTTTATTCCTAGATATTTTATTTTTTAAGGCTATTGTGAATGGGAAGGTTTCCATGAATTCTCTCTGATTGCTTCTTATTCTTGTTATCAGTATATAGAAAGGATACCAATTTTCATAAATTGATCTTGTAACCTTCCAGTTTGTTGAAAGTGTTGATCATCTCTGGAACTTTTCTGGTAGACTTTGGAGGTCTTTTATGTATGATAGCATATCATCTGGAAATAGTACTAATTTGACCTCTTCTTTTCCAGTTAATACCCCTTATATTTCATTTTCTTTTCTGATGCTCTAGCTAGAATTTCAAGCACTATATTGAAATTGAATGGGAATAGTGGAAAACTTTGTCTAGATCCTGATTTTAATGAGAATGTTTCAAATTTTTTTCCCATTTATAATGATGTTAGCTGTGGATCTGTTCTATGCAGCCTTAATTATGCTGAGGTATGTTCTCTCCATTCCAATTCCCCCTAGGACTTTTATCACGAATGCACATTGGATTTTGTTAAAGGTCTTTTCATCTATTGCGATGATCATGTGAATTTGTCTTTAAGTCCATTTATGTGATTTATTACCTTCATTGTCTTATGTGTATTGAACCATCCCTACATGTCTGGAATAAAGTCAGCTTGATCATGGTGGATGATCTTTTTGATGTGTGCCTGTATGCAAGTATTTTGTTGAGAATTTTGGCATCTCTGGTCATTAGATATGGGCCTATAGTTTTCTTTTGTTGTTTCTTTACCTGGTTTTGATTTCAGAGTTAATACTGGCTGTGTAGAAGGAGTTTTGAAGTTCTCCATCTGTTTCTATATGTTTAAATAACTTAAACAGTACTGGTTGTAGATCTTCATTGAAAGTCTGATAAAATTTAGCTCCTGAACACATCTGGGTCTCACATTGTTTTTAGTTGGAAGGAACTGTAGTACTGTTTTGATTTCCTTATTTATTAAGGGTCAGTGTAAGCTATTGATCTATTCTTGGTTTAACTTTGTTGGTTTCATTGAGTTTAGAAATTCATGCACATCTTTTAGATTTTCTAATTTAATATAGTTTGGTTTTTAAAATATTCCCTTATATAACAATCACTTATTTACAAGTATACTATATACCACTCATCAAGGAAGTTTCTTTCTTTCTTTCTTTCTTTCTTTCTTTCTTTCTTTTTTTTTGTCTTTTTGAGACAGGTTCTCCCTGTAACCCGAGCTGTCCTGGAACTCACTATGTAGACCAGGCTGGCCTTGAACTCACAGAGATCTGCCTGCCTCTGCCTCTCAAGTGCTGGGACTACAGGTATGTGCTGCTTTTCTTTTTTGAAATAGCTGGAGGGATACTGAAGAATCACACAACTGGTCAGACACAAAGAATATACGTCTGAGAGATGCCCAGTCCTAGGTGACACATTTACAGTTCAACCTCTATACCTAAGGCTCATGGAACATAGTGGAATGAGGGGTAGAGAGAAAACTAGTGTATTCCTCAACTCTCACCAGTGCAGCTTTCTTATACAACAGTGTGAAGCACACAGACGGCCACAACTGGCCAAGTTTTAAAGAATAAGACTGTAGAATGTGTGTCCCTGGATAAGACTCCTATATTAAAACTTTTCTAACCATGGCTCAGGGACCATTGCAGAAGCGGGGGAAGAAAGATTGTAAGACATAGGGCCGTTTCATGAACAAAGGAAAGCAAAGGCTTTAAGACCACTGGAAGCTTGCACAAGTGAACTTGTGGCAATGGTGGCATTGAGAACAGATCCCATGCTAGCTCAATTAGACAAGGGCCCCAGAGTGGAGCAAGGAAATGTGTGGCAGGTCGAGCCTAGTCTGGTAACTATTGGAGACTGATTACTGCTGGGTGAGAGTAAGCCATATTTATAATCTCTAGTGAACTGACTAGAATTTGCACCAAGGGACATCTGAGCACAAATATTTGACCAGATAGGACTTAGCATGTATGGTGGAATGGATGGGATCTGTTGGGGGTTGGGGAACCTTAAGGAGGAGGTCTAAATTTGATTAAGAACTATTGTATGAAATGTATGAAAGCTGAATAATTTTTTTCAATTTCTTTATAATGTTCTGGATCTTTATGGCTTCTGTTATGTTTTTCCTTTCATCTCTGATTTTGTTGATTTGGATTTGCTCTTTCTTGCTTCTGGTTAGCTGGACTAAGGGGCTGGTCTGTCTGTCTTTTTATCCTTTCAAAGAACCAGCTTTTAGATTAATTGATTCTTTGTATTATTTTGTTTGTTTATTTCATTGATTTCTGCTTTGAGTTTTATTATTTCTTCTTGTCTGGTGGATTTGTGTTTGGTTTCTTCTTTCCTTTTCAGATTCTTGCATTGTAATATTAAATCACTTACTTGTGTTCTTTCTGATTTTTTAATGTAAGTGATTAGAGTTATAAATGTCTCTCTTAGGTCTACTTTTAATGTTTCCCAGAGTTTTGGTTTGTTGTGTTTTCATTTTCATTTAGCTCCAGGAATACTTTTCTTTCTTTCTTGATTTCTTCTTTGACCCATTCATCATTCAGGAGTGTGCTGTTTAATCTCCATAAGTTAATGTAGTTACTAGAGTTTTTGTTGTTGTTGTTGTTATTGATTTTAAGCTTTGTTGTGGTATAGACTGATAGAATTTTTTTGTGTGTTTGTTAGGGTTTGTTTTGTGCCCCAGTAAGTGGTCTATTTTAGAGAAACTTCCATGGGCTGCTGACTAGAATGTGTATTCTTTGGAGCTTTGATTGAATATTCTGTAGATGTCTGTTAGGTTAATTTGATGTATGATATCATTCATTTCGGATGTTTCTTTTTTTATTCTTTGTCATGTAAACCTTTCTATTGGAGGAGGTGGGTATTAAAGTCCTCTATTATTACTTAGTTGGGGTTAATCTGTGTCTTGAAGTATGATAGTATCTTTTTTATTAAATTGGGTTCATCAGGGTTTGGTGCATGTATGTTCATGATTACAATGTCTTCTTAGTCTATTTTTCACTTGATCAGAATGAAGTGAGTTTCTTTATTTCTTCTGATTAATTTTAATTTGAAGTCTATTTGTTAGATATTAGAATCACAATGCCTGATTGTTTCTTAATGCCATTTGCTTGGAATATTTTTTCCAGTCTTTCACCTGAAGGTAGTACCTATCCTTGACAGTAAGATGAGTTACTTGTAAACAACAAAAAGACAGACTTTTTGTGTGTTTGTTTTTTTAGACAGGTTCCCTCATGGCCCCAGCTGGCCTGGAATTTGCTAGGCAAACCAGGGTGGCTTCAATCTCATAGACATCCTCCTGCCTCTGCCTCCCAAGTGCTGGGATTAAAGGTATGCACCACTATGCCCAGTTATTATTTTTTTTTTCTTAATCTATTCAACTAGTTTGTGTCTTTTTATTGTATAGTTGAGACCAATGATATTTAAAGTTATTATTAAAAGATGCATATTGGTACTGTCATTTTTATTTGTTTGTGCTCTTAGTCTTATTTTTGGTTTCTGTAATTATACCTTCACTTGTTTTCTTTCTGTTGTCTCTTGGGTATGGTCATTCCTTTCTTCAGTCTTTTGTATTATTTGAATGTTCTCTGTAGGACTAGTTTGGTAGATCTGAATTCTTTCAGCCTATTTGTATCAGGGAGGATTTTCCATTCCCTTTTGACTATGATAGGTAATTTTCCTAGGTAAAGTATCCTAGGTTGGCATCTATGATCATTTAAAACTTGGAATACTTTGCTTCAGACTCTTTATGTCTTTCATAGTTTGCACTGAAAAGTGAACTGAAATTCTGGTGGGTTTTCCTTCGTATACAAAACTTGTTTCTCTCTTTCACCTTTCAATACACTCTCTTTGTTCTGTATATTTAGTGTTTTTACTATGAGATGCTGTGGGGATTTTCTGTTCTGGTCCTACTTAGTGTTCTGTGTGATTTTTGTATTTATATGGGTATGTCCTTTCTTAACTTAGAGAAATTTTTTTCTATAATCTTGTTGACAATATGGTCTTTTCCATTTGCCTGATATTGTTCTTTTTCCTCTTTGCTTATGCATAGATTCAGTGTTTTCATGCTGTTGCACATTTCCTGCATATTCCATTCCTGCTTTTCTTTTTTTTAACTTTTCACTTTCTTTTCTTGAGTGGTCTAATTCTTCAACTTTATCATCTAATTTTGATATTATGTTTTCCATTTGATTCATTCTGTTGGTGAGGCCTTCTCCTGTCATTTCAAATTGGCTCAATAAATTTTTCAATTCCATCTCCATTTCAGTCTGGGTTTTCTCCAATATTTTTAAATCTTTCGTGAATTCACTTTTCAAGCCCTGAATTGCCTTTGTCATTTCTTTCATCCATATATTTGTATTTTCTTAAACTTCAGTCATAATTTTATTTCTATTCTCTTTGAGTTCCTTGAGTTGTTGGCTTATGTGTTCTTTGAAGTGTTAAATTCTTTGGTCATATTTATGATTGTTATTAAAATTCTGTGTCCTAGGGTTCCTCTGGCTAGTTTTTATTACAATATACTTTTAAAGGACTGAAGAGATTTCATGGAGACATATTGCCTTGGTTTTTTTATATTACTTGTACTTTTGTGTTGTAACCTGGACATATCATTTCTTTTGTTGTTTGTTTCTGAAATGAATTTCTATTCTGCCTTTGTTGAGTTGAAATTTGATTCTATTTTCATTGTTGATGTAACTTGGTTGCTTTCTGATCAGGTATGATTAGTTAGTTGGTCTGTGCTTCAGGTTTGCACTCTTAACTTTTTATTGGATGAAATAGATGGTTCCATACTGTTTAGTCGAGAGCTCACCAACAGGGTTAAAGGGCCTGGGCCCAAGGATCTAGTTGCTCACTAGACTAGTAGTCTTTTGGCAGTGGAAGCAGAAATGGGCTGAAACCCAAGGAGGGCTGTAGGGGACAGAGTGGGTCATTTCTAACTAAGTAAGCCAAGTAGATATGAGCACTGGAGCAGCACAAATAGGGACAGGGTGGGCCAATTTGTTTTTTCTTAATTTTACAATAGCTTTAATTATTTTTATCCATAAATTGGACTTGGAGTAATCTTGACAATTTTATAGCAAAACTTCCTTAGAAGCATGTATTTCTTAGAGGTACTCTTTGATAATCTACTTTTAGAAAAGTGGATCTCATTGAGCAGCAAAACTGGAAACAGCATAAGATCTTAAAATGGAAGGAGACAGATTCCCTAAAATAAAGAGGAAAGATCAATGATGGTAATGCACTGATATTTAATTTAATTTTTTGGGTAGGTATAGTGTCAAGCTGGAAGGTGATCACATCTTAAATGATGAAATGGAGAAAGAATGTTTATGCCAATGTTGGAGAGGAGCATAAGTCAACATTTTCCCTCAATTTTTTTTTCATAATTTTAGCAACATGTGCCATGATTCAGGACATTAAAAAAGAGGAAATGGAATGGGGAAGCATGATAAGAAAATGCAGTGATTTCCTTGCTGAGTTTTCTTTGATTTGCTACACAAAGCTAGATTGGTTAACTCTGAGGCCTGGTTCACAGGAAGACAAGTCCACCTGCATATGCTGTGTGTAGTGCAGAAGGTTTAAAGATAGGAGGAATTTGTTATGTGGAGAACTGTAGGAATTAGAGCATCAGATATAGCTAGAATGCTGGGAGTCCACATGGGTAGTGGAGAGAGCTTATAGACTCTGGCACAAGGAATCTTAAAAGGAACGAGGTATCTTGAAAAGGACATACCTCTTCTCTTTGAACATGTGAAAAGATCAAGGAAGATTAGCTAAAAGTAAAGTTTTAGTCAATTATGTCTATAAGACGCCACCCATATGATGGTATGAATAAAAAGGAAGAAAACTGGAATCCTGGGTTCTATATTTGAATATGAATTTAATATTATATCAGAAAAATTTGATATCACATTGTTTTTTCTAAATTCTGTTATGGAGTCTAGGCATTCAGAAGGCAGAGGTTGTATCTCTGTGAGATCAAGGCCAGCTGGTCTATATAGTAGGTTTCAGGCCAGCTGGGTCTATAGGGAGACCCTGTCTATAAAAAAACAAAAACACAAACTAGTCCTCTCACCCTCCCCCACCTTGTCCTCTGCCACCCTTGGACCCAGGCAAGCTCCAGTTTCTCCCTCAGATCCCTGGACTAGTTTTCTAACCCAGAGAAGCTAAACACCATACCATAGATCAATAAGTCCCTACTCAGGCAGTCCCCCCACCATCTTCCTGGCTCCTGATCAGACAGACAGACTGACCCAGCCAGGACTCTGGTAAGTCAGATCCCATGTACTGCGTCTCTATTCCAATCTTCTCACCCACCCCAACCTGTCCCCTGCCAGCCCTGAACTGAAGCAGGCTCCAATTCTTCCACCCCAGATCTCTGGACTAGATCCATGACTATCTAAACTCCCTAGCATAGACTCCACTGGTTCCTGATCTGACACAGACCAGCCCTCCTACTAACGTGACCAACCCACCTACTACCCAAACCCACCATCCACCCAGACCACTCTACTACCCTGCAAGAACATGAAACATGCACCGATTTCTTTTCCATACCTGAACAAAAGCAACCAAGTTGCATAAATAATATAAACAGAACCAAAATTAAGTTAAACAAAAGCAGAGTAGAAGTTCCTACTGGACACATAGCCAACAAAAAACATCCATGTGCCCAAACAGCAGTGTAAAAACACAAATAATATGAAAAACCAAGAGACTATATCCCCAACAAAACCCACTAGTCCTACAGAAGTGCACTACAATGAGAACCACCCTGAGGAACCCCAGAATTCAAAATTTAAAAGAACAGTCATAAACATAATCAAACAACTTAAAGAAAACACAACTCAACTCAAAGAGAAAAGACACAAACTTGTGATGGTAGCCGAAGAATATACAAATACGTGGCTTAATGAACTATCAAAACCAGTTCATGACTTGAAGTGTGAATTCACAAAAAAAGATAGAAATAGTAAAAAATACCAAAACAGAAATGAACGTAGAATTGGAAAACTCAATAAATCAATTAGAAACAACAAGAGAAAGCCTCACAAGTAGAATGAATGAAATGGAAAACAGAATATCAAGACTAGATGATAAAGCTGAAGATCTGGACTCCTTAAGCAAGGGAAGGGAATTTCAGGAAATGTAAGACAACATGAAAAGACCAAATCTATGAATTATAGGTATACAGGTAGGAGAAGAATATTGGACCAATGGCATTGAAGAGATCTCCAACAGGAATATAGAAGAAAACTCCCTTAAATTAAGGAAAGGCTTACCCATAGAGATTCAAGAAGCACAAAGAACACCAGTTAGACATGACCAGAATAAAAACTCCCCAGGGTATATCATAGTAAAAACACTAAATGTACAGAACAATGAAAGGGTACGCTACTAGAGAAAAACAAGTTACATATAAAGGAAAACCCATCAAAATTACAGCTGATTTCTCATTGAAAACTATAAAAGCCAGAAGAGCCTGGACCAAAGTACTCCCAAGAAGCTACAGAAAAAAAAAACAAAGAAAGGTATAATAAAGGAAACACAAAAGAAGACCACAAACAGAAAGAAATTAAAATGACAGTATCCAATACACATCTTTCAATAATAACTCCAAATATCAATGGCTTCAATTTCCTATCAAAAGACATAGGCTAGTAGAATGGATTAAGAAAGAAAACCGATCTTTTTGTTGTCTTTAAGAAAATCATTTCACCTTAAAGGGTAGACACTACCTTAGGGTGAAAGGATGGAAAAAATATTCCAAGGAAATGACTCTAAGAAGCAAGCAGGTGTTACAATTCTAAATCTGACAAAATAGACTTCAATTTAAAAATAATCAGAAGAGACAAAAAGGGTTACTTCATTCTAATCAAAGGAACAATTGACCAAGAAGATAATTGCAATCATGAATATATATGAACCAAACTCTGGAGCACCCAATTTCATAAAAACAGTACTCTAGGACAATAAAACAAAGATTAATCCCAACTCACTCTAGTAGATGATTTCAGTACCCCAATATCTTCAATAAACAGGACAACTAGACAAAGAATAAACAGAGAGACACCTTAATTAAATGACATCTTACATTAAATGGACCTAACAGAATATTCAATTCTACAGAATATTCCACCCAAGGAAAAAGAATGCACTTTCTACTTAGTAGTCCATGAAAGTTTCTTTAAAATGGACAATATTCTGGGCTGGCAAAGTCTTAGTTCCTAGAGAAAACTCTATCTTTGTCATATCTCTAGACAAATGAAATTTCTTACTGTATGCTAAATATAGATCCTTATATTTACAGACAGCATAGTATATACTACTCATCAAAGAAGTTTCTTTTTGCAACAGATGGAGGCTACTGCAGAATTCTACAACTGGTAAGACCCTGAGAATATATGTCTGAGAGATGCCCAGTCCTAGATGGCACATCTACAACTGAACCTCTACACCTAAGGCTCATGGAACATAGTAGAACAAGAGATAAAGAGAAAACTAGTGCATCCCTCAACTCTCACCAGTGAAATTTCCTTATACAACAGTGTGATGCACACAGAAGGCCACAACTGGCCAAGTTTGAAAGAGTAAGATACTATAGACTACATATCCATGGGTAGGATTCCTATATTAAACCTCTCCCACCCACAGCAGAGGGATCATTGTGGGAAAGGGACAGAAAGGTTGTAAGAGCTGGGTTGGTTCATGAACATAGGGAAGCAGAGGCTTTCAAGCCACTGGAAGTTTGCACATGTGAACTTGTGGCAGTGGTAGAATTGAGCACAGGACTCATGCCAAATTAATCAGACAAGGTCTAGAGTGAAGCAAGTGAAATGTGTGGTGGGCCGGCCCTAGTCTGGGAACTATTGGAGATGGATTACTACTGGATGAAGGAGAGTAGGCTGACTAGACTCCAGTGAATGAATGTGCACCAAAGGACATCTGGGTACAAGTGTTTGACAGGACAGGATTTAATACATATGGCAGAATACATGAGGTCCAGTGGGGAGAGGGGGCATAAATGGGAAGGGTTGTAAATTTGATTAAGAACTGTTGTATGAAATGAACAAAAGCTAAATAAATTTTTTAAAAAGAGTACATAAAAATAACATTGGACAGCATCATCTTTTTAAAAGGACATGGAACTTAAAAGGATTTGGTGCTAGGGTTCACAAATGAGGGAGAACATACATCTTTTATTTTTATGAGTCTGTCTTACTTCACTTAAAGTTTCTAAATCTATCCATTTACCTGCAAATGTTATTATTTCATGCTGTACAGCAGTCTCTTCTGCATGAAATAACTACCATCATCACAACTTCAGCCGTGCCTGCTTGCTAAACATCATCACAATTGGGCTTGTTGATGGTTGTGCTCCTTCATTAAAGGAGGGGCAAGCAGGGTCATTGGGATTGGACCCTCACCAGATAATCCAGCTGCTGTTCCCAGTCAACTGTATGTAATTTGGCCCTAATCACGCGTGGTCTCCTGGATTTGGGGCAGACTAAAGTATACAATCTGGGGAAGGCTAGGAAGAGAAGGCTTGACCCACGCTGGGTAAAGGCTTTCCAGTGTGCATACCCTCAGGTCATTCATACACCTCAGCAACCCCTCAGTTATCTCTGTAAGTAAGCTCAGTAAATTCATTGGTTCCCCAGTAAAACTTTAATCAAACATTGGATTGACACTAGAACCTTAAAATGGAAATAAGCATTGCTTAATATCCCCAGGAAAATAATTCTCACAACAGATGGAAATTTGTTAATCCAATTATATCTCATAATTATTTTTTTAAAAAAAGAAAATGAGAATGTAAAAGATGTTAAAAAGATATGGGAATGGAGATATTTTCAAAAATAGACAAAAAAATGAGAAATCCTAAGCAAGTGATGAAGGTCTGTGTAGGTTTGTTATTATATATAAAGGAAGAGAATATATATCTAGTCAAGGTTTATCTGAGAATATTTGTTTTTTTTTAACCCAAGCTTTATCTACATAGCACATGGTAATTAAAAGTTCCAGACTGGTATAACTAACCTTATTGGATGTTTAACAGCCACATTTTGAGGCCTATACTAATCTGATCAGAGGGATTTACAGTTTTTTCCCCTTGCCCTCCAAGGTCGACTAAGTTCTAGGGGACTAGTAGGATCAACTCAGAGGAACTATCTCTTCCATGCTTCCAAGTGAAGCCAGCCATGATCGAGCAGGACCTTTGACTTATCTTCCTATAGATGGAACTGGTAAAAGAAAGGAGCCAGAGGCTCCTCCCAAGCCCATGAGACCCCTGAGGAACAGATCCTCAAACAACCTTAATTGTAAAAATAAATTGATTTATTTGGGCCAACTGTATGGTCTTAAACACCCAAAAGGAAAGTATAACCAAAGAGTAAAAGAGTAAAATCAGCATATTTCTTTAAGAGTTCAAGGGATTACACTTCCCAGACATTAGGCTTAAGTCCACATAAAAAGTTATTTAGACAATTATTTCTCATTGATGATTTTTGTTCCTAATCAGAAAGTATTGCTTAGATGTAAGACTTCAAATCTTGGTCTGCAGTCCTGTAGCACCCACCTGTAGCTAAGGGAGACAACCCACTATTGTTCTAAAATGATGGATAACATTGTTTTCTCCCCCTATCTAGAAGCCTTTGAGAGGGAACTGACACTGATTCTAACCACTCCAACAGCTATCAAAATTACTGAAAGTAAATCCTTAATCCATCTCTCTCAAGTTCAGCCTTGGCAGACAAAAGAAAAATGAGGAGGAACTCAACAGAGTGATGCTTCTAGAAGCACTTGTCAAGAAATTCCAATGGACTCTCATGAACATTTGAAAACTGCCCTGTTCTTTTTCTAGTTCCCTGTCTAGAGCTTGTAATCTAATTACTCTTAGCTTTACTTCTCCTTCACATCTCCTATTCATCAGTCAAGGACTTTCTTTTCCCTGTACAGATAAGAGTTATGCAATTTGGGAGTCTTTTAGATAGACCCCCTGAAAGAGTACCCCAATTGCCTCACTCTGCATCCCTGTTCAGCAAGGAAGAAACCAGAGCGATCTGCGTTCAGATTCCTTATTGGCAATTTGGGTAACCTCTTCAGAGGACGGTGTGATAAGTATAGGAGGTAGGAATTGGCTAGGCAGTTAGGATAAAAAGACCCCAAAGAAAGCAACCAGTTTGGGGGCTAAAAGTCACAATGTCTTTAGGCCTCTTAGCGACATACTCTCTTCCAAAGGCCAAAAATGTCGAAAGTATTTGGGAGCTTTTATCTAATCCTTAAAAGATTTTAGGGTTACCTCTTCAGAAGGGGGAATGTTAGAATAGTAAAAAGCCCCATTAAAAAAAAAAATAAAAGAAGAAAGAATACATGAAGTTATGAGAAAAAAGTGATGGGGCGATATGGGAGATGTTGGAGGGGAGGGAGTGGGCATGGATTTGATCAAAACAAGTTATATGCATGTATGAAATTCTCAATAAATTATTTAAAAATATATCACTGGAAACTAATATTTAGTGTTTTAATGCCCCATGACGGCTAAGTTAAAAAGCATACCTACATAAGCTGAAATTCAACAACATCTGAACTTTTGTACCTATGTATTTAATTTTAAAGGACAAAAAGATGGACAAGAGATGTAGGGAGGGAGGGAAGAAAGAAAAGTGCAGATAACAGGACAGCATATGTGATTTCTTCTTCATATTTAAAGGTGATTATTACTTCTATTCTTTTTCTAGAGTAAGAAATGAATTTGAAAGGACACTAGTATCCTAAATAAAAACAGAAATAAAACTGGGACTTGGTTGTCCACCAGTCTGGTCACACATAAGAGATACTGTATATGACCCCTTGGGGGCATTTGAGAGAACTAGAACTTATTTTTGAGATAGAAACAATAAAACTTATTTTCCATGCTTTCCCCTTTGTATTTGTCTTTCTGTTAGGATTTTCTACCTTGAACTTCTTGCACCTTCTTTAAAAAAAATTCCCAAAGTCTCATTTTATCTACAAAGCTCTCCTTAACAATTCTTACCTGTTTGCAGCCTTAACTATTTTTAAACAACAGTCATAAGATGAGGAATGCAGTATAAATGACCAGAAGTATTAACCACCGTCTTTAAGACTAAAAATATGTTGCTAGCTAATATTAGGAGGTTTGTAGCTTTTCCTTGACCCATAGTTTTTATTCAGGTTCAACAATTCAACTCTGTTTTCATCCTTGAGAACATACTGTCATCTTGTAGAAGAATATGTTTTCCTTTTATACTTCTGAAATTTATTTCATATGCCTGAGTTTGATTCATTGTCTCCCATAAATTCCAATATTTATTATTGTCTTAAATGTACTAGAGAACATCTGATTGAAAAACCTAACTACAAAATCATCTTATATAATCTCTAAGCCTTTGTTTATGAAGCATATACACACATGAGGCAAAGGTATTTCCTTTTTATATGAGATACCTATATGATATAGTTTCTTTATAAATACTTGAAGTCTAAATGAACATAGCCACATCTTTGATGTGCAGAATGATATGTTATTTGACAACACACAATGGGAAGGTTAGAGCCAATAATTTTAATGAAACACCTATTTAGTGATTCATTAGCTTAGACAGGATAATTCCCATAGAGTAATCAGATGGAGGTGTTAGTATTAATAATGATAATACAAACTTCTCATTTCATTGGTCTACAACTTTCCTGCTTTTAATATTCAGTCACCCAGAAGCAATAGAAAGTAGTCTGTTTTTGTTGTCTTCTATTCTTGAACTTGTGCTATTTTAGAAGTTTTATTACATTTCTCTTTTGAACTTTTATTTGAAACAGAATCTCATATATTCTTAACTTGACTCAAACTCATTATGGACCTTAGGATGACTTTCAGCTTCTGATCCTCCTGTCTCTGTCTTCCAAGTGCTGGGATTATAGGTGTGCACCACTATACCCAGTGAAGGAAAACGATATCAAACTGGGCTTCACACATGCTAGGCATACATTCTACCAATTGAACTACATATGCTCAATTCTTATACTTTTATAGAAACTAAAGCATGATCCTCATAATCTGAAATGCTGAAGTTCAAAAAATGCTGCATGAAAGGTTTTTTGTTATCCAAACTTTGTTCCTTATAATATTCATCTTCTATTTGCAAATCCAAATAGGCAAAGTTGAAATTACTTGAGCCTAAACTGACCGCTACATTCCATTATTTTAGTCTGGGTGACTGGGTCCCAGAAGATCATCTCTAGGAGTTGGAAAGAAATTTTGTGAGAATGTTGTGAGAGGTTCCGTCCAGAAGTGTGTGAGGAGATGACTCAGCCACCATGCCACTACAGTGGAAAATCCCAGTGCCCCTGGGGTCAGATTGTTAAATCCTAGAATAAAACCAACAGAGGAACTAAAAGGATGTGGATAAATGAAAGAATCTAAGACCGACAACATTTTATTCAAAAGTTCATACATGTCTGCGGCCCTATTCTGAGTTTTTCTCAAAACAGTAATAAAGTTATTTGAGCTAATAAAGTCTCTTTGGTATTTGATATCACAATCTGAGGAGATAAGATTAGAGTAGAATTCTGAAAGTATTGCTTTAAAGAGCCTCTAGATGTGCTGCTCCAGGAATATTTAATCAGAGTCAGTTTTAGGAAACTAAGAGTATATGTTAGAGTCCTAGCAAATTAAAAAGAAGAAGAAGAAAAAAAAAAGGAATCACTTTTCATATTTGGGTGAACGCTAAATGTAATAATATTGTTCAAGAAAATAGATTTTTAAATACCACTCTTCTCATAAAACGTTTTGCTATTAAGGAAAAAGAAAAAAAGCATTCTTACGATCTAGAGGTTTTCATTCATTTCCCTTTGTTTTGGGGTTTTGTTTTGTTTTGTTTTTACTTCACCCTAGACTGCTGTTCTCTGTAACCTAACCATGTTGGCTTTTCCTGTCTTCCAATACTGGAAACTCCTGCCTTGAGGCATTCGATTTGCTTTTCACTCTGCTTGGATGCCTCTCTTTTTAAAAGCTTATTTATAGTGTTTGTTTGTTGTTGTTGCTGTTTTTGTTTTTTTTTTATTTTATTTTTGGATATGAATGTATTGCCTGCATGTATGTGAGTGCACCTGTGTTGTGCAATGCCATGGAGGTCAGAATAGGGCGTCGGATTCCCTTGGAACTGGAGTTAAGGATGGTTCGTAACTGCCATGTGGGTGCTGGGAATTGAACCCAGGTCCTCTGTAAGAATAGTCAGTGCTCTTAACTGCTGAGCCGTCTCTCTAGCCCCGTTTTGTTTTGTTTTTAAGCAAGGTCTCATCTGGGCCTGAACCTCCCTATGAGGCCAAGAATGACCTTTGAACTCCTGACCCTCTGATCTCCAACTCCCAAATGTTGGAATTAGAGACATGGGCACCAGGCCTTGTTCCAGTATTCCTCTTTACCTGGCTAGTCCTCACCTCTTGCTTTAGTTTGATCTCAGTTCTGGGAAGATGTCCCTAACCCATCTTCCAATTAACTTGATACCTCTTGTTCATTTTCATGACACCATGTTCTCTTCCTTCAGAGAATGCCACAATTTACTATCTAAATATTTACACCTTTATTTATTTAATATCTGTCTTCCAATTACTTTGGAAACCCTAAGAGAACAGAACCCAAGTCAGCTTTGTTGATGTTCCTTTGAGCAAAGCATGGTGCTGTTCCTGGCACACAGTAAGGTCTGGATAAATATTTATCGCTATCTGGAGCTGTGAGCATATGAATAAAGAATCTTGCTGAATTTTGTTAAAACCAAGGTTTCCCTTTCTTTTTAAAAGAACTTCATGCGGGTTTCAAGCTTAGTAATATTCCCACATACTGTTCTATTCTATTGCTCCCATTTTCAAAAAGAGTTTCATACTGTTTAGGTTACTTGTAGTTTAATGACTGAACTCTAAAAGCTTGGGCTTGGATCTTTACGAGCACTGAACAAGTCTAAGCATCAAATGAAGTTCAAATGAGTTGAGGCAACAGTGATATTTGAGGCCATGAACCCCTGTGATGGCTGGTCTTGGTTGACAACTTCGCTGGATCTGGAATCAGCTAAAATGCAAACCTGCTGGGCACTCCTATCATTTGAAGTGGGCAGACCCACCCTAAATGTGGACTGTACCTTTTGATGGCAGCCTAGATAAAAGGAAAAGGAAAAAGGAAACTTGCTCTTGTCTTCTCCTGGTGAATTAGTCTGTTGCTGTCTGTGTCATTCCTTCGCCAGTATTAGGACCAACAGCTTCAAGCTTCCAATGTAGTCTGAAAACCAGCAGTTTTCCAGGAATCCTCTAGGCTTTCAGGGCCAGATTGGGCAGATTGGGACTACTGAGACATCCAGAAACAGAAACTAGCAGATTCTCGCCTCTCCAGTGTAAGATGGCTGCTGTTACACTACTGTGTTCCTCAGGGGTCTTGGTTCCTCCAAGGTGCAAGACCTGCTGTGGAGAATTGACTATGGAGAGTTACCCATGAAGGAGGGGCTTGTGGCATCATCTTGAAACTGGAGCTGGTTGTGCTCAAGAACAGAATGGCCTGGCACTTACATATCTGGGGTGAGACTGCTGGCCCCTGAGGCATGGGCAAAAGCTAGCGATGACTATGGATGGGCCACAGGAGTGATCTGGAATGGTCTGGATTGGCGGGCCCTGAGCTGAGGCAGGAGCTGGGCTGTGCAGAGCTAGGCACTGGGTCTTTGGTTCTTTGTAAGTCACTCCTCTCCCTCCCCCATGGTAATAATAAATTTACGTAAAGATATGTTATATGGTTTGCCTGATAATGCATGATACCCAGAGAGAACTCAGGTGACAACTACCTAGACCATATTGTATAAGACAGTCTAATAACTTCCCCAACTCAACACACACACACACACACACACACACACACACGTGTGTGTGTGTGTGTGTGTGTGTGTGTGTAAAATCATTCTGTCAGTTCCATTCCTTTAGAACCCTGACTAATATAACCCCAATCATTTTAGAATGCATTATATAGCTTGCACATTTTTTGTTTTCTTTGCTCTTTGTTAGGAGGACTTAAAGGACATATAACAACCATGGACATCAAGACTTATATGATGTTAGACTCTAAAACCTAATATAAACTCTTGTAGATAAAGAAATTACTCAGTCATTGTTCATTAAATAATATGGTTATGGCTTTTAATTTGTAGATACCCTTAAATTAGATAATGAAAATCAAATGCTTTTGTCATAAGGATTAGATATTACCCCCAGGGAAGTTTCTAAAATTCATATAAAAACTAGGCAGAGGCTCCTCAAATGGTGATAATTTTAGTCATGTCTCCATTTCATTTGAAATGTTTGTTTTACCAATGCACAAAATTCCACATAAATAGGTGTCATTTTGAAAGAATCTCCAAAGACCTTAAACTTGATCTTTACATTACATTCCTTTCAAAAGTCTCGGCTTAACTTTCTATATGAGTTCTGCCAGAAGCCAAAGAGATGAGTCCAGGAATATTTCAAATGCTCGCATGCATCAAGGATCAAATCTTCAAACCTTGATTCTGAACTCCAGAGCAGAACTGCACGGAGCCCTGCCCTGAGCAGGTGTAAGGAGAGCAATTATTTTCTCAACTGCTTTCCCCAAATGCCCAATGCCCTCAAAAGCCACGAGTGCCTCAGTAACCACACACAGCAATGACTTGCTCAAATGACTTGGGAAAATATCATCAGCTAAACCTGACACTTCCCTTCTACACATTTAGATCCATTTCCCAACTTCATTCAGAGCCAGTGGATTTCAAATGAAAACTTAGCAAGGAATTTTATAGTTTTTTACTTGTGAGTTGCCCAGCACCATCTGCAATGGTTTCTTTGATGTGCTCAAATTCATTTTCAACAGCTGTGGAAGGTAGGAGGTTTTATTTCTTACCCAACACTAGAACATAAAGCACATTCATTACCCTTCTGAAACTTGACCTCAGAAGCTGGACAGCAAAAAAGAGACCCTGCATTGCATGAGAGCAAGAAAAGAAATGGGTCTCTGAGGCAAGGTGATGCTCATTATATCCTGTAAGGTGCATCCTTTCCTTGTTTTGCAAAAATCTCTTTTGCTAGTAAAAAGCTGGCATTGAGAACACATTATTAAGGGTTTTCCTAAATATCCCCCTTAAAAAATCCTGACCATTGTTGGATTTGGAGCAAGAACCATTATCATTTGTAACACTATGCAAATCAATGTGAGTTTACTTTTGAAGTCAAAGGAACAACAAGTAAAAAGTATATACAGCAATAAAATTCAATTTCTTTCTATCCTCTATCCAAAATCATCAAAGGAGGTCTTAAGAGCATTATTATTAAAAAAAAAAAAAAGAGCAAGAAATGCAAGTCAGCACAAGAAAGGAAGGAAGGAAGAAAACAAGAAAGAAAGAGAAAGAAGGAGAAAGAAATTAAAATCTCAACCAAAAGAAAAGAATAGGACAGTGGGAAGAGGGCTACAGTGGCATGTGAAATTCAGTACATAGAAGTGTGGTAGCCAATAGTGTGGTGTAGAGAGAGAGGCATCCCCCAAAGAAATAGGCTCTGTGTGGAGATGGAATGGAGGTTATGGGTGGTAGAGAGGAGCAGACGAGTGAAGAACTGCCATGAGCCTCCTGTTCAGAAGAAAAGACTGTTTTGCATGTTTGTGTGGATGCCATGTGTGACTGATCAGTCAACACTGAGTCCTACAAGGGATGGATTATATTATTCAGCCCTTTCAAAGTTAAGCTCAAATTGAGGACATTTCTAACAAAGGTTAAAAACAAGACTTAACCTGTCAACACATGAATGGATAAAGTATGGCATATACACAGTGGACATAAAAAATTAAATCATGTCATTTGTAGAAAAATGGATTAAGCTGAAGATTATCATGTTAAGTGAATTAAGCCAGTCACAGAAAGATGGGGATCATATGTGTTTTCCCTCTCATATGTGGAATAAAAAATAGAGGAAAAGAAAATGAAAAAGATCTGTCCTCTGAAAGTAGAAGAGGAGCTGATGGGGAAAGAGAAGGTGGGGGAGAGTGAGAAGGGGGAGGGACTGGGGAGATGGGGAAGAGGGGGCAGCTGGGGGAAGTCAGGAGAGATCGGGGCTTGGGGAAGCAGGGAGAGAGAGGTGTTGATGGAAGTAAGGCGGGAGAGGGGCCTGGGGAAGTGGAAAGAGAGGATGACAAGGAGAGTATTAAAGAGAGGGGAGTGTACTAATGAGGGGATGCAAACAAAACATGTACATACAGGTATGGATGTATCACAGTGAAACCTATTAATTTAACAATAATATGAGTAATTATAATAGAAAAACATATCATGAAACCCAGCAGATTAAAAAATAAATATATCCTATTATTGGTAGAATAATTTCCTTTTTGACAACAGAATTCTAAAGTATACATACATTTTCAGGAATATCAATGCCCAATGCATGACAGGAAAACATTTAAAGCAGCATAGGGGCCAGCAGGATGAATCAGTGGATGAAGGTGCTAGCCACTAAGCCTGACAACTTGAATTACATCCCAGGGATCCACATTATGGAAGGAGAGAACATTCTCCTGAAGGTTGGCTTCTGACCACCACACTCCCATCCATGGCATATTAACACACACACACAC
>NW_008354281.1:3083019-3129707 GCF_000622305.1 Nannospalax galili
ACACACACACACACACACACACACACACACACACACACACACACACACACACACACACACACACACACACACACACAACCATTGCCTTAAAAATGCTGACTCCACTGGTAAAATTCTCTAATGCCTCATGGTTTTTTTCTTCTAGTGCTGCTTTGCTTTCCTAAGATAAATATGATAACTTAAAGCAGGAAGTTTTACCACTGAACTGTATTAAAGTGAGAACAAAGAGCAGCGTATTTATATTTCTGTAAGTTCAAGTTTAGGGGATATGAAGGGTTTTGTTTCTTTTCTCTGGGGTCGATGACTGTCTTACTGGTGGAAGCCAATATTTCTTAAGCCACAAGTTGAACCCCATTTACCAGATTTTAGGTGTGACATAGCCACCATGGGACCTTGCTTTCAATTGAGGATGCAGAGTGGATCAATTAGGACTTACAAAGCTTTGCACTAGTCTTAACTAAATGTTGAAATAAAAATACATCTAATGCCAAACAGACTAAATTGCTTCAGCAAAATCTTTATTCAATTAATTTTTAAATATGTGAAAAGAGTTAGAAAGCAAAATCACCGGAGGTCTTAGCACTATAAAAGAGCAAGAAATCCAAGTCAGCACAAACATTCCTTGAATGAAGGAAAGAACGGGGGAAAGGAAAAGAAATAGAGATTGAGAAATTCAGCTTTCAAAACCTGAAACCACAATCAACTAGAAATTACACAAATAGAAAACAGGAAATTAAGAAAGTAAGAGAATGAAAATATTTAATATGAGAAGAATCCAATAATAAGTGGAAGAAAGAGGAGTCTAATTATATTTAAAGTAAAAATGTAGAGGCTTAGGCCAGCTAAATAAATGGCATGTGTTTCAGGAGAGAAACATCAGAATAGTAACACAAGTCTCTGCTTTTAAGTGTAAAGCGAATTAGCACAGAGATGCTGCAGAGATCCAGATGCTGCGACGTAACTATTAAAAGTTATAAATGTAGGGGGTGGAGAGATGACTCAGTGGTTAAGACCACAGGCTGCTCTTGCAAAGGATCCAGGTTCAGTTCCCAGCACCCACACAGTGGCTAACAACCACCTGTAGATCCACTTTTAGGGATTTAATACCCTCTTCTGGCCTCCTTGGGCATTATATGATGTGGATACACTTACATACATGCAAGTAAATCAATAAATTTTAAATTATAAATTAAGTCTCCAGTTTTCGGTGTTCAGCAGACTCCCACTTTTATTTATTGCCACAACTCCAGGTTGCGATGTTAGCTACAGACCATGTTAATGAAGGCAGGGCTTGAAATGGACCCAGCAGGAGCCTGTTCACCTAGTGGGAAAAAGAGGTACCTAGTAATGATCTTAAAGAAGAAAAGGACAGCACTTGGGACAACCAAGCAACAACACAGCAGTCATCTGAGGGGTAGACCTCTTTGAAAATAGTATGGTATGATTTAGAATCTTTCATGTAGTGCATACCCCTGGCAATACCTCTACAGCTGAGCTGCCCCATCACAACTCATCCTTTCTGTGCATATGTCTTAGATCCATGGAAGGGAACTTGGTCCCATTAAAAACAATAAAATAATAAAGGAAAAAGTAATCAGAAGAGATTTAATCCCCAAATCTTTATAATATTCCTATATCAGTATAACACAAAACAATAAAATAGTGTTTCTTCATAGATAACAGTATGAAATCTGGAGGACACAGTCTATCTTGTGCCTAAGAACAGCCCATTGGGGACTTAGAAATAGGGGCCTCTGACTGCACCAACACTGTCTGGACCCTAAGAGGTGGACATGCTCAGCAGTGATGCATTGCAGTGCTCTCATTAGGGTTATATATATGGAAGGTCCACAGAAGCAAGTGTCTGGGAAAGAAAATACTTGCCCACAAGATCACAAGAGTATCCTATTGTACACAGAGGAGATTCTAAGAAATAGTGTGGAGACTCTGAAAGAGAGGTGAGATTTTGTGGTTGGAAAGTAAAGCCAGAAAGAAAATATGTGACACCATCTCACTGTCCTAATGCTGTTTGAGATCAGAAGAGTTTAGAAGTCAGGAATGTAATTCTTCATAAATATAAGTGATTCCAAATGTTTACACAATTGCATAATTACCCAGAGACTTCAAAGCTTAATAACAAACATATCACCTACAGCTAGGTTGTTCACTTAATGTTGAAAGCCTGAGTAAATTGAAAGTCTGGATGAGATTGGTTTTCTAGAATCCAGACCTTGGATCAAAGAGATCCTTGAAATACCATAAAGAAAAACTTGAATTCCTGTGTTCTAGGACTTATATCATGACATGTTTTCCTCAGTCCTTGAAAGCCTTCTGAACCTCACTGACAGAATAACTAAGCCCATTGAAACAGGAAATGTTATGGCAAGTGACTGAAAGGTACTTCCCGAGTATCAGCATCTGCACACATCACACTTTAAGTAGTTTAAATGTTATAAACCTCAGTGCCCTCATCTGGTAAGTACATTGTTAAGCACAGGGTCTGAGCTCATTAAAATAGTGTATCTATCATAATGATATTAGAAAATTTTACTTAGACATAATCTAGATTAGATATCACTGTGAAGGTTACATAGTCTCTTGGTTAGCTACCCATATGAAGAGCCGTGCAACTTATTCAAATATTATATTAACTGCCAAATCACTCTGATGAAAATTGAGAGGTTTTATCAAATGCATATGGTTATCATATTACCATTAATTCTATCAACACATATTTATGGAGTGCTGGCTTCATTTTTAAAGCTGTGATGAAAAAAAATTGTTTGCCCTCTTGTCCTTATATTCTAGTATGGGGTTCAGCCAATAAACAAAGACATAGATACATAATACTGTGGTTTAAAATGAAGAAGAGATGAGAGGTTGTTTAAGTTATCGGGTCAGAAGGCATCTTTGAGGAAGTGATAAGGACCACACAGAAGTCAGGGAGGTGAGGAGACTGAGAACAGAGGAATTGGGCTCTTCCAGGCAGAGGCAGCACCAAGTGCAAAGGTTCTGGGTCAGGAAGAAGTTACCGAGAAGTGAGCAAGAAGTCCCTAGTGGTTGATGAGAATGGACAGAGAAAGAGCACAAGTAGTGATGCCAGAGGTCTATGCAGAAGCTAGATCAGCCAGTGGTGACATTCAATTCAGAGGCTGGTGTTTCATTTTCTTTTCTTTTTTACATAATAGAAACTGCAGAACTAAACGCAAGCTTGCAACTCTGAAAGTAAGTGTTCATTGTCAACTTGACATGCTCTAGAATCACCTGGGAAAGCAGTCTCTATGAGGAATTGTCTAGATCAGGCTGGGTCTGTAACATGTCTGTGGGGGACTATTTTAGTAAGCTAATTGAAAAGGGAAAACATGCTCATTATGAGCAACACTGTTCCATGGGTTTGGATCCTGGACTGAATAGTGATGGAGAAAATGAACTGGGCGCAGCATGTGTGGATTTATCCCTGAACAGCTCTTGACTGTTGCATGTGACTAGCTTCTCCAGGTTCCTGCTACCTTGATTTCCCTACATGGTGGACTGTAACCTGGAATAGTGGGTAAATAAACCCTTTTTCCCCTAAGTTGATTTTGCCAGGTAGTTTATCACTTCAACAGGGAAAAATCTGGGATAGCAACTAATAGATTATTGTCTGAGTTAAAATGAGTAAGTCATAAAAGCTTTTAAGTACCTTAATGTTTAAAGAAAAGCAAATTGTACAGTTTGGGGGGTGATAAGGAGCTACAGCCCAGCAGCAGTGTAACAAAACAGCCAGGGTCACTATGTGGAGGTAGGAGAGAGGACACTGAACTCAGAAAGGAGCTCTGTGACAGTGTCTCTGAGTGAGAGTCCTAGACTACTCAGGGGATGACAGGCCACAAAATATAAACTAATGGCTAGATTACTACAAGAAATTTGGAAGCACAGTGTTTGGCTAGTTTTGGACTTAATATCAGATGTCAAAATCAATTGTGACTAGAGGGTATAAAACCACTCCTCATGAGCTAAACTGAAAGGGCCAACATAAAGGAACCCTTTAAAATTGTAACAACTATTCTGCTCCCAAGGCACAGGGAGCATTGCAGAAGAGGAGGCAGAAAGATTGTAAGTCAGAGCTGGTGGACGACCACAAGCAAACAGTTTTCTAGAGAGCTGGGCAGTTATGCATGTGAACTCACAGTAATGGTGACAGCACGCACAAGTCCCATGCAAGCTCAAACCAAGAAAAAGATTCCCAGCATAGACATGGGGAAGTGGGTAAGAAATCCCAATGCAACCTTAGAAACATTTGGCAATTGATGTCTACCGGGAGGAGGAGAGACAGTGTCTTACAGAGATGGGACTCTTGTTGAAAGCAGTGGATGGAACCACACCGAAGGACATTTGGGATCGCAAATCAGGCTCTACAGACCATAATATAGCACTGTATATATATATAATATATATATATTATACATATTATATTGGGCAGGGGCAGTGGGAGGTGCTGATAGAGAAGGGGATCTAAAGACTGTCAAGCTATATTGTATGAAAATTGCAAAATTTCAATACAAAACATAAAAATTTTAAAAAGAACATAAGACAAGGTACCATGAATGAAACATGAGAGCAATCAATGATTTTTCTTGGCCTACAATGAAATCAACAAGACAGTGCAATAATACATTGCTAAATACAGAAAAAAGATAATTGATATTTACAATTCTACATCTCATAAGAATGAGCTTGAATTATGGATTAGTGAGATGGTTCAGTGGGTAACGATACTTGCTGTCAAGTCTGACAACCTGAGTTTGATCCTTAGAACCTACATAGTAGAGTGAACAAACCAACCCCAACAAGTAGAATGCATGTGCCAACATACATACATATATGCACACACAAACACATGTGCTCCAAAGAAATAAAATGTAATAAAAACCATTTAGTATGCCATTTATATATGTTTATTTTATATATTTTTCACTTTTGATAATTTCATACATGAGTATTGTATTTGCATCATCTCCAGTCCTCCCAGTCAATCGCCAACTTCTCCCATGTCCCCCACCCCAGAATTTCTTGCCCTTTTCTTTGATTACTCTTCTTACATATATTTATATGCATATATAAATACACACATATGTATAATGTGCTGAGTCCATTTAGTGGTGCTCATGTGCACATGTGTTTAAGGTTGAGCACTTGGGATTAGATACCGTATCAGGGAGTTCATCTTTAGAGAAAACATTTTCCCTCCCTCAGCATTCACTGATTACCTGTAGTGCCACATCTTGAAGTGGGAGCCCATGAAATGATAGTTCCCATATCCACATCAGCTGACATGTCAACTGTTTTTATTATTATGCAGACCTTGCAAGGCTACTGTATTGTGGAGATTTCATGGGTGGAGCTTCCCTTAGCATTAACCAGCAGCAGGTGTCTGTTCCTTTGCTCTTAAAATCTTTCCTCCCTCTTCCACTAGGTTCCTTGAGTCTTAGGTATAGGGGTTGAATTGTAAATATATCACTTAGGGTAAGGTACCTCATAGTCACTTATTCTCTGCATTTTGACCAATTGTGGAGCTTTGTAATAGTCTCCATTTGTTTCAAAAAGAAGTTCTTTGATGAATAGTGAGAGGTCCCCTTGTCTGCGAATATAAGGATATGAATTTAGCATATAGTAAGAGATGACCTTGGTCAAGAAAAATGATAGTTATAGGTTCTTCTCTGTAGGTCTATGAACTCTCCAACCATGTGTAGTTGGCCTTGTTTATAGTACCATGCATAGATTCCCTGCTATTGAATGGGCCTTAAATCCAATTAGGCAGGTGTTGATTGTCCCAAGATAAAGTGACACTATTGCATAAATATTACAGGATTAACCTGGGTTTATGGTCCACTTCCTAGGATGGAGCCCATATTTGACATGACATCAGGCTTAGAAATCTGACATAGGGGACAGAGGGTGAACCTGATACTAGTTTTCTACTAGATAGTTATTATATTAAACTGACTCACAATGACTTACTGTTATTCCCATAGATTAATGCATCTCTCAACTCTCACCACAGAAGTTTCCTTAGGTGACAGATGATGATTAACACAGAAACTTGCAACTGGCCAATGTGCAGAGAACAAGAGGCTTCATAACACTTATCCCTGAATAGGATATCTGTATCAAAATTCTATACCCCAAGGCTCAGGGATTATTGCTAAAGAGGCAATAGAAAGACTGGAAGAGCCAGAGGTGGTAGATGACCACAAGGAAACATGGTTTTCCAGACAGCTGGTCAGTTACTTATACGAACTCACAGCAATGATATGAAGTATGCACAAGTCCCATGAAAGCTCAAACCAGAAAAAATCCCAGCAGAGACATGAGGAAGTGGGTAAGAAGCTCCAACCCCACCTAAGGAAATTTTGTCAACAGACAGCTACTGGGAGGGTGAGAGAGTGTCTCTTTCAAGCATGGGACTCATGGTAGGTTAACTAGGCTCCAATGGATGGAACTACACTGAAGAACATTTGGAGACACAAATTAGACTATATAGGCATATATATATGCCTATATATATATATATGTGAGTATATTAAAGGCAAGGGGCATAAAGGTAGGTTGAAATGGGAAAGGGGATCTAAATATGATCAAATCATATTTATGAAAATTGCAAAAAATGAAATTCAAAAAAGAAAAATAAGGTCCACTATTGCATCAATAGTGTTGATTTGCTGGGGCAGTCATTGTTATGGTTCATAGGCTTTACAGCATCACCCAACTTCTCTAGCATCAGTTTCTGTTCTAGTTTCATTCTATTCTTGTGATAAAACACACTGACCAAAAGCAACTTAAGAGAGGACAAGATATATTTCATTTTACAGGTTAAAGTCTGTCATTGAGGGAAGTCAGGGCAGGAATTCAAGCAAGAACTTGAAGCAGAAGCTGTGAAGGAATGCTGCTTGCTGTCTAGCTCTCAGGCTCATGCTTAGCTAGCTTTATTATACAGCCCAAGACTACCTGCCTAGGGATGGTGTCACCCACAGTGGGCTGGGCTCTCCTATATCAATTAACAATCAAGACAATCCCCCAGATATAACCACATGCCAATATGATCTAAGTAATTCCACAACAGAGACTTTTCTTCTCAGATGACTCTAGACTGTTTCAAGTTAACAGTTAAAGGAACTAGGACAGTGAGGATGGGGAAAAGAGGAACACCTCCACACTTCCGGTGTTAATGTAAACTGGTATAGCCACTATGGTAATGAGAATGAGGTCACCAAATGTCTAAAAATAGGACTATCATATAACTCAAATTAATTATCCCTGAGTGTATACCCCAAAGAGTCTTAACATACAATAGAGGTATTGATACACCCATGTTCAGGGCTGCACTATTTACAATAGCTAAGATATGGAACTACCTTTGATATCTACCAGCAGATGAATGGAGAAAGAATATGTGGTACAAATATACAATTTAATTTTATTCAGTAATAAAGAAAAACAAAATCTTGATATTTGCAGGAAAATGAGTGTAATTGGCATCGTTATATAAAGTAAACATACCGGACTCAGAAAAACACTCAATGTTTTCTCCTATATGAAGAGTTAGACTTAAAGGGGGGGGGACACGTGTCAGGGGGTGGGAGATGTAGAAAGAAAACTGTGAGGAGGGAGGGAAAATAATGGAATGTACATGAAATGGAAGCAGAAGAGGATCAAATTTGGGGAAGGAAGGGAATCATAAAGTGGGAAGTGGGGATGAGAGAGACCAGAGGAGGAGGAAGTGAATGAGAGCAGGATATAATCAAACATATGTGTAAAGATGCCGTAATAAAATCCATGGCTTTACATGCCAACATTAAAACTAAATCAAATAGTATTAACATACTTTTTATTTAAATTCTTATTTATTATTGATGTGTGTATGGTGTGTGTGTGTGTGTGTGTGTACATGTGTGTGTGTGAAATCACATGTTCCACCACACATATAGGGATAAGAGGGAAAATTCTGGGGGTTAATTCTCTCTTTCTGCCCTGGGTCCTGCAATCAAACTTGGGTTTTAAGTTGTATGCGCGCGGCAAGGGCTTTTACCAGCTAAGCCATCCAAGCCCTAAAAACCTTTTGTGTCCTCTACTACCACAACATAAAACAGTACTTTAAAAATCCCACAGTGCTTTAAAAAATTCAAACACTTTAAAAGTTCAAACACTCTTTAAAAGTCTTTTTAACTGTAAGCTCCTGCAAAATCCAAAACAAGTTAAATACTGTCTTCTTTCAAAATGGAAGAATCAGACACTCATTTTTGGAAATAATTTATTGAGAATTTCATACATGCATATAAGGTGTTTTGATCAAATCCATGCCCACTCCCTCCCCGCCAACCCCTCCCATATCTCCCCATCACTTTTTTCTGATAACTTCATGTACTTCTTCTTCTATTTTTTAATGGGGCTTTTTGCTATTCTAACATTCCCCTCTCTCAAGACGTAACCCTAAAATCTTTTAAGGATTAGAT
This sequence comes from Nannospalax galili, assembly GCF_000622305.1. Classification (NCBI taxonomy): domain Eukaryota; kingdom Metazoa; phylum Chordata; class Mammalia; order Rodentia; family Spalacidae; genus Nannospalax; species Nannospalax galili. The sequence goes on from NW_008354281.1 coordinate 3,091,512, forward strand.
AAAAGCTCCCAAATACTTTTGACATTTTTGGCCTTTGGAACAGAGTATATTGCTAAGAGGACCTGGGCAGCTCTACTTCTCTGGCTCTGCCATCCGTAGCACAAACCTTGTCTCATAGCCTTAAGCTGAATCCAATCCACACCAGCTGCTACCCTTGATGGCTGTCCCACGTCTCTGGGACATTTTCTTGATTGTTGAGTGAAGTGGGAGGGTCCAGCCCACTATGGACGGTGCCACCCCTGACAGGTGTTCCTGTATTGTACAAAAAGCAGACTGAGTACAGGCAAGGCGATCAAGCCAGTAAGCAGCATTCCTCCATGGCCTTTGCTCCAGGTTCCCGCCATGAGTTCCTACCTTGATTTCTCTTTGTGATAAACTGTGCTGTAATCCAAATAAACCCTTTCTTCCCCGCCCCCCAAAAACCTTTTGTATCTCCACATCAGAGAAAAATATAAAATGATGGGACAATAAAATAATCTTGTATCCCAAGACACGCAAATAAAGCAAAAATTTAAAGAAGAGTATAAAGTAGCAGAAATCAATTCACATTTTAGTAGCTACAAGACTGAATGTTAACTTCATAATAAAAAATCAATTTGCGCAGTTCACAAGAGACTGTCAAAGAAAAAGAGTGAAGTCTGCAATAAACTTTCATTTGAGAATAAAGCATAGTACTAAACTCTGATAAAGGTATGCACAAGCCAAAAGGGGCTGTGTTACAAAGAACAAAAGCAAGTTTAGGGTTTTTATTGGGACAGAAAACCTGTACAAGTTTCCCTTAAAGTTCACCAGCGCTTTCAGTGTTTGAAGGAGCTAGCAAGCTCAGATGAGGGACAGTTATTACCTAAGACTCACGTAAAGTCGTAGTTGGTAGTTCTGCCATCAACTGCTAAGTGAAAATAATCTTAAAGACAAGCCTGGTTGCTTCATTGTGTTGGCTCCATCCAGGTTTCAGGGACAGGTCTTGGGACTTCCCAGTTGCCCCTTTCTGATTTCCCTTTGCTCATCTTTTAATGAAGGCATGACATATTACAAAATGAATTTTAAAAAGACAAAAGTAATAATCAGATACAAAGAGATTAAAGACACATGTGTAAACATCTAAGTGCTAGTAGCATTAAAAATGTAGAAAACAGCATATTTTAAAATGAAATGGAGATCTTCTTTAAAGGTTAAAAACTCATTCAATTTTATGTCTTACAGGGTTTATACTGAGTTCAATATTGTATAACTGTATTAATTCAATTGTGAACCTAAAAATTTACAGCCACTTTTGAAAGAGATGTATTCTTGCTCTGAAACTTTTACTGAATATGTTAAAGCTGTAATGAAATGCTTCTTCTAATCATGTGGTTATTAAATTTAAAAATATTTTTAAAATAAAAAATATATTAAAATGCATAACGATGTGTTTTGCAAATATAAATCAAAACAAGACCAGTTGAGCTCTTTAGTAAAATGCAAAATCAATTTTAAGAAATATCTACTTTTAAAGTTATCATTTACTGATGAATTTGAATTAGTTAGGTGATTTAACAATTCAAAACAAGCATGCACTTATGTAAACTTCAAATACAAGTAGAAAATATTGACATATCTACTTAATAATTGGCAAAATCATTATGAATTTTGGCCATTTTCATACTTTTCATTATTAATATCTCAAGTCAAACATATTAATAAAGCTACAGGGAAGTAGAAAAATACAAGATTTATTTAAATTACATAGTGAATAGTGTAATAAGCTCTTGCAAAATAAACATTTCCCAGCATAAATATACAAATATAAAAATTTTCGTAAAGTATATGTGTATATAGCTTATCACAACAAACTCCCCCACGTCTTTGTAGACATAGTTATCAATCCAAAATCTAATTTTAGTAGTAAAAACAATGAGATAAATTAGAAGATATTAGTACTTCCATGTCTTAGAAGAAATGCTACAAAAATTTGAGAATACTCAGAATGGTCTTTATTCTGTGACAGCTGTGGCTCAGTGCAGGTGCGGTAAGAACATAAAAGACAATCTCATCAACAATGTTTTACAAAACATGAAAAATGCAGATGAAATAAACTGCTCCCAGGCTCTCCTAAAAAATAGAAACCTGTGGCTAGAGCAATGGCTCAGCGGTAATATCATATACTGCTCTTTCAGAAGACCTGGTTTGGTTCCCAGCACTGACATGGGGTGGTTCAGAACTACCTATAACTCCAGCTCTCCGAGATCTGACATTCCCTTCAGGCACTTCACTTGTGTGCACATACCCACACACAGACATACAAACACACATAATTAAAATTAAAAATGAGTCTCTTAGGAAAAGAATAAAAATTTTGCAAGATCACAACTCTAGATGAAGAGCGACAGAAAATCAATGGTTGTCGAAGAGGCAAAAACAGTTTTCTCTAGGGACATGCTCTCGCTTGGTTATCCAGTCCCAAGTAGTCAGTCCTTGACACACATACATACTAGCCCCACTAAATGGACTCAGTAGGTTTTTTTGTTTTATTTCATTTTGTGTTTTGTTTTTGTTTTTGTTTTTTTGTTTTTGTTTTTTTTTTTGTGTGTGTGTGTGTATGTAATTAAATAATTAAAGACGAGGTCAGGAAATTGAGAGGGAGTTGGGGGAATGTTAGAGGAGTTTAGATGGGTAAGGAGGGAGGTATGGAAATAATACTATACTTATGCATAAATGTCTCTCAAAATTAATACAAAATAAAATATAGAATAAAACCTAAATAATCCTATGAATCTTTTAATACCTTGACCATTGATTTTAATATTTTTCCAAAGCAATTTTGTTTAAATTGCCCCCCAAAATCATGGTTTTTGATAATCACAAAGATCATAATTTTACCATACAAACGTTTGATAATCAGAAAGATCATAATTTTACCATACCAGAATTAGAAATAATTTCCATAATTTTTAGTGTTTGTATTATTGAGAATGAAAATTCAAAATTCTAAATGTGCAAATGACTCTTGGAATTAATAGAAGATTCTGCTAAGATTCTATTTCTTTTCATAACAGAGAGAAAATATGAGACAAAATGTTTTAAAATCCATTTGCAATAGAGCTAAAAATAAAAGGTATGTGTAGGAATAAATATAGCAAACAATGATCATGATGATTTTGGAGGAATTGATCAGCTCTCCAGAGGACTTAAGGAAGGGTTAGCTAAATGGTAACACAGAAGGTATTCATGGAAGAATACATAATAGCTCAAAGACATCTGCCTCAACTCTTTAAATTAGCTTACAAATTTTTGTAAAATAACAATAAGATGTTTGTATGAATGTAAAATTCACATAAAAATTAAGCTGGTTCTGTTGGCACATGCCTGGAATCCCAGGTTGAAGCAGAAATATCACAAGTTGTAGGGCACAGAGTGAGTTGAAATTCAGCCCAAACAACTTAGTGAGACCTTGCCTCAAAACTACATAGTTAAAAGAGAGTTGCAAATGTAACTTACTGGTAGAGCACTTGCCTACCCTGTCCAAAATCTTAAATCAAAGGTCAGAACACTCTCAAATGATTATCTGGGGAGAAATTACTAATTAGATACTAAAGCTTTAAAATTCTGTGTGATAATGGAAGAGATTTTATAATCAAGTCAAATGGAGAGCTCAGGAAAACACACACACACACACACGCAAAAACATGCACACACATACCTGGGCACACATATGCGCACACAAAATCTGAGGGGAAAAGATGCAATGCCAGGATGTATTATAAATAACTGGATAACAGAGGGATAGCTATTCATCAAATGATACATAAAAGAGGAAAATGGAGATTTCTGCTTCACAGTATACACAAAACAATTATAAATGGATTAAGAATTGGAAGCTAAAGCTTCTAAAATTTTATAAGCATATATATATGTGGATATGATTTTATAAGCTTGCAGTTAGGAAGACTTTCTTAAGACTAAAGATGAAAACTGAAAAAAATTATTTATACAAGTTCAAAAGAAAAAGCCGATTCAAATGAAACAGAAGCAGAGACACATAGCCATTTCCTAAAAAGAAAATACAAGTGGTCAATAAACTATGAAAACACTACTAAACTTGGATGCTGGGAGATGACTCACTGGGTCAGAGGTCTTACTCTGCAAGCAAGAAGACTAAGTTCAAATCCATAGCACCCACCTAAACAGTCAGATACCACTGTGCATCTGTTAACTCTAGCATTAGAGAGTAGAGACAGGTGGATCCTGGGAGCTCCCTGGCCAGCCAGCCTACCTGAAATAGTGAGCTTCTTGCTCAGTGAGAGACCATCTTAAAAAATAAAATGGAGAGCGACAGGAAGGCAACAGACATTGTCTTCTGGCATCCACATCACGCTCATGGTGCACACAGCTAAAAACTCACATGCATGGACATAAACACCACACATCACAAGTACATACACATACAAAATAACCCTGTTTTGCTAATAACAAATTAAGATTTCACGCTAAGCTGACTTGCAAAAAATATAGATGTTAGACCAAATACTAATAATATTTTAATCTAAAAAAATGCTCCTTCACTGTTAGCAGATGTGTAAATTCTGTCATCTTCTTTGGAAACAATCAGTTACGCTTGGTGATGTTAAAATGGGACTGCATTAACCCTGCATCAGCTGTTTCACTCCTAGCACTTATTACACAGAGCATGAATGTTCAGGATAGAGTTATTCATTTTGTTCAAGACATTACCATTTGACCAACCCAAATGCCCATTAAGAGGTGTGAAGACTTTTAAAGTGACAATCTACACAATAAAATAATGTGGCACTTATGGGGGTAGTGGAAGCAGGAAATGGGTGGAAATGGCCAAGATAGATTGTATATGGTTATGAAATTGTCAAAAATAAATAAAAGATATTCTTTTTTTTTTTTTTGGTCTTTTTGAGACAGGGTCTCCCTGTAGCCCCAGCTGGCCTGGAACTCACTATGTAGACCAGGTTGGCCTTGAACTCACAGAGATCCACCTGCCTCTGCCTCCCAAGTGCTGGGATTAAAGGCGTGCGCCACCACACCCGGCCCAAGATATTCAAATACTTGAAAATAAAATATTATACTACAATAAAAGTGAAATGACCTCAGCTATACAAGCTAATGTGAATAAACTTCAAAATCATAGAAAAACAAGCAAGTCACAAGAAAACAAAAATATTGTAATTTTATGTGTGGAAAGTTCAATGCCAGGTGAAACAAAATATATTGTTTTTGATATGCATATCATTGGGAGAAATGTTTAGAAGGACAAGGGAATGGCTAGTGCAAATGTCAGGCTAGTGATTATTATTTCTGGTGGAAGAAAAGGACAACACGGCATGGTATCAGTGATTAGTAAGATGCGCTTTCCTATATTGGTAGGTTCCTAAATATTCATTTTATTGTCCTTGTTCATTCACACAAATACATTATATTTTATATTCTATTATATATAATATTTTCTTTCTTTTTTTTTTTTGAGACAAGGTCTTCCTGGAGTCCAAGCTGGCCTGGAACTCACTATGTAGACCAGGCTAGCCTCAATATTCCCCAGTGCCACAATTAACAGCGTGTTCCACCACTCCTGGCTCTGTATTTTCATTTTTACTTGAGGTTTATCTGCATGTCGGTTGGTTTCCCTCCTAAGAGCAGTGATGCTGAAGCAGTACAGCTGCAGGTAACCAGGTAACCGAGGGTTGTGAGTGACGAATCGCACCAGGAAGAGCATCTGGGAGTTTACAAGCAAGTGGTGGTTCCAGGACAAGGAGTCTAATCTCTGAACACTTGAGCACAAACAAGATCTACAAGGATGAACAGCACAAAACTGACAAAGAGGAATCTGAACCACCTTTGAATGAAGAAGGGAAGCAAATATTACTAAAACCAGAGGAAAATGTTTCAGACTATTCAGGTTTCAGCAGTACTGCTGGAGGTGTGCTATGGATATGGATTATTAATTTATTTCTGGTCTAAAATGCACTACATGCTACAATAGCCTAAAGAAAGATTTTAAAATGTACAACTGTAAGTAAAACAAAAATAAATATTCCCAACATGAATGTTAACTATCCCAGGTTTTGTGGAAGCCTGGGCCTTTCCTCATTTAAAAGCAAACTCTATGAAACAATCTGCAACTGGAAAAAAAAAAAAATGCATGTCTATTCGGGTCACTTGCAATTCTAATGTTCTTGTACAGAGCTAAAATTAGCACTCAGTGTGTCTGAAATTATTAACACATTCTCCAAGAAGCTAACCTTCTTCCAGGAAGACTCTTAACCTCAGGGTGGTAAGGCCTGTCTGTTTTTTCTACAACTATAAAATGAAACTAGTATTTCCTGCCTTTCTCAAGAGATGGTAGTAAATGATTGCCGAGATACTTAAAAGGAACTAGATGTTTCTACAGAATGAAGGACAAGTAAGGCATTGTTATATTTGGTCATTATTTTCTTCTAATGAACTCTTCAATGTTTTTTGATTGGTGTTATTATAAAAATTATAAATGAAGAAAAAATATGTGTTGTCTCCCAGAGGGCAGTTGAACTTTGTTCAGAATGCTTAAGAAAACATCCGGTGGGATGTTTGCTGGTGGAGCTATGTCAACTCATCTTTAAAATTTCCCATCTAGAACAGTGCAACAGCTAGAGTCCAAATGCCAGGAATATTTTTGTATCACTGAGATCTCCTTTCCTAGTGGCCGCAGAAAAGTTCCAACCAGCTACTGCTGGAGGCCTGGACATGTTGTTTATTCAAGTGCAAACTGAAGGTTAAAGGATAACATAGAATTGTAAGAGTCAGGGTTAGGCCCAAGAACTACACACGGTAGTTTTAGCAAATGAGAAATACATCTGTATATCTATTTAATACTCCTCCACTGAGAAGCATTTAACACTGGACAGCTAATAAATGAAAACTCATTAGATTTTTACAGACAAGCTCTGTGCCATAGAACATTTTGGTCCTTACCAGATGAGATGAAGTTATTATTTGGCCTAGGACTCCCTCTCTCATTTCCTCATGCCTTGTCCCCCTCCAGGGTTGCAACAGCAGGCATCTTTCGAATGAGAGATTCCAAAGCAGGGACAAAGGTCATGAATGTGTGAGTCTACAAAGAGAGGAATTTAAAAGGGGATGACTCAAATAGTCTGTTTGTCCTTTTGATCTCTTAATCAAATTATATGTAAAAGTTACATGGTTTCAGGCATTCCATAGTCTTGATTTATTTTTCTTAATTTAATTTGTTTCAGAAATACTATTGAGAGCTCATCTTAAGCAACTTGTCAAGAGGACTTCACATTTAAAAGGATATATAAAAGATTAAATACAAATCAAAAAGCAAGATTATTTATTCATAGTTATTGTATACCTATGCACTTACCACCGAACCATACATTGGGAGTTACAATCACCACCCACTTGGGATTTATAATCTAGTGAGATTAGTTATTATTATGTATCATCACACAAATATATAATTAGTAATTACACATGCTTATGTGAGAGAATTACAGGAAAGATTGTACAGGAAATAGAACTTGAATTATGTTGGGTACCAGAGGTTTCCAAAGGTAGTAAGGTCCAAGGATGGAGAGAGGTTAGGTTGGCAATGAATTAAAGATGAAAGAATATATGAAGACTGTTCTGGAAATTTCAATAATTTTCAAAATTCGAAATCAAGAAAGACTTTATGTTTCAGGAAAGCAATAGAATATAATGACTAGAGTTACACGTGAAATGAATTGAATGCACCCTCACATGAGAAAAATGGATGGTAGAATCTCTAAACAGTGGCTTAGATGCTGCTGTAACCATAACCCTAGGGAAGATCTGACAGCAGCTGTATGGGGGGTAGTGTGCATGAAAACTTGTAAGGTTCAGCTGCCTTCAAATATCAGGACACCTTCACATCTTCTTGTTCCAAACTTACAGAAGCAAGAAATTCCCACAGTCAGTTTAATCCCTTTGGATTATACAAACTCAAAAGCTGGGCACCATGACTGTTCAGTGTTTCACATGGTCTGACCCTTATCTCTACCCAACCCTTCCCTCCAGCTCCACCTATTAGCTCTCTCTCATACTCTACCCTGTGTATTGCCCAAGATTCTGTCTAGCCTCCCAATTTACCTACTGTTCCATGTATTTCCCTCTTCAGAGTCCTCACAAATACCCTCCTCTCTTCCTCATGTGCTTTTGTACATTTATACCCGTCTTTTTCTAGGTTGTTAATATTTTTAGTAAAGAACCCAAAGCATGTCTCGGTAATGTTTTTAAAGGAAAGCCTGCCTTGAACTTTGAGTCCAGTCTACATTCTCATTCTAAACCATGCTAAAATCCTGTATTACTGCTTTTAACATTTTATCACAATTGAAAGAATAAACTGAGTAGCTAGTCACTCGATGCCTACATTCCTGATTACTATAGGTACTAAGCTTCACAGAAACCAGGCTGTATTTGTTGTACTCCTGACCCTATAAACAAAGAGAGAGAGAGAGAGAGAGAGAGAGAGAGAGAGAGAAACACGTGGCACATGCACATAAGAAGCTTGTCTCCCAACTATCCATCCTTTAAAAACTATCTCTCACTACTTCGGGTAACTGGAGTGTAACTGATTTCAGCCAAGGTACAAATATGGCATAAGCCTGTCCTCATATATGTAATTGATCTCCATAATTTATTCAAAGATAGGCAAGGAGCTCAAAATGGGCCAATTAGTGTTCATTCCAAATCTTCTTCTTCAAGAACTATAAGAAATATTCATAATTCATCTGAAATCACAGGATGAAAAACATGCAGACAAAGTAGTACAGTCGTTTCCATTGGCCATATAGAAGGGGTCAGTCATCAGCTGAGAAAAATCAGACCCCAACTCAAATTGAAATGTGATGGTGGAGGACTGTGTTAACATGACAACAGACTATAGGAGCTGCACAGGCAATCATTATGACATCCTTAAGGCCAGTAGTTCAACCACAATGGAAGGATTGGCTCCCTGACTGATCAAGTTTTCAGTCACACAAATCAACCTATTTACATTAAATTTAAGTTTGAACAGACCTCTTCTGAATGTAAATTAATATCTTGTCCTCATAGCATTTCAAGAGCCAAAAGCAGTGTCCAACACATGAGAAACTCCCAGCAGTTAATACATGGTTGAAGATGAATGCATGAAACAGTGGACACTGAAAATTTGTGAAAGCTGAGGGATGAAATTGAGGACATAGAACTTCAGCCTGAGATGCATAGCTCTTCTTTGAACAACCACAAATGGACTCAAAAGCAATTACTAAGCGGTAAAGAAACATCAGATGGGGATACAGAAGATCTGATCTTGCATACTGTTGACCAGTACTAGAGACTTGTTGCTAGAAGGGAAAAAAAAAAAAAAACATGAAGAAAATTCAGATTCAACTGGACAGTAAAGAAAATGAGGGAAGCCAGTCGTCTGAATCTTTTTGCTGTTAACCCTAGGGTTTAGGCTGTGGTCTCAGAATCAACTGTATTATGATCCTGAGTTGTGAACTGCCTGAGACTTGATTTATGATATCGATACGTTTGTTGTATTAAATTAGTATCAGTTTTGTTACTAGCTGTGAGACTAGGAGGAAGTTATTCAATTTCTCCATGCCTCAGTTTTCTAATTTGTTAAGCAGAAATCAACATAGTTAGCTACCTCAAGGGATTGCTGTGAGGCTTAAACAAATTAACACACATAAAGAGCTTTGAACAATATCTGGCATAAAGTAAGCACTAAGTAAATTATAGCTGCAAGAGTTTTGAAAAGTTCTGCAGCTTATGATTGCAAGTCCTAAATCTTCACTTGAGCTTAGCCTAAAGGCTGTGAAGTGATCTGTAGTTTCAACTTTCATACATCTGAATCATTTAAGAAACCAAATGATTAAATTTATTAAGTACATGCCTATTTTAGTCATCAACAGTTTAAATTCCATTAAATTTTATGTTGATACACATAAAAGCAATTAGTAGATAAATTGATAGAATATATATCTAGAGCTTCATGTTAAACTGAAAGGCTAAAATAAGCTAAGCACTCTCAAACTCAGTATACATTCTGAAATTCCTTTTCTCCCCATTTTAAAAGAATTTTAAGCATTCTCTGACAGCTATACCCTCTGTCAGATCATTTTCAATGACTCTATTCTCTTTTACTCTGTGGAAATCACATGAGCTACTTTTATTGGGAAGTGTAAGACTTTTGACTTTTAATTATGCAGAATACTTTGAAGAACACCTATTTGTGCATATCTTAGTACACATTACTGATTTATTTTTCAAAAAAATTCCAGGAAGCCAAATTGCTGAGTCATTGTCAGTTATGAGCATTTTAAAATCTTTTAGTTGGAACTGCAGAATTTTCCTCCAGAAAGAGTACACTGATTCATACATAAAATATATTAGAGATCACATTTTAAAACCTCAGCATGACCCACCTTCACCACATGGCACAGATGTTGGCTTCCAGGCCACACTGAAGCAAATAAAATGCCTTTACTGCAATAAGGAATGTCCTCTCCAAGGAAATGAGGCAAAGTCACAGAGCAGCTAATAGCAACAGACTTGTCTTAAAGGCTCAAAGTTCAAACCACAAACGGTCCGTGCCCAACTTGCATTGTTGGTCACATTGAGGACAACTCCCTCTTCCATCCCTGCCTTAACCGGGGCAGTACTGTTAGTTGTCGAGTTGTGGGGAGTTTGGAGGGGTTTGTTTGTTTTTTGTTTTCTTTTTCTTTTTCCGTAATTGTTCTCGAATCCAAAAGAATAATAGAGTAAAAAGGAAATAATTAATTCAAAATCACCCTCTAAATGAACACTCTGAACTATATTGGTTTTTATTAATTTTTTTATTGTTTGACAGGTTCATACTCTATATAATAAATTTTAGTTCCTTCTGCCCTTCATTTCTCTAATCTTCTTCCCTCTTTCAACAAATCATTCTCCTCCTTTCACATCTTCTTTTTGTGTATGACCCACTAAGTTTAATTAGAGTTTCTTGCCTGAGCAAGGAAGGCTATGCCCTCTTACATTAATTAGCAATCAAGAGAATCTCCCACAAACAGACTCAATTCCTTCTGATCTGAGATATTCTTCAACTGATGTTCCTTACTCCTAGGTGACTCTGGTTTGTGTCAAGTTGACAATAAAAATTAACCAGGATAGGACACTATATTGACAATAACAGTCAACCGCCCATGGTCCCTCAGGAAAGGATGGAGTGCTTCATAGGTTTCTTCACCATCAATGATGAAATGTCCATGGACCCAATCATGTGCATGTCCTGTGCAGACAACCACAGCTGTGGTGAGTTCATGAGTGTAATGACTCTCTTGTCTGGAAGACATTAATTTTTTGTGCCTATGGCTTTTATGTTCTTTCCACTCCCTTTTCCATAATGCTTTCTGAGGCTTGAAGGGGTGAAATTGCTATTCCGTTTGGGGCCAAGCACTCAACTATCACTTATTCTAGGTACTTTGGCCAGTTCTGAGTCTCTGCATTAACTGACACCTGCCCTGCTGAAACAACATTAGAAACATTAAACACACTACTCTAAAAATTTGTAGCTTTGTTCAGCACATAAGGGTAACAATGGTGTTTATCATTCTGGGTCTAGGTTACCTCACTTAGAAGATTCCTCACAGACATGACCATGGGCCAGTCTGATCTGGCAAATTCTTTAATAGAGATTTCCTCTTCTCGGGTAACTCTAGGTTTGTGTTAGGTTGACAATAAAAACTAGCTATAACAGCCTAACCCTTGTCAGCAACGACACAAATACATCACTTTAAAACAATCTTTTCTTCCTCATTTGTTCCTCAAGATTCCTTTTTAAAAAATATATATTTTGTTATTTTTGTTTGTGTATGAGTGTGGTGTCTGTGTACCATGCTGAGCAACGTCCAAGGAGGTCAGAGAGAGCTTCAAATCGCCTGAGGTTGTCATCCAGCCATGTAGGTCCTGACGATTGAACCCAGGGACCACTACAAGACCAGCCAGAGCTCTTAACCACTGAGCCATCTCTTTACTCCACCCCCCGCCCCCGCCGCCAAACTCTCTTTAACATCATAATATAAAGCACATTACAACTTTTTAAAGTCCCACTGTCTTTAACATTTATTTTTTAATTTTTAAATGATCAGGTTCTCCTTAAATACGGGAGGTGTTGGAGGGGAGGGAGTGGGCATGGATTTGATCAAAACACCTTATATGCATGTATGAAATTCTCAATAAAGTTTTTTTTTAAGTTAAAAAAATCCAAAATCTCTTAACTGTGGGTTCCATAAAATCCAAAACAAGTTATATACTTTCCTGTTCCAAGAGAGAAAAAAAAGGGCACACACAATCAGATCAAAGCAAACCAAAATCTGACAGTGTATCCAGCATCTGGGATTCACTTATAATCTATGCTCCCATTTCTCTGGCTCTGTCATCCATGACATACACAGTTCATCTTGTAGGCTCCAGCTAGCTCCAGTCCACATCTACCTCTGTCCTTGGTGGTCATCCCACAAGCCTGGTATATCCAATATGCTAAGGATCCCACTGTGACTGAGGCTACTCCTTTACCAAATGGCCTCTCTGGGCCTCTCATGGTGCCAAACCTCAATTATTATCAAAATCCCTTCAGTCTTTGGGTTTTCACTGCAACTAAGACTGCACACAAATAACTTCTCTTGACCTCTCATAGCACCAAGCCTCACTCAAGCCCAGGACCCCTTCATGCCTTCAAAACCATTATTACATGATAGACTACACATTGCTAGGTTCACCTTCCAGCTTGGAATGCAGTCTTGACCCCCTCTGGACTACAGCTTCTGTGTGCTGACCCCATGAAATTAATTCCCAGAAGATTTCACCTCAATGATGCTGGTCTTTTATTAATCACGGTTGATTTTTTAGCCAAAACTAACAAGCATTAATTGTCCCTGCAAACCAAAGGTTTCTCTTCAGTGGTGCTGGTCTTTTGTTAGTCACAGCTGATTCCTTAGCCACAGCATACCAGAAGCTACAGATTCTTAATTCAAACTATCACATAAACAGTGCTGATAGAGTTCTTAAGAACTCTCAAACTTCCCTCTGAACCTCTACAAGTTAGGCTTCCATTGTCTGCATTTCTCTTAGCATTATCTTCCAAGTTCCAACAACTCATTAAGATTTGAGTAACCAATGGCCTTTCCAGCCCAAAGCTCCAAATGCTTCCACAAATCCCTGCAAAAACAAACACAATATCCATCACAGCAATACCCCACATTCCCGGTACCAATTTCTAGCCTACTTTGCCTCTTTTTTTGGCTGTATTAAACACCATGATCAAAAGCAACTTGGGGAAGTAAAGGATTTATTTTATCTTACAGGTTATAGCCCATCAATGAGGGCAGACAAGGCAGGAACTCAAAGTAAGAGCTTAAAGCAGAAACCATGGACACACACTGCTATTAGTTTGCTTCCCCTAATTAGTTCAGCTACCTTTCTTACAAAACCCAGACCTACCTGCCTGGGGATAGCACCACCCACAGTGGGCTGGGCCTTCCACATTGTTTATCAATCAAGAAATTGTCTCACAGACATGCCACAGGTCAGTCTGATCTGGAAAATTCTTCAGTAGAGGTTCCTTCTCAGGAATTCTTGGTTTGTGTTAAGCTGACAATAAAATATAACTATAACGCATATCTACGAAAGATTTTTCTCTCAGTCAATAGGCTGCCTCTTCACTTAACTGTTTTCCTTTGCAGTACAGAAGCTTTTTAATTTCATGAAGTTTTACTTGATGATTGTTGGTCCTATTTTCTGGTGACCAGGGTCCTATTCAGCAAGTCCCTATGTATGACTATAACTTTAAATGTATTATCTGCTGCTACTTACAGAGTTTCAAGTCTGACATTAAGACCTTTGATACATTAGGAATTTATTTTTTTGCAGGGTGAAAGATAAAGTCTTACCTTCTGTGTGCACATATCCAATTTTCCCAGAACTATTTGTTGAAGAGGCTGACTTTTCTCCAATGTGTATTTTTGACTTCTTTGTCACAGAGTGACTATAGTTGAATGGACATATATCTGGGTCCACTATTGTATTCCATTGATTTATGTGTCTGTTTTGTGCCAGTATAGTGTTGTTTTTACTATTATGGCTCAGTAGTATAACTTGAATTAGGTATGGTGATAGCTCTGGCAGTTTTCTTATTGTTCAGGATTGTTTTGGCTACCTGAGGTCTTTTGTGCTTCCATATGAAGTGTAATATTGTTTTACTCATTTCTGCAAAAAACTCAGTTGGCATTTTGATTGGCACTGAATTTGTAAACTGTTTTGATAAGATAGGCATTTTCACCTGTCCACGAACATGGGAGATCTTTGCATCTTGTAGCTTCTTCTTCAAATTCTTCAATTTTTAAAGTTTAAGGGGTTTTTTTTTGAAACAAGTTATCTTGATATAGTCCAGACTGACCTCTAGTTCCCAGTCTTCCTGCCTCAGCCTCCTGACTGCTGGGATTACAGGCTTGTAGCAACATACCTCATAAGACTCCAAACTGATATTCTAAAAGACAGCCTTGGAAATTATGCCTGAATTTGTAATTGATCTTTGCAGCTACCTATCAAATAAACTTGAATCCCACACATAGAAGGACTTAGAATGTAATAGCAATCTTGTTGAGTCTTTTCTCTCTCAGAAATGACATATAAAGAATGTAGACATCTCTGACTTTACTGAGCTATTTCATTACATACTGGTACTCAAAGCAATTCATGAAGGTGGCAATGCAATCATTTGTTGATACATAGTAAAATTAGAACTAACTGTTGTCAGATCATCCCCCAATAGACAGAAATATGCTTTCTATTTCCTTTTCTTCTCTCATTGTTACCAGTGAGAGAATATCCAAATGGAGAAAAATGCCCAAAGAAGAGTTCTGACTTACAGAAGAGTTAATGTCACTATCTACTCATAGCCCATGGGTGCTCAATCCAGATAAGACATAACAGAAAATGCCACCTAGGAGGGTCCAGGACCCTAGGCTGCAGAATCCACCAGACTAGTCAACCTGCACAGCTCAACATGTAGCTAAAACCCACAACATTTCAGAATTAGGAATGAAACTTTCAAAAAGTTTCATCTCTAAAAGAATCAATTTTCATAATTAAGCCAACAATTTAGGCAGTAAAATTGATTTAGTGAGAAAATATCCTGGTGATTATCTACACAAGATAAGCAACTCCCAACACAAAAATGAATTCACCCATGCATACTTCTGTTTCTATGAGCAATCTTTTACTTTGCACAAGACACTATGTGTTGTGTGACCAGAACTCCTTAAAACATTCTTTCTAGAGCCTCTGTGATTTAGCTGGTTGGTATTCATCTAAATGTCAGTAATTAGAAGCCATGTGTTGACCCTGGGCAACTTAAGTTCTTCATTGTCTTAGAGCTAACTAATATGTGTATGTTAAAAGGCAGAGTAATTTAAAAATTGATAGGTTTACATTTAAAGTATTCAAGGGGATATAGTCAAGAAGTTAAACCTCTGTAATAATGTTTTTCTATTCTTTGATCCTTTTTATGTCTCCAATTTGCCAGCATCCAACATTCAACCTGAATTCTAGCAGTAACTGCTGCCTATTGTGTGTGTGTAAAAATACCTGCTAAAAACATTAATATGAATACCTACCAAATGCTTGCAAAAATTTTTTTAGTGAAAACAGGAAGGAATAAACTGTTCAAAGCAATAATCATGAATGGCTAATATCACAGCTGGGGATACAGTTCAGTGGTAAATCTCATGAATAGCATAATCAAGACCCTGGACTCAAGCCACATGCCAAAATATAAAAGTGGCTACTTTCAGAGAATGGTTACTAGCCACAATGGTCTTACAACAGGTGTGTTGAACACCTGAAGTTTTGGTTTTGTTCTTGATTTGGTCACCTCTCTTTGCATTTAAAAATTTAGAGATGGTTCTTTTGTAAATTTTTTTACTGAATTTTTGTGTATTTCATCTAGAACATCTTAATCCTCTTTATACTCCCTTCATCACTGGCACCCTCATAGTCCCTGACCTACCACTGGAATTTTTACATTGCGTCATTTGTGTTAAGGCCTATCTAGTCAAGTTAGTGTCCCCAGATGTCTCTCAGTGCAAGTTCATCCACTGAGGTCTAGGCCCCCTATCTAGAGTCCCTCCCTTTAAGAAGATAGCTCTTTCTCACCCAGTAATAAAAAGCATCCTCATAGTGCACAGAACCCGGAAAGTTTCCATCCTTTCAAAATCTCTACATTTTTAAGAACCCTGTAACATAAAATAAATAAAATGGCTCTTTTAACATTTAATATACTTTGTGTATGAATGGTCTTCTTTGTTATTGTCCAGCTAGCCTAAATTATTTCATAATTTCCTTTTCTTTGTGAGAAATGGAAATCTTGTCAAAAAGTACTTTAAGAGTTTCTCCATCTTTACAATTAGAAGTTGTATTTGTCTGTTTGAAAACATGGTCCCGTGTATGCCAAGGCTGCATATGTAAAGTGCACTTTAAAATGTTCCTGTGAGTAATGACTGATTAAAAAAACACAGTGTGTACATTGAAATTTAGATTAACAATATAAGGAATGATTGAGTAGGAAGAGGCAGATGGAGTAGGAATCTAGCAAGCCATTTTTATAAACTTAAATGGCCCTACAATGAGGGAGATGGCATTTTTTTAAGAAAACAATTTTATTTAATAGTTTCTTGAAATTTTAGTGGCAGATGTGATTGTTTACAAAGTAGATTAAAAAGTGATAAATGAGACAAAGCAAAGCTAACAACCAACAGAACAGGACACAAAAATTATTATCAGTAATAAGCATGCTCATGAATCAAGACGTTAATGCTCTGTCCAGAATAGAAAACAAATATTGTGACTTATCTATTAATTCTGACACAAAGCAAGTTCGTGCATTGTCCCAGGATATTTGTCATAGACTTTTCTTCCAACCACCTCAGAACAAATCCTATCACGAGTACAAGAATTTATGGGGATTTTTGCCTACTGCAAGATAAGTATCCAAAAAATAGCATTAGAATACCAGGAACGAAACCCATTTTTAATTCAGAAGAAAAAAAAAAAAGAAAGTGCAGAAAGATAAACTTCAGATCATCATAATCTAAGAAAGAATATTTAACAACTACTTGGCTAACAGTGCAATGACTCCTTATGTCCTTAAGGTGTTGTGTGTTCCTTATCACAGATGTTCTGTGGAATTAAAGCAGAGCCCAAACCATGCTTTTTTAGGGAATTTGTAGGATAGCATCTTGTGTTTCACTTTCTGCATATTTATTGACTGTCTGTTATGTGCCAACACCTCAGACTTTTGCCAGTCCTTTGAGTGTTGGCTGCCAGTACAATCCAGGTAAGATCAAGTTGCCATGTCTTTAAGTATGATGGGTGTGAGAAATTGGCACTTTGATGGGCTACCAATTAGGCTAAATAATCGTCTTGAGACTGTGCAGGTGGGTCTGGACAAAGTGTGTGGTCACATTGCTGTTGTCTGCCACCTCAACTGTCACTTCTTTCCATTTTCCCTTAGTCTCACCTTGTTTAGAAATTTGAGATCAAAGTGGCGATATGTTTATCTGGGAATCTCCTGTTTTACAAATTCTTCCCCAAAGTACCAATATATGGAGCCACTTTCAGTGTCAAACCTATCTCTAGTCTGAATAATTATACTGTCCCTGTGACTCCTGGAGTAATACAAACAGTTCTCATAGTGCATGGTATTATTAATGGATGCATATGCATGTCAAAAGTTTTCTCTTGCCTTATACAGAGGAAAAATAAAGACCCGAGAAATTATTTTTGTATTCATAAATAGCATTTAATATGATGCCATACAAAGAGAAACCCACCTTTTGAAGTAACTGCTATTTGATCAACAGGGATTGCATTTCTGCTCAGTTCGGTTTACTCTAGGTGTTGCTCCAATACAGAAAGATTTTTTTTCAATTGGTATTCAGTTTGATATTTTTTTGAAACAGAGTATCAATATGTAGCACTGGCTGAAATGTAACTTGCTATATAAACCAGACTGTTCTCAAACACAGAGATCCACCTGCCTCTGCCTCCTGAATGACTGGGTTAAAGGTTTGTGCCATCACACCAGGCAATGAACTCCTAATTACTAAGTGAGCTTTCTGATACTGTAATAAATACCTGAGATATCTACCTTACAAAGATCATAAGCTTATATTGGGGAAAGCTTTCAGAGACTTCCAGTTTACAGTCAGTTGGCGCTGACACTTTGGGCCTATGATGAAGCAGCATATCATGGGTCGGGAGTATGGTACAGTCAAGACACTCATCTCATGATCAAGAAGCAAGAGAGTCTAGGGTTCTACCTTTGTGGGCATGTGCCTGATGACCTAAGTCCTGCTAATAGGCTCTAACTCTTAAATGTTCCTGTACCTACTAATAAAACCACAGGCTATGGACTGAACCTGTAGCACATGGGCCTTTTGGGGATATTCTAGAACAAAACTATAGCACTGAGCCTTATATCACAGTTTTTAGTTGGTAATTGACTGAGTCTCATTATCAAGGACTAGAGACCCCTCCTAATAGCCCTTTCTCAGATTCAATGTTCTTAATGTTGGATTACTTGTATTTGATAATGCTGTGTCCGTAAAAACCTAGGTTTCTGAGTTTTCATTGAGCTAATTCAGTCTTATAGGTGTTGTAAGATATATATCATATATTTTCCAGTGAATTGGTTTTATTCCATGAATTATTCTTCTGGGAATTATCAAATGTAGTACAACAAGTGTATTTAATGTGTCATGTAATAAAATTATTGTAACATACTTAATTTTCAAATACAAATCAGAATTTCTCACAGAAATTCTCAGTCTACATAGAATACAGTCACCTACATTTTTGAAGTAACCTCAGGTATTATAGTGTCTTCATCCAAACAATAGATTTCCAAAGAATAACTGCCCTGTTCAAAAATCAACATCTGTATGTGCTCTTTTGGAGCATGATGTACCTCATGGAAAAGCTCCAATGTGGTCTAAGGCCTTAGAAAAACTTCAAACTATTCAAATTCCTTTTCTCCATCCTTTATATCACATTAAGCAAAAAAGATATCCCCAGGAAACCACAGGGAACAGCTTCTTTTAAGAAGATCCAAGGACTAACCACTTTTTCAGAGTTGTCTCCAAATAAAGTCCTGCATGTTCTACAAGGATTATCTAATCTTCCTTCATCATACCACATCCAGAATTGAAATTTCCAGAGAACTGGATTTGGAGCAGATGTAACAAACCTGGAAAGTCTTTCTCCTGTGCTGGAACATACCAATCTTATTGGGTCAAGTTCATCTGGGTTTATTTACTTTAATCTGATTTGCCCAAAGCCTCTTCATATACAATGAATTTAGTAAAAAATTTAACAAGAACTAAATCTAAAACTGAATGCTTTTTGGAAGTTTCTACACCTTTTTGGCTATAGTGATTTTTTTTTTGTCATTTTCACAAATTTCTTCAAGAATTTTAAATCCATCATAGTTAACATTATAGTCATCATAATATTTTCCCATTAATATTTATTTATTTATTTATTTGTTTGTTTGTTTGTTTGTTTGTCTTTTTTTGATGCAGGGTCTCCCTGTATCCCCAGCTGGCCTAGAACTTGCTTTTTGGAACAGACTGCCCTTCATCTCACAGAGACTGCCTGCTTTTTTCTCCTGAGTGCTGGGATTAAAGGCATGTACCACCAGATATGGCGCCATTATTTTCCCCATTAATATTTATAGTATTTATTTACAAAATCTGAAAAGGTAAAGGTGTTTTCTATTCACTTTTGTATTTCTTTTCTATCATTGAGAGACTATTTTATTACCCAAATTAAAAACAAAACAGGTTTGTCGAATTTTTAACGCTTTAATTTTATTTACTTGTTTTGGAGTGTTTTAATGAGTCATTAAACACAAAAGGTTTCAGTGTTAAGCTATCTCATCGTTAAAATATCAAACCAACAGGCGATACTAGAAGAGGGGGCTTTCAGCTGATTTTGTTGCTTCTCTCCTCCCCTCCCATCCTTCTTTTCTTCCTTCTCTTTCTCCTTTTTTTTTCCCTTTTGTAAGGATATAGAATCACCAGCCATATTTACACCAAAGTCATAATACCAAATGGAGAGGAAAAACCACTCTCTCCTCAGCAGTCCCTATGACCTCCTGCAACAGATTAGCTAGAGCTGAAATCATTTGGGTAGAGCCAATTCTTCCTGCACGGTGGCACATCTATTCCAGCTGTGTACACCTTGGTGTATTATCAACCTGAGCTAGCAACCAATATGATTTGTTGGAATTCATGCCTTATGAACTTTCTTTGTACTTCTCCCCTAGAAATACATCATTCTTAAAACTCTTAGCTTCTATGGCCACTAAGTCATCCATAACTTCACTCCATCACAACACCAGATGTGAGCTGGGACATTACCCACACAGAATAACTACAATAAACAATGAGGTGCTTTAACAAGAAACATAAAATAAACCATAGACAGGTAGACAAAAATGGAATATCACAGGACATCGATGTTCATATACTTCATGTAGCAGAGCTAATAGTAACAGCTCTATTGACAGAATCCAAGCTGGTTTTTCACTTGATTCATGAATATCTTTTTTAAAAAATATTTTACTTACTATTTTTATGTCTATTCGTGTATTACCTGCATGTAGGTAAGTGGACCCATGTTGTGCAATGCCCATGGAGAACAGAACTGGCTGTTGGATCCCCTGGAACTGCAGTTAAGGACAGTTGTTAGCTGCAATGTGGGTGCTGGGACTCGAACTCAGGTCTTCTGCAAGAACAGTCAGTGTTCTTACTGCTGAGCCATCTCTCCAGACCCATGAATATCTTTTTTAAAAGAATAAAACCATACAAGGTAGATGCTATAATTAGTGAAATTCTACTACTCGAGTAATTGACATTTAGAGAAATAAAAGGAGTTGACTGTGGATTTTTTTTACTGATGATAGACTTCTCACTACACAAAAATACACATAAAATAATAAATATTTTTATTAGTTTTTATTTTATGTGTATGAATGTGTTTCCTGCATTTGTGTAAATATACCCATGTCATGCAATACCTGTGGAGGAGAGAAGAGGACATCAGATCCCGTGGAACAGGGGGGTGCTAGGAATCAAACCCGGGTCCTCTGCAAAAAATACACATACTTTTTAAGAGTTCAAATAGAAATTGATGTTCTCTAATAATGTTGTCATATAGCCATAAATAGAGATATACAGCTAAGTTTAACAACATATAAACAAAGATATATTTAGGGTTAGAATATATTTTCAAAATTTGGAAAAATACAGCTTTAATCTCTGGGAATATTTGTCATCTCTTGTACTGCTGTCCTGATTTATAAACTGCCTTAGCTAAAGACATGTCTTTTTGTGGAATTTGTTTATACAGGCAATCAAATGCCTCAATGAAAAGTCAGGTACTGTTTTAAGAGGAAAAACAGACAGTACAAGTTAAACAACAACAACAAAAAAGTAGCATACTGTTAATAGTAGACTTCTGTCTATATGATTCCCAAGCTAACTATCTCTCAATTTAAACAAATCTTCCTGGCCAGCAGCCTTCTGTGGACAATGACTGGACCAAACAGAGGGTAGACTTTTCCTTCTGCTGCACTTCACGCTCACCATAAAAGCTTATGAAGATCAACTTTCCCTCACCCAGCAGTGATCAACTGCCAATAGTTCCTGGGCTAGGGTTGGGGCCTGCTGCCCATTTCCTCAGTTCTGCGCTGGACTTTTGTCTGATTGAGTCATCATGGATCTTGTACATTCTATCCCCATTGTTGCAACTTCAGAAGAGCAAGTTTCCAACGGCTTGAAAGCCTCTGTTTCCTTATATTCATGCACCAATCCTGCCTCTTAAAATCTTTTAACCCCTTCTCCTGCAATGGTCCCTGAGCCATGTGTGGGTGAGATTTAGTATCAGAGTCATATCCAGAGGCATGCACTCTGTGGCCTTTTGTCCTCTAAAACTTAGCCAGTTGTGGCCTTCTGTTTGTATCAAACTTTGTTGTATGATGAAGCTTTACTCTTGAGAGTTGAGGGATGTAATAAGATTCTCTCTACCCCCTGTTCCACTATGTTCCATGATCCTTAGGTGTAGTGGTTCCATTGTAGATGTATCACATAGGGCTGGGCATCTCTCAGATATATATTCTCTGTGTGTAACCAGTTGTGGAACTCTGTAGTAACCTCTATCTGTTGCAAAAATAATCTTTGATGAGTGGTGTATGGTATACTTGTCTGTAGACATAAGGATCCATATTTAGCACACAATAAAAAATTTTGATGAACTTTCCCTGAAGGATATCTGGGTTCAAATGATGGTCCAAATAGGAATTAACATATATGACAAAATGCATGCAATCCAAAGCGGGGGTATGGGGGGTTCAGATGGGGGAGAAGGTCTAAATTTGATTAAGATCTATCATATGCAATATACAAAAAGTCAATTAAAAAACCCAGCATAGAATGGGGGATATGGACAGCAGGCCTCAATCCTACCCAAAGAACTATTATTTGCAAATGATTACTGTGGGGTAAGGGAGAGTAGATCTTCTTTAAGGGAGTGACTCTGGATAGGCTGTCTAGACTCCAATGGCTGAACAGACTTACACCAAGGGATATCTGGATACAACTGCTGGACTGGATAGGACTTAATGTATATGACAGAATACCTGAAATATGGGGCAGGGGACTATTGGGGAGAGGGAGGGGAGTCTATATTTGATTAAGATCTATTATATATAATGCACAAAAAACAATAAAAATTGGGGAAAATGTTTTTAAAAAGGCTTATCTCAATTGGCTTGACATACTAAATTTGGCTCTCTAAATTGCTATTTCAGATAGAACAGAACTCCAAAAGCCATTTGTATGTGTTCTTTTTGAAAAGAACATCATTCTTACATACCTCAATCCCATGCTAAGAGTAGGTTGGACTAGATGAATGGATACATAAAATATCCAGACATCATTGCCCCTGTCTTGGGGTCATAGCCACTCTCCTGCCACCCTACTACAGTGGCAAATGTTGAGTAGCGCAGGCAAAACAGCACTGAGATCCCATGACACAACTTTTAGAACAGCCAAAATCTGTAATACCAATAACAACAAACACTGGAAAGTGGAAGATCATTAACTGTTGGCAGGGAAGGAAAGGAGAATGCGCAATCATGCTGGAAAAGTTTCCATTTGTCTTAAAAATCAAACTTTTTTTTGTATTATACAGTAATTGTCATCCTTGGTATTTAGGAATCTAAAATAGTTGAAAACATCTCCACACAAGACTATTTTCATATAGATTTTTATAGCAACTTTATTAGTTGTCAAAATTTGTAAACAACAAATATATGTTTCAATACATGAATGGATGAAATGGTAAAATCCAGACAATGGAATATTATTCACTGCTAGAAATAAATATCAAGCCATAGAACATCATAAAGGAAACTTAAATGTCCATCATCAAATAAACCAAACTGAAAAGGTTATACAGTACATAAATGGTGTGCAGCAATTTCCTCTGAATTGAAGATTCCCCTCCAGGAGAGAGTGGGGAGCTCATGAGACTTGGGAGGTAAAGAAAATTTACCTGTCTGAGAAAGCTAAAACTTGTAAGGTCTTATTTCATAAATATTCCAGCTGTGTTCTCTTTTGGAAGGTTTTTGTCGCTATGTTAATAGAGTATTTCTCAGACTGCCCTTCCTAGCCAACTTTGTGTTAAAATATAGGAACTGCTACAAGGGAATCTTGCCATCACCTGCTTTCCATCCATGACCTCCCCAACAGTGTGGGCTTTGAGACCATTTTGTTAAGTCCCTAATGACCAGCTTCTTAAAAACCAGGAAAGGTTTATTGGTTGTATGTAGCTCACAATGCTATACTCAAGACTCAAATTTTATGTTTGTATCTTCTAAAATCACTCAACTGTCTTATGTGTGGTATTCCAAAGGCTTACATATGCTTTTTGCACTAAAAAACTCTGCAAATATATGCAGTTACATAATAGCTCAAGGATTAATTTATACCACATGAACAAAAATGATAATAAGCAAAAATTATTACATTACCTTCAAATGACTAAAATGATGTGTTGAGAGAAGAGATTAATTTGGCTTTGAAACTATTGAGAAGGAGGTAAAAGATTGGGTCTGTAGCTTAGGATCTTGTAGAGAGCTGCTTTGTATGCCTATCATCCTGGGACTCAGTTCCCAACACCAGAAAAAAATAAGATGGTAGCTGAATTGGACCTGGAAGTAAAGATAATTGTAAATGTAACTGGGATTAAAGATAACAGAAGTTGAGAAGGGGCATATAATGTAATAAAATGATAAGTGAGAAAGATGTTATCAAAAACCAGTAAGAGGTCCCAGAAGAGATAGTGACTAGTGAAAGAGAAATGTGAGACAGAATGGCAGCAAATAGAAGTTCAAAGTTATTTTCTATTTGGTTGTATAGTGCTTATAGGAGTTTGGAAATCATCAAATATTTGTGAGTATGGATAATGCATGATGAGAACAAGATTGCTTTTAGTCTGATATAAGTCCGGAGACTGAATGAAAGAGGAAGGAAACTAGAACCGAAAAGTAGGTAGAACACTGATTGATGCAGACTGTGAGTTGTGTTGTGTATAGGATGTGGTAGCAGCACTGATAGACATTCTCAGGGAGCTCTCAGCATGCTTAGACAGGCATTTTCCATTCAATAGCAGCATATGCTGCATTCTTAAATGCCGCTCCTCCATTCTCATGGGTGCCACTCCTTCATTCTCACGGGCCTTGAGGCTGCTCTTCCGCTCTCCCTGGGCTGAGGCCACTCTTCTGCTCACCCGGTGCTCTGCACAGGCTCCTATCAACGCCGCTTCTGCCTGGTCCCAGACCCCAGGGCTGGTGAGGAGACTGTGTCAGCGGAGCCGCATTCAGGCACAGGAGACCAGGTTCAGTGACACAGGTCTTGTTTATTGCAGGAAGGCACAAGCTTATATAGGGGTAGTGGTCCAATCACAGCACAGCAAGTAAGATAGCTTATTAGTATAACAGGTTTAGCATCCTATCACAGTACAGCAAGTAAGACACCTTATTACTATAACAGACAGCATCCTATTAGCATAACAGACTTAACGTCCTATCACAGAATAGCGGGTAGGATGCCTCATTAGCATACTGGGTTTCAGATTACAGAGCCTGGATTCCTGGAAACCAAATGACCCTGACTGTTGCAATATCTAAGTGTTGCAACTTGGAATTCCAAGGGTGGTGATTAGGGAGTGGTGAGCTCTAGGCATCAGTCTCATGATCTGCCAATGGGAGCAAATGTCACAAGGCATTCCTTGTGGCTCCAGCTGTCTGGCTGTTGCCTCGGGCCTGCTGTATGGCTGTCAATAAGACTTTCACCCTAGGCTCAAGCCTGTCTCCCACACTTAAAGGTGTAACAGTAGCAATTTTATTAGCTTTATGAGCAATGTCTTGTTTTCAACTGATTGGCATGTACTAATTGTACAGTTATCAATACACAATGCCGTAATCCATTTTGAACAAAGAGATAATTCAGTTTAGAACCTATTTTCAGATTTTAAAATATTTTAAAATCCTTCAGAGTTTTAGCTGTCTGAAAGGGCAAATTTATGAACCTGCTTTTTATGGGGGGGGAGTCTGGGTAGGAACCCATGTCACAGACCATTATTAATTTTTAATTTTAATTTTTAATTATTAATTTCATCCAACAAAAGTACATATCACCAGACTTTAAAAGTAAAAACTATCATTTCTCAGCCTTTTGCCTAAGATCAAGTATCTGTTCTTATCAGTTTAATACCTGATACGTCTTCTAGCTGAGGACAATATATTAAATGGATTTTTGGAACTAGAAGATGGAATAGGAGCTTGCTCCATCCACTCCACATATCAACCTGGTATTGCAGTATCTCCAGGAATAGTGCACCCCCTCTGGAAAAAAAATATAAATTAATGTACACATTATTCTTACTTTAGTACTATCACAAACATCTACTTTCATAAAATATAACCTTATTTTAAGACTACCATAATACAAACTAGGTAATGTTACATCAGAATTTTTGTACAAGATAATAAATGGATTATCTGACTTAAAGTCTAAGTTTTGGGTTAATATTTACTGTCTTAAGAGAAATATTAGTTTTGAATGTAGTGGTAACTCTCATTATCAAGAAAATCCTACATAAATAACTGACTGCAAAGAGTTGTTCCTGACTCTTTAGTGTATGCTCATAGTCTTATTATAATGGGTTTTGTGCTTATATTTATAAGTTTCTTATCATTGTGACAGTCACTTATGAAATAAGGTTTGTAATGTAAACCTCTCTAATCTAAATGTAACTGTGTGAAATTGAGGTTATTGATCAAAAACAGGAAAATGTCTGTTTCCTTGAAATTCCATTTAAGAGTAATAGGATGTGTGTCACTTATGAAACCTAGCCAGATTTCTGGGTAATGCTAAGTCACAATTTATGTAGAGCTACTTCATTCGATAAATAGGCTTCTTACAAGACAGACCTCCTAAACCTGCAACTGTAATTAGAAAAAAGGAGGCTGTTAACAGTAATTCCATCATTGTTGCTTATAGAATATCCAAGTTTTGTTTGTTTTGTTTTTAACGATGAGCAAGGCCAGAAGATATTTCTAATTTCAAGATGGAGAGAAAAGGAATTAAAAATGGTAAGAAATGAAGGCCATCACTCGTCTGCCTCACCCAAGATGTCAATAATCTGGGGTGGGTGTGTAGCCCAGTGGGCAGAATGCTTGCCTCACATATATGAAGCCCAGAGCTTGATCCCAAGTACCTTGTAAAATTGATGTGCACCTGGGATCCCAGCATTCCAGAGATGGAAGTAGGAGAATCAAAAGTTCAAAGTCATCCTCAGCTACATGAAAAGTTCAGCATCAGTCTAGAACACACGGCAGCCTGTCTCAAAACAAAACAAAAACAAAATTCTGCAATCTAAGAATATAAACATGGAAGCTGTAACTATTTTTTAAATCGACTACATTTTTACACATTATTCAGAGAGAATATATAGTAGGGGCTAGAGAGATGGCTCAGTGGTTAAGAGCACTGACTGCTCTTGCAGAGGACCCAGGTTCGATTCCCAGCACCCACATGGTGGCTATGAACCATCCTTAACTCCAGTTTCAGGGGGATCTGAAGCTCTCTTCTGACCTCCGCAGCATTGCACAACACGGGTGTACCCACATACATGCAGGCAATACACTCATACACATAAAATAAAAATAATAAGGTAAAATATTAAAAAAGAATATATAGTAATAAAACTTATAATAATGATGGTAGTTCAATAGGTAAATAAGTAGTGATAGCTACATTGATAGATAGGTAGACAGAAGAATGATAGATAGATACACAGACAGACAGAAGATGGATAAATAGATAGATAGATAGATAGATAGATAGATAGATAGACAGACCTACTGACAGACAGAAAAACAATAGTTGTTTTAGATATTTACTAGAGTCAAAATTAGTCAAAGACAAAAGTCAGTATTAAAGAAAGGTGAACAGAAAGGAAAACGTGAAATAATCAGTTGTTAACAACACTGTGTTACATTTGAATTGGAAGCATGAGAGAGATTAAAACTACATATAAAGGCAAAAGAAAACATCCTTTACCTTCCAGAAAAAAAAAAATGATTTTCATGTAAGTGGTTTCTTGTCCTCCTTTCCAAAAATGATATCCGAGAAGCAGAATTGTTGAGATATCTTATTCTGAAATCAGATAATTCAGATACTTATCTTGGTGATGCTCTGTTATAAAACAGTCATTTCTGGCCCAGTTTTTACAGTAGATAAATGAAATTCATTACACCATATTATATTACACTTAATACATATTGTCAGATATGTAGGAGGTATGTTCTTGAACTCCTTGGCAGGAAATTCCTGTACATTATCCATCTGCTCTTCTAGCTTGATTCTACGAAAAGCAGACCTTAATGCAGAGATGGTATTCCTGAATCTTTGCCTTCTTCTCTCTCAAAAGAAACATTAAACATTTGTTTACAATTTTAGCAGCAACTTCTAATGTTCCTGAGTGACCCACATGCACTTGGTTACCCCTATTATTTGTAACTTGGCCCTGTAAGAAAGCCTAACATCATTTTTAGCATATACACCTCCACGAGACTTTGTGTTTGCATTTTGCAATGAAGTATTCTTGAGACACTGAAGTGGCGTCTGTGGACTAATGGAAATCTATTACATGTGCAGTGCTAGAGAAGGCCACAGCAGGATAAAAAAGTGCCCAAATGTGTTCAGTGCAGGGCCAAAAAAAGGTTTACATTACAGAATCTTAACAGACCTTCTTTGAAACACCTTGTGTTGATCATTCCATGTTTCTAATGAGTTATTAAATTCAGAATGAATCACCTAAAATGTCCTATGTTACCTTAAACTGCACTGGAGCTAGAGGTCTAATTCACAATAGTTTTAAATAAGTAGGCAAAATGACAAGAAAAACATGTGTACAACATAGTATAATCTTTCATTTAAATGTTTAATTGTATTTATGTCTTTATTTTTTCAGTCGTGTGTACATATGCTATGGTGTGCATGTGGAGAGGCAGTTCTCTCCTTCCACCGTGGGGGCTCTGGAGATCAAAGTTAGGTCATCAAGCTTGGTTGCAAGTGCCTGCCTTCCTGCTGAGTCATCTCACAACCAGTCTCCGTAATGTTTTTTACAATGAGGACTGTATCAGTCTGTACTATATCTTACAGCCATTTAATTTTTTAATATACTTCATAATTTAATCCTCAAAGGCATAGTTATAATAAAGAAATGCAGCTAGTAAAGGATCTAGCTAGGAACTCCCCTTACCACCTACTCCATAAAATGTCATTTTTGCCTACATATGCTTCATGCTTTTTCAACTTATCCCTACAATTTTTATTGACATGGATTCAGGATTCATTATACACAGCATTGTGTTTCATAAAGAAATTCTTTTTCAAATACCATGCTCTTTGACTGTATTTTCCATTTAAACCTCTGTAATCTCTTTCTCATTTCCTCCCCTAGTGCTCCCTCCCCTTTCTCCCTTCTACTAAGTCTCCTTCCTTCCCCTCATCTCTCTTCTGTTTGAATGTCTTTTCTATGGAGTTAGAGAGAGAAGGGAAGAATTCTATAACTGATAAATAAGAGAAAATATACATTGTGTCTTGCTTAATTTGCTTAATGTGATGATGTACAATTGCATTCATTTTCCAGAAAGTAATATGATTTTATTTTTGTTTATGGCTGAATAAAATCCCACTATGCATAAATATCACATTTTCTTTATTCTTCTATCTGCCTATGAACAATAAGCTGGTCCCATAATTTAGCTATTATGCAAAGAGTGCTGCAATAAACATGTATGTGCAAGAATTTCTGTGGTATTTTGACCTAGTCTTTTGGCTATATACCCAGAAGTGGTTGAGCTAGGTCATATGGCAGTTCTAATTTTAGTTTTTTTGAGGAAATTCAATACTGATTTTCACAATGACTGGAAGAATTTGTGTTCTCACCAGCTGTGCACAAGCATTCATTTTCCCACATCCTAACCAGAATTTGTTATTGCTTTTTAATGATGGTCATTCTAACTGGGGTGAGAGGAAATCTCAGTGCAGTGTTCATTCCCATTTCTCTGATGGCTAAGGATGGTGAGCACTTTTTCAAATGTCATTGACTACCAATACTTAATCTTTCAAAAACTGTTCACTTCATTAGCTCATTTATTGATTAGTCATTTGTTTTGGGTGTTTTGTTTTTTGAGTTCTTCATATATTATAAATACTAATCCTCTGCCAGATATGTAGTTAGCAAAGCTTGTTCCCCAGTCTGTAGGCTTTCTCTTTGCTTTGTTGTACAGAAGCTTTTTAATATCATGCAATCTCACTTGCCATTTATTGGTATTCATTCCTGAAATATTGGAGTCCTTTTCAGAAAGGCTTTGTCTATGTTGTATCTTGAAATGTTTTCCATGTGTTCTCCCTAACACTGTCAGAGTTCTGGTCTTATGTTCAGCTCTTTGATCCACTTTGAATTGATTTTTCTACAGAGTAAGAGTGAGGAATCTAGCTTCATTCTTCTATGTGTGGACATCAAATATCTGCAGTACCTTTTGTTAAAGAGATTGCATTTTTGCCAATCTATGTTTTTAAAAAAATTTAATTAAATTTTTGAGATTTTCATACAATATAGTTTATGATATTTAGGTCCTCTCCTCCATCCATGCCTCCTTACTGCCCCCCACTCAATTTAAGGTACTATATTACATATAGAATGAGGTCTAGGGAATCTAATTTGTGTCCTCAAATATCCTTTAGTGTGGGTCAATCCATTGGAGACTGGTTAACCTACCAGGAGTCCCATCCTTGAAAGAGACTGTTTCTACCCATCTCAGCAGCCATCAGTCGCCAAAGTTCCTTTGGTTGGGTTGGGACTTTTTACCCACTCCCCCATATCTGTGCTGGGGTTTTGTTTGGCTTCAGCCTGTGTGGGACTTGTGCATGCTGTCACTGTTGCTGTGATTTCATATGAGTCATTGAACAGCTGCCTGGAAAACTGTTTCTTTGAATTTATCCACCACCTCTGACTTACAATCTTTCCACCTGCTCTTCTGCAATGATCCCTGAGCCTGTGGAGGCAGGAGTTTGATAAAAGTGTCTATTCAGTGATGAGAAGCCTACAACCTTTGCATGTTGGCCAATTGTAATTCTCTGTGTTAATCACCATCTGTTACATAAGGAAAGTTCTCTGGTGAGAGTTGAGAGATACATTAATGTGTAGGTATAACAAGTCATTAGAAGACAGTTGAATTCTGTACCTCTTTAGTAGAAAACAAGTACTAGGCTCTCCCCTATGTCCTGTGACCTGTCTAGCTTCAGTTTCCTAGCCTGATGTCAGTGTCAGATATGGGCTACATCTTATGAAGTAGACCTTAAGTCCAAGTAGAGAGTAGTTGGTTACTCCTATATTTGCACCACTATTACACCAATGGGCATATCTTCCCAGGACAGTTGTTTTTGTAGCTCACAGGATTCACATATGGGTAAGGCTGATGATTCTTTTTCTTCCAGTAGCATGCATACCAACTTCTAGTGCTATGGAAGCTCACCAGTAGAGATGAGGCTCTGAAGTCAGCACCAACTTTATTTTTTCTTGTGTGTTGTACAGTTCATGTGTGCAGTAGCTTCACCAATAGAGTTTTTCCATCAAGTTCCTGTGGGTAACAAAGAGCAGCAGCAAAGGTGAATATTATCTGAGGAGTCTATGGGACCCCTGGCCAACAGCTTCAAGAGAGGAAGTTCATTCCTGTCATTGGGGTTTTATTTTGTTAGCCTATGTTGTCTAGTAGGGGTTATATCCTGATGTTATGAGATAAATCCTTTTAATCTCTTTGCATAATGTATATGTATGTACTTTAAGTAGCTACTATATATGGCTTTCTTATTTTCATTTTATAAGCTTCTATATATGGCTTTTTTATTTTTATTTTATGTGCATGAGTATATCACCTGCATGTAAGTGCACCCATGCCATGCAATGCCTGCAGAGGTCAGAAGAGGGCATCAGAATCCCTGGAACTAGAGTTACACATGGTTGTTAGCTGCGATTTGGGTGGTGGGAATTGAATCCAGATCCTCTGCAAGAGCAGCTGGTACTCTGAACCACTGAGCCATCTCTCCAGCCTCATATGGCTTTTTCTAAAGATGTTTAGTGCTAGTTATCCCTCCCTGTACTCTACCTTCCCTGCCCAGCACTCCCATTCCCCCACCCATGTAACCCTTCCGACTCTGTAATTCCTCTTTCCACTTTATTATTTCATTTCATTTCATATCATTTCATTCTGCCTCCATTCCCAGGAAGCCTCCTCCCACTCATGACAGTTCTTTAGTTTCTTGACCGCTCTGGATTTCTATGTGGATATCAATATCCCCAGCACCTTTTATAAAGAGACTGCCTTTTTGCCAAAGCATTTTTTTTTTTTTTGCCATTTTTGTCAGAAATCAGATGACTACCAATGTGTGTGTTTGCTCCTGGGTCCTTTGTTTTATTCTATGATCTTTGTGCCTGATTTTTGTGACAGTGCCAAGCTATTTTTCTTACTATGCCTCTGTACTATAACTTGAAATCAGGTATGATGATAGCTTTGGCATTATTCATTTTGATAATGATTGCACTGTTTCTCTTGGGTCTTTTGTGAGTCCACATTAATTTTTTCTATTTCTGTCAAGAATGTAAATGGAATTTTGATGGGAATTGCATTGAGTCTTTAGACTGCTTTTTACAATATAAGTCATTCTCACTATATTGATTCTGCTAATCCATGAGTGTGGGAGGTCTTTCTATTTTCCAGTGTCTTCAGTTCTTACTTCACTGTAGTGATCTTTCACTTCTATAGTTAGGCTTATTTCTTGAGGATTTTTGCTGGCTTTTGTTTGTTTGTTTGTTTGTTTTGCTTTTTTTGTTGTTTATGAGACAGTATCTTACTGTATAGCCCTAGCTGGCCCAGAACTCACTATGCAAACCAGGCTGGCCTGGAACTCACAGAGATCTGATTGCTTCTGCCTCCTGAGTTCTGGGATTAAAGGCATGTGCCACCACACTCAGCCTTAGGTAATTTTTAAAAGATACTGCTAATGAAATGATTCTCCTGATTTCTTTCTCAGGATGTTTGACCTTTGTATATAGAAAAATAGCTGATTTTTATATGTTGATTTGGTATCCTGCTCCTTTGCTGAAAATGCTTATCAGGTCTATGAGTTTTCTGGTAGCGTCTTTTGGGGATCTCATGTATAGGATCATGTCATATGCAAACAGGAATAATTTGACACTTTATTTGTATCTCTTTAGTTTCTTCCTCATGCTTATTGCTCATGCTAACACGTCAAGCACTATGTTGAATAAGAGTGGAGAAAGTCTGCACATGTGTCTCGTTCATGGAAGTGCTTTGAATTTCCCCCACTTAATACAGTGTTAACTATAGATTTGCTATAATAATAGGAATATAAGGAATATATAAAATTATTTGCTATAATAATAGGAATGTATTATGTTGAAATATGTTATTCTTATTCCTTGTTTTTTCAGGGATTTTGTCATAAAGGGCTATCAAAATTTATCAATAAATCTTGTTGGTTGCATCAGTCTATTTAAATTTATTCTGGTTAGTTTGACAAAAAATTTTCAGTTTTTCTTATCTTCTTGAATAATCAACTCTTTGTTTCATTGATTCTTTGTATTATTCTTCTCATTTGCATTTCCTTGATTTCTGCCACGGTCTCCCTTATTTATTTCCATCTACTGATTGTTGGTTGAGCTTGTTATTATTTTTCTAAGACCTTTGTGTGTATCATCAGGTTATTTAATCAAGATTCCTCTAATTTTTTTAACACAGCCATTTATAGCTATAAAATTGCCTGTTAAGACCATTTTCATTGTATCTTTAAAAAATATGATATATTGTGTTTTCATTTTCTTCTTATTCTAAGAATTTTAAAATTTCCCTTTTAAATCTTTGATGGCCCATTTATCATGTGTGATGTTTAATACGGTACGTTTGTATATTTTCTGTCATTTCTCTTGCAGTCCAACTCTATTTTTATTCATTTGTGCTAAAAAATACCAAGAAATTATTTTAGTTTTATTTGTTAATATTTACTTTGCATCCTAAAATGTGCTCTATTTCAGAAAAGAAAAGTTCCATCATATGTGGATAAGAATGGGGTTTTTGCAGTATTTTAGTGAAATATTCTGTGAGGTCCATCTGATCTATGTCATTTAAAGGTGATATTTCTTTGTGGATTGCTTTTTCTGGATGACCTGTCCATTACAGCTCATGAAGTATTGAGATCACCCACCATTACTGTATTGAGGTCAAGCCATGCTTTTACATTCACTCATGTTCATTTAATGAAATTGAGTATGTTGATGTTCAATGCATATGTTTGGAGCTATAACATCTCTTGGATTGTTCTCTTAGTCAATATGTAGTGACCTTATCTCTTCTAATCTTGGCTTAGAAATTAGATTGAAACTGATTGCTTTCTAGTTCCCTTAATTTGGTGTATATTGTCCCATCTTTTTACCCCAAGGCTGCACTTGTTTTTTCCACTCTTCTGCATTTCTTGGAGGCAACAAATAGATGAATCCTCTGTTTCATTCAATCTGTTAGTCTATGTCTTTTGATTGAGGGAATTGAGATTACTAACATACAGAGTTATGAAAGTTATATATTCGTTCTTGTAATTTGGTTGGTTTTTTTGTTTTGTTTTGTTTCGTTTTGTTTTGTTTGTAATCTTTGATACCTTCCTAATCCTCATTTGCTTTTTACTGTTCTGGTATGGTTTATTCTTCCCTGTCATTTATGGGTGTGTTTGTCTTCCTCTTCTGTGTATAAGATTCGTTTGAGTATCTTCTCTAGACCTGTCTTTAGTGGTCATGAAGTTTTCAGTTTGTGTTTATCATGGAATGTTTGCCTTTCTTCTTTATTTATAAAAGACAGCTTTGCAGTTATAATAATCAACACTTGCAGTTACTGTTTTTTCCGACTTTGAAATCCACTATTCCTTTCCTTCCTGGCTTTTATAGTTTCTATTGAGAAATCTGCTTTTATTCTGATGGTTCTCCTATGATGGTACTTCTTTCTTGCAGCTTTCAATATGTCTTCTTTGTTCTGCATATTTAGTATCTTAACTATAATATGATGTATGGGGGTTTTCTTCCTGGTCTTGTATGTTTGGTGTCTTAAATGCCTCCTGATGTCTTTGATGGTCCATCATCACTTTCCCCAGATTTGGAAATTTGTACTATATTTTGTTGAATATTATTTTTATGCCTTTAGTTTAAAATTCTTCTCCTTCTATACTTGTCATTCATAGGCTTGATCTTTTAATGGCGTCTCATGGATCTCTCATGCAGCTTGTACCTTCTTATTTGTTTCAGTTGTTATCTGAGTGTTCTAGTTCATCTACCTTATCCTAAGCCTGATTCTCTGTCTCTCATTTGATCTGTTCTAGCTGAGACTTTCCCACTGAGTTTTTTATTTGACTTACTGAATTTGTCTGATATCTCAGTCTGATTTTTTCACTATTTCTATTTCTTTATTGAATTATGACTTCATATCTTGTGTTGATTTCCTTATTTTATTCAGATTTTTGGGGTCTCTTTGAATTGATTCATTTTGTTCACATCCTCTTGATCATTAAACATTGGTAAAATATATTTTTTAAATCTTTATCTAGGACCATGTATAATTCAGTGTCATTGGGGACATTATTGTGGAACTGGTAATTTTCAAAGGAGTTGTGTTGCCATATTTTTTCATTTTTCTTGTGTTTCTGCACTGGGATTTGTACATCTAAGATTAGGTCATTGGGTGGAATTTCTTTTGGATCACTAATATTCTTTCTATGGAGATACTTGTACTTTTTAAATGCGACAAGGTTATAGAAGGGTTGAGGTGTTACTTGTTTCCATTGGGCTGTGTGTGTATTTCAGTTGTTAGACCCTCAACCCATATTCTCATGACACTGAGCTTAAACACTAGGCTACTGTAAGAGTAGAATAATATTTTAAGACACAGTAACAACTGATAAACAGTCCTACTGTGAAATCCACTAAGAGTTTAAAATAATCAATACTTTGGGGGCAATAAAGAAACATATATAGTACCGTATGACCTAAGATACTTAGTTATTGAAGGTAAAGGAAATAAATGGAATAAGTATAATCATGAGTATTAGGGTGATGGAAGGAAAACAGAAGGGAAAGAAAATGGGAAGGGGTACAGTAAAGATAAGGAGGAGATCAGGCAGCTCTGACCAAAGGCAGGAAAAGATGAAGGAGTAAAAAAATGCACTCAGATACCCTAAAATAATTCTTTTCTTGCATTTGGAAGGCTGAGTCAGGGAGACTTCCAACTCCATGCTAGTGTGTGTACTTGGAAGCCTGGTGGGGAGAAAGTGTGGGGACTGAACAGAATAAGATCAATTTGGACCACTAAATTAACAATAGATGTTATGTAAGGGAATGATAAAGGTGAAGGAAAGATGGCTAGAAAAGTCTGTAGTCTCTTTCCTGAGGACTAGTGTTGTCCTCTCTTCTAAGAAGTCCCCTGTAGGGTGACGTTGAAAACACTGGTCATGCTTCTCCCAACAATATTTCCCAGAATCTGGGTCTGTGTAAGGATCCTGTGTCTGTGTGGTTTACTCCAAACTGACTCAAACCAGATTTCCACCTCTCTAAATCCTGTGCCGTTCTGACTCAAAGTTTTCTATGACGTGCGTGTAGACAGATTCTGTAAGCCAGGCTTCAGAGAACAGTCTTGTGCCCTTGCTCTGAGTTGTCAGAGTGTATGATGTAAAAAGGGACTTTGGCCCTAGGGTTGCCAAGCCACAGACTCAGCAGAGTTCTTTCTAAATGGCTTCTGGTTACTCCAGTCAGTTGAGTGTCAAGAACACAGTATTTTCCCAGCCTCTCCCCTCCCTCTGTGGGTACAGCTCCCTGGCACAGCATTCATTTTCTCTATCGCCAATGACTACTCTCTAAGCATCTATTACTGAATGAACAGTGCATATTTCTAAGGCTTCCTCTTTGTCTTTGACCTTCTGCAGTTGGACTCCCTCTTGCTTGGAGGAAAATACCTCACAATTGGAATTAACCCCTCCAGAAGGAACTCTGGACTCTTTCTTCCTGTTCTGCTTTGAAAAGTTTCCTATCTTACTTTGCTATTGAAAATAGTGGGGTTTTTTAAGTTTGTATTTATTTATTTTTATTTTATATTTATGAATATGAATATTGTCCTCACATGTATGTAAGTGTACCACATTTGTATAAATAGTGGGGGTTTTGATACTCCCTATCCTTAATTTATTTCCAGGGATTCTAGAAATCAATGCATGGATAGCACCTGCCCAAGCTTAAAAATTTTCAGTGCAAAAATGGGAAAGAAGGAGCTCAAGAGAGGGAGGACACAGGAGAAGGGTATTATTAAGGGAGAAAGGGGGGAAATGGGGACACCTTAAGTGGGACTACTATGGTGGAGGGGTGAGACAATGAGAGAGATAAATAATGCCTAGCTAGTTTTGAAAACCAGAGAGACCCATATTACTCCTACAACCTACTAACAAATTATACATAGCAGATCAAGAAATGTATGTCTAGGTAAGCATTATCTGAGAACAATTTGTCTTTGCCCAAGATTTATCTACATAGCACACAGTAATTAAAAGTACCAGACTGGTGGAACTAACCTTCTTGGATGTTTAACAGACATACTTTGAGGCCTATAATAATTTGGTCAGAGGGACATAAAGGACAGTTTTTGCTACTTGCCCTCCTAGGTTGACTAGTTCCAGGGGACTACGAACATCTCCCAGGTGGTGGTTCACCTGTCCTCTTGATCAAAGAGGCTGAGGAGACCCCACCAGATGGACTTGAACCAGTGTCCTGTCTACAAAGAGGAGGGTCAACACAGAGGTATCATTTCCTGCATGCTTCCAAGCAAAGCCAGCCATAGTCAAGCAGGACCTTTGACTTATCTTCACATAGGCGGAACTGGTAAAAGAAAGGAGTCAGGGGCTCCTCCCAAGCCCTTGTGACCCCTGAGGAACAGATCCTCAATCGACCTTAAGAGTAAAAATAAATTGGTTTATGTGGGCCAACTGTATGGCCTTCAACACCCAAAAGGAAAATATAACCACAGATTAAAGGGGCCAATATACATTTTTAAGAGTCCATGTGTATAGCTAAAGGCTACATAACAAGCAGCAATGCCAGATAGGAGATACCTTCTTTTGAGTTGTTGGCCAGGGTGGCCCAAGGGACTCCCTGATAGTAACCCAGCATAGAACTGGGAGAATGAACAGCAGATCCCAATCTTATCTAAAGGAATATTGACAACTGATTGCAGTTAGATGAGGGACAGCTGACCTTCCTAAAACAAAGCCCTCTAGATAGGCTGACTAGGTTCACCAGAAGGGCAAGTAGTGGGGAATGGCTGGGGGTGCTGACAATACAGCAGACAGTAGCAGGGATATCAGTATAAGGGCTCTAGTGGGGGGAGGGAGGCTATGGGAGGGTGCTACC
>NW_008354281.1:3130388-3130613 GCF_000622305.1 Nannospalax galili
AGTAATAATCAAATACATTCAGATTAGAGATGCATGCGCCAACATCTCAGTGTTAGTATGAAAAACAATGAGTCTTTCTGTAAGGAACAATATATTCTAAAATGAAATGGAGATCTTGTTTTAAAGGTTAAAAACTGATTCAAATTTATGTCTTACAGGGCTTATACTGAGTTCGATATTGTATAACTGTATTAATTCAACTGTGAACCTAGAAACTTACAGTCA
>NW_008354281.1:3131180-3154333 GCF_000622305.1 Nannospalax galili
TTTCCATTTCTCTCATGCTGAAGAGGACAGTACAGAAATACAGAGGAAGCTCAATATGTGATTGTTCATTAGGCTTGTTTGTAGGACATTTTACTAGGCCTAGATAGAAGATATAAAGAATGGCACAGCTAATGAAAGTCACAACATGAGTGCTTCCTTTATTCTCAGCTATGCCTATCGCTTGTACTCAGCAAGCTACCACTGATGACTTTGAATACATATGTGAATAATTCTCAAAGTTATTGAGGACAATGTCTTTCCTCTAGCCTTTTTTCCCACAGAATCACACAGACTTTTATATAAAGTTGCTTCATCGAAGGAAATCCCTTTGTCAGACAGAGTAAAAATAATAGCACCTACCAATGACTGGACTGGACTGGACTGGACTGTCAGCCACCAACAACAGAGCACTTGGCAAAGGATGATGTGGCCACATTGGAACAATTTGAGCAATAAACTATACAATTATAAGATTGCATTAGAACCCAGTGAATGAAATAAAAGTACATAAAATCATGCTGGTACAAACATTTGATTAAACACATTAAACGAAGGACAGATCTTCCTTGCAGAAGAATGACAATAAATGTTGAATGAATAAAGAAAATGAAAAATCACTGTTAGAACACCATGGTAGTAGCTATCGCAAGCAACATTCACTGAAGAGGCCAGATTAAAGGGAAACAGAAAGTTTGCACAGCCTCAATGGGGGCTTTTATTCGTTACTGTGGCAGTTTTAGCCTCTTAACATGTAACAAATGAATCCTTTCTTGTTCATGATGAGAAAGTAAAGCTCAGTGTTCTGTCCCTTGAGTATAAGCAAGATTTAGTGATTCAATCTAAATGAATAGAAATATAAAGGGAAAAAAAAGTAACTTCCCAGAGACTTAACCTGGCAGGTATTCTCAGCATGTGATCAATGTTAATGTCAGTTTTTATAAAATGTTAATATCATGAACCCTCTTACATGGTGATGAGAAACTGTGACCCGGATGTTCCTCTGACCCTAAGATGACAAGCTACGGCCCCATCTCCTTCCTATGCTCTGCGGAAGGGTCAAGCCCATTAAGGGGAGGGGCTATGCCAGGAAAACCACTAGGCCAGTCTCTTGCCATTTTGTATGGCTGATGGGAAGCCACAGGATTTATGTTCGGTGGACTTTCCAGCACAGCCATAAATGGGGTACTTACCATTTTTGGAATAGACACAGAGACCATGGGCAGGATGGTGCATGCTCACACATGGGAAAGTGAAACCTATGTGAATCCGTGTCTTTGTAAATCAACCCCTTTCTGGACATCATATGAACTATGCAAAACCCTAAAAGAATGTGTTATGTTGGTTCTGTCAATCTGAGTCAGGACCGTGAGAGTCTGAGTAAGGGCTGGTCTCCCAGAAGGGAGGGGAAAATTTAGTGAAACAGAAGAACATTTATTTTCTCTGCATAAATCTGTAACTTCAGTCTTATAAGAAAATATCAGACAAATTTAAGTTGAATGACATTCTGCAAGGCATGATCAATTGTCTTCAAGAGTGTTAATGTTATTAAAAATAAGAAAATACTGGGGGATTGTCATAGATTGAAAGAGACCAAGAAGATATGGCACTCACTGCAATATGGGATCCAGACTTGGGGACTGGAGCAGCAAGAAGAGAAGACACTGGGGAACAATGTATAAAATCTGTATCCCAGTGAATAGTATTACAGCAATGGTAATATCCTATTCATGACCATTTTACTAAATTAGATATGAGATGTTGACCTTGGGGGGAGGGAAACGAGAACTCTCTGTACCATCTTTGCAGCTCTTCTTGAAATTAAAAATATTTCAAAGTAAAAAGTCTTTTAAAAAGTTACAAGGAGGCCTGGAGAGATGGCTTTTGCAGAGGACCGGGTTGGATTCTCAGCACCCACTTGGTGACTAACAGTCATCTATGACTCCAGTTCCAGGGGCTCCAACATCTTCTGACATCTGCTGGCATTGCAAAACACGGGTTTACTTACACACATGCAGGCAATACACTCCTACACACAAAATAAAACAAATAAATAAAACATATTTTTTAGTTAAAAGGAAATATATTCAACATCATGTTGCCTTTATTCTCTGCTTCTGTGTACTAAAATTATGACATGATGTGAAGGTCGTGTAAACTATTTATCCAACCTCTATTCTAAGAATGCAAGCTCCTTGGTAAGAAGGAACTTCCTCTTGTGTTCACCACCATAGCCCTAACACCCAGGCATACTATAGCAAGAGAAGACTTTTTAAATTTTTGAATTAAAAATGAAAATGACATCACTTAATAGATTTGACTTATCCTTCTATATTAAAAGTAAAACCTTATACCTATAACAACAGCAGCAACAATTTTAGCTGTATTAAGGGTGATTTCACAGTATCTCTATTTTATTGAAATCATTAAATTCTGCTAAGCCATTGGTCAAACTTGTAGTTACAGACAGCAATCACAGTGGGCCTAGTTTGGGAATGTTTTCATCATGAGGTTAGATACTGCCTTCTTTAGATTTAGTCAGCAGCTATGGAGGCTTGAGGCAGAAGACGGTCAGCCAGTGTGGACAGTGATCTGGAACTCATTCCTGGTCACCAGGAACTTGTTAAGTAGTATCCTCTGTGACTGATGGAGGCTTTTGAGTTAACACTTTGACGAAGCTGACAGGGCACAGGTTACACTCCACTTTATCTTCAAACAGGTTTTCTGAAGAAGGGAAAGTAGGAGGGCGATTACAGACACCTCTGGTGAGAATTCTTTAAATGTGAGAAAGTTTCACCAAGCTGTCAGAAAGCTTCATTCCTGACACTTTCCTCTATCTAAACAGAATCATCCTTCAAGTGTAAAAATGAAAGGCTATGGCTTTTCAGTCACAGAAAGGCTAACCATTGGTGAAGTGTTCCAGGCCCTGTCATCTGGCACAACAAGAAAAAAATTCTGATTTCTATTGAAAATGTGCTCTTTGGAGCTAGGGCACAAACACTAAGTCTGCTTAGCAACTGAATTAGCCAAAATAAATAGTGTTTCCCCTTCTGCTTCTTACCTTTCTATACTGCATGTAATTCTTGCTGAAAACCAAAGAGAACATACCATATGGATTTTTTTTTCTAATCTCGTAAAATTACAAATAAAACTTTCACAGAATCGTAACATCTGCTTCAGTGTTACCCTGAAGGAAAGTCATCTTTGCAAAAATCACATGAGGACATATTATTTAATGTCCAACTTGCCTTTCACATTTGGTATTCATGTTGTCTTTGAGAGGCTTGGAGAACATCAGCCATAAATACCAAATGAGGAAAGCAGAGCCTCTGGACATAGAGTGGCCTTTGCTTTATGTTACTGATAGTATTATCAAAATTGAAGTAGTGTTCTTAACTTAGTCACAAGAAACTATGGTAAGACTTATAATGCCCACTTTCTTAAGCAAGTGGTTGGTGTGACTATATCACAGAATGCCTAAAGACTGACCTTGGCTTTCAAACTGGAGAAACTTGAAGTCTGTCAT
Source organism: Nannospalax galili (assembly GCF_000622305.1). Lineage (NCBI taxonomy): Eukaryota > Metazoa > Chordata > Mammalia > Rodentia > Spalacidae > Nannospalax > Nannospalax galili. Next base: position 3,134,704 of record NW_008354281.1, read on the forward strand.
GGGAGAAGAGCATTGATGGGTTTTAGGTGAACCTGCTGTGTGCTACACCCTTCGTTTAGCTCCATGTCTGTTTCTTCAAGGACGAATCATACCTACATATCTCAAGCATAAAAACACTTCTCATTCTCCATTGTGATCAACCCAGTACAAGCCGACATAGTTCTACTTAGCTTTCCAACAACCACAAATACAAGCAGCATAACCTTCTTTTGTGGTGTTTGCCAGCTTTCAGTATATAAATAATCCTATTGTGACCAAATTTGAGCCCCAATAGTTTCACTATAAGTTATCCGTATTCTTTTCAAGGTAAATATTTATATTAATTATTGAGAATGCCATACGATGTATTTTTATAACTTTTTTATTTTTTGAAAATTTTATTAGTATTGTACTTGCATCGTTCCCACCCCTCCCAGGCACTCTCTCCTGCTCTCCCATGCCTCCCCACTCCCTCTCAACTGGTTGTCCTGTTCTTTGATTGTTGTTAAATATTCTCAAATAGGTGACAACTGGGTCTCTGTGCCAGCATGAACTGACTCAAGCCAAACACTTCCTCCATTCATTGCCCAGTTCACACTGTTATCTGTCATCAACTTGAACAAATCTTTAAATATGTCCCATTTTCCCTAGCACTAAGTGTCAGACCTCTTACTGAATTTTCAGGGCCCTCTACCATCTAACCCATAGTCACCTCCCCACTCTCATGAGATGCCTCAGTTTCAATCACACGTCATGATTGTTTCCTGTTCTTATTTGTTTTCCTCTTCCTTAACCATGGTACCTTTGATCACAGGACTGTCAAACATATCATTTCCTGTTCTCTTTCTTAGTAACTTCTGCTTCTTCAGACCTCAGCTAAAACATTTATCAACCAGGTTGACCCTGGACCTCGTGAATTAGGTATGTGCTTCTAATGTACACATCTATACCTTAACCACTTAACATCTACAGGATTACTTGTTTAATTACCTTTCAATCCCCAAACTATAATTAGCTCTCTGAAGGAAGATGCCATGTATCTGAGGGTTTAAAAACAAATGACTGGTACCTAGATAGGACCCTTAAATTCTGGCTAAATGGGAATTTTCATATCATACACCTGATCCTTAGCTTATTTATAAACAAAATAATTTCACGGCTTCATTCAGAGTTATAACTTTTGTGATTTGGAGACAGATAAACTACAAAAGAGAAAGTTCTTCAAATTCCTGAAAGGAAAGTATGGTTTAAAAAGTAATACATTCTGAAAGCTAAAGTCTCATGAAATCAAAAGTCCTGTAGCTTATCTTGATGACTGAAGACTGCCACCCTTAAAGAAGCTTTCTGGATATAAGGCAGGAGCACATTCTTTACCATTCTGTGGCACACACTTTGAATCTTGGTTCAGAGCCTGGACACCAAAGATAAATTTTAATAAACTTGTCAAAGTTGATATGCAAGAAATCTCCGCATTAGAAAAGATGTCAGACTAGATGATACTCAAGATTGCTTCCATTTCAGGGGATCTAGTATCTAATAAATAAAAATGGGAGGGGTATTAGGATATCATGCTTTTCTCTTGTTCATCCACCTCAATTTACTGTTTGTCTTGGTGCTTTCACAGTGTCCATGGATGCTAGAAAAATTTAGATCTGCATAGAGGGACATGTTTTAACTAAGCAGTGCCCAGAAATAAGGAATAAGACAGTGTGATGGAAACAATTTTGTTATATGACTTTCAACCCCTTACCTAATGTTAGTGTTGGAAAACAATACTTTGAAAGATTTGAAGTAACTATAAAAACAAAACATAAAATCCCCAAGACACTGCACATGTGTGTTCTTAAACCTTATAGACTCCTAGATGTGGTTTTCCACATAAATCAACCAGAAACTAGAGCAATGTGTAAAGAATGCCTTATAAATATTAAAGTATATTTTTAAAAGCTCAACTAAAATTATAACCCCAGAAATAGGAAACAGTCCTTCATTCTTTCAGGATACAAGTACTCAATGCCTTCTATTAAGGAACTAGAATTGGCTCTTCAGGTATTACTGATGGTCTACATCTGAATAGGACCTAGTCTATGTCCTTGGGGTATTCATAATATAATAAAAGAGACAGACATGGTGTAAATACTTGTAATTTTGAATGACGAATAGAGTCATGAAGGTATTGAAAAGCTGTTACTTCAGAGCAGGGCCTGGGTGCCATGTGTTCCCTTTTAATTATTCCCCTCAAAGCCTACAGAACAGGTCTTAAATTATATTACATATTTCTCCCTTCAAATATTAACATACATAAGATAATATTAAACTAAATGTGTATACAGCCATAACATATTTTCAAAAATTATTAAATATGAAAACTGTGCTTATATGAAAGGTTAGAGATAGTAGGGTAGAGAAAACTAAATTACAAATGGCTGCCTATTTCTGCTTAGGAAGGAATTCTATTAATGGGGTATTTTTATTCTGTAGGCAGAGTCAAAAAGAGGTGCTATAGAGGCACGTTTCTTGGGTTCTGACTAGGTACTTTGAGGTAAGGAATCTGATCGTACATCACTATATAATTTAAAGAAAAATTGAAAAGATTTTGGTGTTCCAGGACAAATTCATAAATGAGAGAAGCAAAAAATGAAAGAGGAGAAGAGGATAGAAGAAAGTAGGGGCAACTCAGGAAACAGGAAATATTTGAATTGTTACCACATTCAAGCTAATCAACAAACCCACCAGTGTGTGTATGTGTGTGTGTGTGTGTGTGTGTGTGTGTGTGTGTGTAATGAGAATACCGAAGGCCTATCATCTCAGCAGGTTTGAAGTATATAATACAATATTGCTAGCTGTAGTCATGTTTTTCTGCAACTGAGCTCCTTAAATATATTCAAATTTTATTACTGATGATATTGTGATAAAATTGGATATCAGGCTTGAAATTTAAAATACTGTGAGCCTTACCCTCTAGTTCATAATAATCTAAGAAATGCCCTCTTAGTTTCTAATAGAGAGAATGAGATTACATGATGAGATATGAGGTAAAAACAGGGATGAGTTTATGTGCATGCCACATGTGTGGTCACCCTGAACTTCATTTAATGCTCAACTGTTGTCATTTTAAAATACTTAATCTTTGAAGGTGTGTTTAAAAGTTGAGGTCCAGAAGGACAATAAACCCAGGATGAGTAGAAGACATCAGTATGTACAACTGCTTATTTTGTGCCTTATTTACAGACAGTGATTAATGATTTCACTGTCCTATAGGCATAGAAAACCCATGGTCCTACCATGAGTTAAAATTCAGCAAAACTCAAAATATGAATGAGGTAAGCATATATAATTGAGTAAGTGAGGAGCTAACCAGCCCCTTTCAGTGGCTTCCCAGTTGTTCAGGGGGGAAAAGTCTGTTTTTAGACAGACTTCAAGGTTCCAGCTCTGGTTCCTGCTACTTTTAGGGCATCACTTCCTGTCATTTTTCTGATCTCCACTCCTTGCCAGCCATGTTGACTTTCTTGCTTTTAAGCATGCCAGCCATACATCTGTGTGGGGACTTTCTACACCTGCTCCTCCCACATTCTTGAATTGAACAATCTTCCCCAGATAGCTCAATATTTTGTTCCCTCACCTCTTTGTGAGACCATTCCTCAAACTCTACTCCCAACCAAAGTATTCTTTCTTTTATGCAAGGTGATTGTGATGCCCATAACACAGAGGTCACTGAACATATTATATATTTATGTATTTATGTTTTCAGATGCCTCCTCCAGAATGCAGATATCATGAGGGCAGGGGCCTTTTTCTGTTTGTACAATGTCATGTTCCTATATTCATTACAGTAACCAATACTCAATGAGAAGTCAGTAAATGCCTGAGGGAGAGATGAATAAATAAACACTGGGTGATTCCCAGAGTGTGTTCAGAGGTGGTGGAGAGTCCCTAAGAAGGTTCCAATAAGACCAAGCTCCTGGGTTTTATGCCTCTGTGCAAATAGATATTTAGTCTTGTGCATCACTACAACAAGTCATTTTTGCTTTGCCTTTTTGAAAGTTTTACTCCTTTTGAATCTTCACCTTAATTGTACTAAATCCCTTATCACCAGGAGGTGGTGAGGTGTAGAGAGCCAAACTGCAGATACTTCAGGGACCGTAGAGGGCTGTCAGGGCTGTAATCCAGCAGCTTAGTCAAGCACTTGCCTTGATTAACACCTTGGAATATTCTCAGTATGGCTATGTTGGTTTCAGAGGTGGTATTGACTTTGGGGGTGTTCTTAACCCAAGTGACCTCTCTTGCTACTGAGATGATTCTGAGCATAAAAATTAGCCATTCATTCCAATATTAATGTTTGCCCCAATTCAAGGGACTCTCGTCCCACTTTGCATACTTCAGTCTTGCTATTAATAGTAAGGACATAAAAAATTAAATATTTTAATATGTCCTTTCCAACAACAGTTGTCTTTAGAAATTATAAATCTCTAAAAGAGCCAATTCATAGTTTTTTTCACTTTTAAAAGTACCTTTGTAATAGATTAATATTTTACCCAAAGTAACTTGTTTTGGAAGCCTAAATATATTTGCAGAGTATATTACAAATAACAGAAAGCATCCCAGCATAAATGAAGAATGAATTGAAAATCCAGTCTAAGGACAAAAGGGCTATTGGATCATTTGCAGGGATTCGGCTGATATAATGTGGTATTTACTCTGTGTTCTCTCCTCTTTTCCCTTTCATTTTCTCTCTTTCCCTCTTCTCCTCTCCTCCCCTCCCCTCCATTCCTTCCCTTCCCTCCCTTACTTTCCTCTCCCCTCTTTTCCTCTTCTCTTCTTCGTTTGTCTCCTACTCTCCCTTGTCATATTTCTTTGTTATGTAGTAGGCATATAAATATGAGATTTCTGCCTTGTATCCTGTCTTGTTCTCAACCCCAATGGAAAGAGATACTTTCACTAGCTTCACTAACATTTATGGGAAAAAGCTAGGAAAGACTTTCCTGTCTGCAATCATAAGTCACATACTTATCTATTAACCAATCTCTTTAGCTAAAGGTGGAACCCAGGATTGGCTGTGGCTGTGTCTGGGGATCAGTAGGGTTATTTCAACCACAGAACCACAGGAAAAAGTATTTATACTGAAAAGTTTTGCCATAACATTAAACATAAATAATCAAAATAATCAGTGGGTTATTGTTTATAATAACTATCCTTAGGTAATTTTTAGGGTTCAGATCTTAGACAGGCAAACACTTCTGTCACAGGAAGCATGATGTAACAGTGGTGTGGGTACACAGGCTGCACTTCCTGCCCGCTAGGTAAATCAGACAGTGCTACCAATCTGTTCTTTCTTTTATATTGAAGTAAGCCTGATAGGTGGGTGCCAGGAGTTCTATTACGGTTGAAGAAAATAAGTTGCCTGAGATCATGGGTTTACACAAGAATTAGAATCCAATTTTGAACTCAAATCTGGTTATGAAATCTGTGTGCTTTTAAATCGATAGCCATGTTCTTACTTGAAAATTCTTAGTTCTCTGACAAAAATTAAGTTTTTGTTTACTTTCCCTGTCTCTTTTCTCCATGAAAAGGGACATGGTACCTGCTGCAGACCAGCTTTGGGAACGTGCACATCCCTGAGATTGGGAAGTGTGGATCCTGGAAGGCTGTGAAGTCATTAGCATTGGAAGCAGCAGGAGGGATGACCTCAACATAGAGTCCACTTTCCACTACAACTTGCTCAAAGGATTTACTAGATTTCCTATTTCTATGTGTAATTGACAATGTATTATTTTCATCAATTTGATATTAATCAATTGATGCAGAAAATGACATTATGTCATAAAGTAATATAAGTATCATTAAATTTCTACTATAGGCTATGAATAAAAAAGAAAATTAAAGGCATAAAATACTTGTTAAAATCATAAAAATATTAACTAGTGATAAAGATAAATAAAGTACAAAAAGGAAAAGCCAAACTGTCTAGATCCCACACAGACCATCTATAGCCTGTGACTGTTCTCAAGTCTCCCAGATTTAAGGGCAGAATGTGTTATGGCCAAATTCAGATCTTGTTCTTCCTCTTACAAAATTAGAGTACATAGTGAACAGTGTGGTTTCTGTCCAAATGAAACCCTCCCATGATTATGTTCCTGACATCTCACTATATGAAAAGAAAACTAATTTCTCTACAGAAAAACAGAGTTTCAAAATTCAACCCAGAAAAGTGAGTTCAACCTACATAATCTCTTGATTATTTTCAACAGCTTTCCAGGATACTAAACTGGCACTACTGAAGAGCAAAGACCTCAGTTTTAGTTTTTCATTTAAAACATGGATCTGTGTGCAAAGAGCCAGATACTCCAAACGCAGCTACACAGAATTGTTGGATCTAGATCAGGCACACACCATGTCCAAAAATCCTTATCCACAGAAACCTACAGTTATTCAAGTCCCATCAGACTAAGCCCTACCTCAGAACTGCCAGCATGCCTGCCTTCCTGTTTTCCTGCTCCTGCCCTTCCATCATACCCAAGTAACATGGTCCTACTCTGGGATCTAAGGGACACTAGGTGTTTCCAAACATTGCCTTGCTTTCTGCCTCTGTGCCTTTACACATTTATCTCTCTGAGGGGGTGTGTCTTTTCACACGTTTAGAAATAGCCTGCTCTAATATGCATCCTTTATGGCAAACAAAATCCTGGGTATTTTACCAAAGGGGGAAAAATTCAAGCCAAGTGTCTGTTCTCCCAAAACATCTAAATCCTGTATATCTCTGTTAGTACATTAACATATATTACTTGATGGGCCTACTTAAGGATCATCAGGTTTCAGGTTTCTCAAGAGCACTGTGCTACACAATTTTAAGTTCTCAACCCCCAAGGATGTTTGTGTTGGAGTGTTCAATTTGCAGTTGGTTAACTATTTTTTCTTGAACATCTGCTACATGTGAAATAGTCATGCCAGCTACCCAGGAGGCTAAAACCTGAGGACCAGTTAATCCTAAGAGACCAACTGGGACAACAGTGAGAGTCTGTCTCAGAAAAAAATAAAAGAGAGAGAAAAAACCATAGTAACAATGCCTCCTACTCCAGAAAGTTTGGGATTTTATTTTTTACAAATGGAAGGTACATAAAATAATGTTTTATGACAAAATCAAAAATATAGGTATTGGGTATGTTGGCACATGCCTTTAATCCCAGCACTTCGGAGGCAGAGGCAGGTAGAGCTCTCTGAGTTCCAGACCAGCCTGATCTACTTAAAGAGTTCTGGGCCAGCCAGGGCTACATAGTGAGACCCTGTTTCAAAAAGGAAGTAAAGGAAGAAAGAAAAAAGAAAGAAATATATTTCTTTTAATTTTTAAATTTATTTTTATTTTATGTGTATGGGTGTTATGCATGTACCCATGTAATCCATGTTATGCAATGCCCTCAGAGGCCAGAAAAGGGCATCAGATCCTCTAGAACTGGAGTGACACACAGTTGTTAGGTGCTGTGTGGGTGCTAGGATTTGAACCAAGTCTTCTGTTAGAGCAGTCAATGCTCTTAGCCACTGAGCCATCTCCCAAGCCCCTAAGAAATATATTTAAATAGCACATACCACATGTCAGGGACCATTCAAACTGTTTTAGGTCTACTACCTTCTTTAATCTTTATAATATTATCAATTAATATAAGGAGATACAATTTTACCAGTGAGGAAACTGAGCCATAGAAAGAGTAAGGTTTTTTTGTTTTTTTGTTTTTTTTCAAGATAGGAGTAAAACTGGAAGAAAAATCACATACAGTTGAGACTCAAATTATTCTTAATGGATGGATATATATATATAGTAACTATAAATGATCTGTAGATACCTAAAGTAAAATTTACTGAGTCCTGAAATGTCACATATTCATTTATCAGCACAAAAATAACTTTTCAAAAACATCTAATAATTTAAATTAATTTTGAACCAGTGGTTGTTTTCTTAAGCACGCATTCCTCTCACCCATTGAACTTGAAGCATTTACTAACAGCTCCTTCTCAAGGGTCCCTATAAATGATCTGTAGATACCTAAAGTAAAATTTACTGAGTCCTGAAATGTCACATATTCATTTATCAGCACAAAAATAACTTTTCAAAAACATCTAATAATTTAAATTAATTTTGAACCAGTGGTTGTTTTCTTAAGCACACATTCCTCTCACCCATTGAACTTGAAGCATTTACTAACAGCTCCTTCTCAAGGGTCCCCTCAAAAGAAGGGGTATGCAGTGGTAACACGCACTGCTCGGCTGAGGCAGCTCTGCTTTTGTTTTTTGTGGATGGGGCCCCATGTACAATTTTGTAAAGTGATAGTAGAAAATGTACTTTGACATTCATTTGTGCATCTGACATACATGAGTATATGTCAGGCTCAGATACATGCAAAAAATGAAGTAGAGTATGTCTACTGAGATAAAACAATGAACACCCCCCACCCCCCACCCCCAGCTTCTTTCTTCTGCTTCCCCTCATGATAAATATATAACAGCCTCCATCACACATGTAGTCAGCCAACCCTTCCACGAAAATAGTAGAAACCCTCCTCCAACCTTGCCTTTGTTAACCAGGCCTGAACTTCAAAGCCTATCTCCTTGCCCCTGCCCTAGGTAATAGTATTTTCATATCTCTATGATTGCCTCTTTTTCCTGTGGATAAACCATCATTTATCCTTAGGTGTGATTCCAAGTGCATGCTTCCTCCAGAACTCACTGTTCAGGCTTTGTTTCCTAAATGATCCCAGGTGAAACTCTAGTCTTGGCCCAGGACATCTGTGGATGCCAGTCCAGATAACCAATGTTCAGGACCAATGCCCATAAAATCGGATGCTACAGGGCCTGTATGAAGCTATGCTTAGTTGATTACAGATGCACCAATTTCTGGGAATATATTTTATGGAGGGTCCTGTGAAGTAAAAACAAAAAACAAGGTGCTTCTGTTGAAAATTTGAAGAACTGCTGAAGTTCGGACTCCAGGGGCTTTTCTACTGGCATCCTTAGAACTGACTGCATCTTCCAAACTCATGGAAAAGGTCATTATGGTGTCACCTACCTCTTCCGTTTCTTCTCCTGTATTAGTTACTTTTCTCATCGTTGTTGAAAAATGCCTGGCAAAAACAACCGAGGGAAGAAAGATTATGCATCGCTGTGACTGTTGATTTGTATTGCTTTCAAAATCAAAATTTTTAGTTGAAGAACTTTTCACTTATATTTATTTATTCATTACATTTATCTTCTCTTCTTCACACAAGGACTTGCGGTCTAGTCACAGCTTGCATGAAGTTCGTCTTCAGGGAAAAGCATGGCAGGGGAAGCATGGTGCAGCTGATCGAAGTCAGAAAGCACAGAGGGATGAACGCTGGTGTTCAGCTCACTTTCTTTTCCCTTTCACATTCAGTCCGGGATCCCAGTCAACAGAATGATGCTGCTCACATTCAGGGTGGACCTCTCTTCTTAGTCACATCTCTCTGGAAATGCATTCACAGACATGCCCATAGAGGACTCCAAATCTAGTCAAGCTGGTGTTGAAGATTAACCACCATATCTATGAAATAAATGCAAAGGTCAGTAACTGCAAGGGTCTATATACACATGATATTTTTCTCAACTCTAGAATCCATGAAGAAAGGACTTTGAAAGAGAGTCACATAGCAAAACACACCTAGGACTATAAAAATCTAATCAACTAAACTTTTAAACTCTTAATTTGAGATGTAAAGGATAGAAATATTTTATTAAATCAAAAATACAAATAAGCTAAGGCTGGCATCTTAAGTGGTGTCCTATAGTTTAAAAATAATCTTCAGAGGATAGATAGATGACCCAGCAGTTAAGAGCACTGACTGTTCTTGCAGAGGAGCCAGGTTCGATTCCCAGCACCCACATGCAACTATGAACCATCCTTAACTCCAGTTCCAGGGGAATCCAATGCCCTCGTCTGACGTCCATGGCATTGCATGACACAGTGCACTCACATACATGCAGGCAATACACTCATACACATAAAATAAAAATAATAAAATAAAATTTAAAAATAATAAAAATAGGAGCTGGAGAGATGGCTCAGTGGTTAAGAGCACTGACTGCTCTTGCAGAGGACCCAGGCTCAATTCCCAAAACCCACATGGTGGCTATGAACTGTCCTTAACTCCAGTTCCAGGGGACTCTGAAGCCCTCTTCTGACCTCTGCAGCATTGCAATACACGGATGAACTCACATGCACGCAATACACTCATACACTTAAAAAATAAAAAATAAATAAATGAGTGAAATAATAATAATAATTAAAAAATAATCTTAAGGCTAGGTGTGGTAGTTCAGGCCTTTAATTCCATCACTCATGGGAAAAAGGCAAGCCCATCTCTATGAGACAAGGCCATCATGTGATAGTCTACATATCAAATTCCAAGCCAGCTGGGGCTACAGGAAGACCCTGTCTCAAAAAAAGGGAGAAGACCCAAAATTCTATACTACTGAAATCAGGAGTGCAGCTGTGGAAATGCACGACCATTGGCCCTGATAACTGAGCAAGAGACACAAATGCTTCTGGTGTTAGTTGCCGAGGGTGAACACAAAACTCTTAGAAAGAGAGAAAGCTGAAAAAAGGACGCAGAGGTAGAAGATGCAGTTGAATTGCCATAAAGTTCTGAGAAGACAACTCCGGTAGACAGGCAGCTAAAGTAGTGACCCTAGTCAGGGGTGGTGAGAATTTTTGTGAGACAAGAATCTTTTGGTCTTCACATGTGGCAGCTCCATATAGTGATGCTGTGCCTCTGTAAAGAAACTTACTGTGCTGGATAAGTCTAATGTATGCTGGTTGAAGATTAATCGTGAACATCTTTGAAAAGATAGAAGATGGAGAGAAATTACCTCAGAAGTGTTGTCTTCCCGTTCAGAAAACACAACATGTTTAATACTCATTCATGGAGGGAAAAAAACAGGAGCATATTAATAAGGCACATGTCTCTGTTATCGGACCATGTCCATCTTCTTGCAGTTCTTTAGGTGGGACTTTTTGTCTTCCTTTAATTTCTTCTTCCCTCATCGCACTTCACTCCCTGTCTTCACCATCCTTCAAGAAAGAATGAAGGTCACCCTCTGTGCCAAGAACCTTGCTAGATATTTCATGTTTTTCACTGTTTTCCCAGTATAATGTCTTAGTCCACACTCCTGAAAAGCAATTTATATACCCAATGGGTCTCAAAGTTATACATCACAGGATGAAATCCAACTGTGTAGCCTTTGGTAACCTGCTTAATCCTTCAGCCACTGTATCCTTATTTAAACTTGAGAATGGTAATTATATTATCTGCCCCCTAAATGTGTAACAGATACCAAATGAGATAATCTATGTAGAGAATTTAATATAACTTGTATAGAATAACAGTTCAGTAAATATTTGATATTAATATTAAGGCTTTTAAGATTTATTTTGTACTCACAGTTGATGGTCAGATTCCACAGGCCGAGCTCTAACTTCTAGCATCCCCATGGCATTGTATGTGTGATTTTCACAGAGATGCATCACTCAGATCTCTATACAAGGAAGGACCAGCTTCCCAGCTTACAAGGAGTGTGATCACAGACAGCCTTCTGCTGTCTGCTTCAGTTCTAGCTTTACTGGAGAGAGCAACCTTGATCTTACCCAAGGTCACACCTTCCTGGGCAGCCCCCATCCAGCCAATGAATAAGGGGAGATTTAGGCAGACTAGCTTATAAGGAGCAGTTCTCACAGGGCAGTATTTATTCCAGATGACCGCTCTGCTGACTAGTATTCTGGCAAATAATACCTGTGCCTTATTCTGTTTCCTTCACCATTTTCTCACGGGCTCATCCCTAATAAGCATCACCCCAAATTTGACCTGAGTATCTCCTTCCAGATCCTAACCTTGGACAACACCACAGTTTTGTTCTATGTTAACCTATTTCTCCATCTAATTCACTGACAGGGAAAAATCTAATTTATCTCTTCTGCATATCCAACATCTAGCATGTAGTGACTAAATAGAACACATTCAAGAAGGTTTCGTTTATTGCACGAATTAAAATTAAAATCATCTTGAGGGGAAATTAATCATTAAAAATATAAGTACAGGAAAATTGAACCATCATCAAAAAACAACTATTATGTTTCATTGTCACTTAAAATGCTTCCTATGAATGAAACACTTTTCATAAACTGCATGTGCCATTTTAGAGGAAGTAAATTTTATCAATAAACTCAACGCTGCTCTGGGTAGAATTCATGGAAGAGCGGCAGTGATGGTTTTCTCTCTTTCCAGTGCTTCTCTCTGTACTTGGAGAAAGCAAATAATGAACAATGTATGTACGACATCTGCTGGCTCACAGATTATGTTACATCCACCTTGCAGAAAGTATAAGCTATGAGGCTCATCAGCCTGTGAACTCAAACCTTTCCATTTGTGAAATCCTACACATGATTAACAGGGCTCATTTTGTCTGTTCTAGGAGAATGGAAGCTATTAATTTGCCAAAGATGCCACTTGTGATGAACATAGCAGTCCCATTCCTTAAATCCTTTGATTTATATTGTCTTCAGAATTAATCATCATTCATCCAATTAAATGCTCTGGGTCTGGGCCTCTGGCCAATTCTATGTCACAGAAGGCGATAAGACCTATTAGCTGTAAGGCTTAAGTTAACCAGAATGGGACCCAAGGGAAGTATGTTGCCCACATGAGCCACCTCCTTCCCACTTCAATACCATCGTGCCTAATGCTGGCAAATGTCTTTATTAAGCTACTGCTATTATAGGCTGCTTGACTGATTTCATGCTACAGTAAGTATGAAGTTGAAGTTCTCATGATACTTTTGCAAATACTTGTGAATTAAATGTAGATGTTTTTATAAATCTATGCAAATATTATTTGCTTCCTAGAGGTAGGAAAACCCGAATAAAAATAGAATTTTACATGCTGCTGCTTTTATTACAATACTCTGGCAACCCACACTTTTGGCCCAGCTTAAAAATATTCTGAGAAATAGGGAAAGGGAGAAGATCAAACTCTTTTGTTATTATTAACAAGCAGCAGGACAGAAAGCGAACTTATTTTTATGTGTGGAATTTGGATAATTAACTTTTTTTTAACCTTGATTCAACAAGAATTCAAAGAGCTTTTATTTGAAAAATACGGAGATATCCATGGAGAACAAGAAAAGTCAAATGGAAATTCAGGAAACATTTGCTGTGTTTGTAGCTTCTTGAAGATGCAAATGAAAGCCAGCAAAGCTCCCTAATGTCTGAGGCAGTTCACATGGATTTGAGCCTGTGCTGCTTTGTAATGGGCTAAACTGTGAGCTTTCCTTTGAACTCCAAATCCTGAAAAATAGGAACTGATGAAAAGGGTCAGCAAAGCTAATCACCATGGCAATCCCAGCAGTTTTACACTCTTCACTTTCAGAGCTGACAAGTGTCAGTGGGTTGGGGTCAACACTGGTATTCAAGTAAGCGTGTGTGGACATTCCTCACAACCAGAGCCTCATAGCAGCTTTGGAATATGTTATTAGTGAGAGTGTCAACAAACTCTCAATCTTTTGAATTTCCTTAATAAACACGGGGAAATTTTCTTGAATCATGATACTGGGAAAGCTGTCTTTATTATAAAGTTTTCATACAAGCACATGGATTCTCTAAAGTAAAATACCACACTTTATTGAACATGGTTCAGGAAAGCCCAGGAGACTTTTTTTGCATCCTGGTACCTCACAGCTCATTGTTTCCACTTGATTTATAATGATTCATGTTTAATCTCATGACTAAGGAGCTTGCTACAAATGCTGGATTAGTTAAGATATAAGACAGTGTTCTTATCTGCTACGAACATGTAAATGTGTAGATTGGTAAGCTCTTCCAAATATATGTATGTACACCCTAGTTTTTAATCTTTTAACTATCCTGCTTATTAAATTATCATTCTTACTTATGATGCTGACTGAATTTTGAACTTAAAATCTTTCTTCTGAGCCCACATAAAACTCTTCAGAAGTGAAATCATATCTATCTACATATTTACCCACCTGTCTATCATATCTGTCTTCTATTTATTCATTCAAATGGTTAGTAAAATTATGAAAATTAACCCAACCATAGTTTCTCACTGTATTTTCTTCATTTATTTTGTGTATTTCTGTGATAAGAGCAACTGAAATGCAATGTCTTCATACTTTCCAGGATGTAATATAACTGTAGTGTCCATGATGTACATAAAGTATCTAGTTATTCACCCATTATATATGCTAGTTTTTGCCCAGTTACCCAGTTATTCATTTTGTCATCTTTCCACCCTGCTTAACCATCCTTGTATTCTTTGTTTCTGTGGATACAACTATTTTATGTAGATTCCTTATGTAAGTGAGATCATGCACTGTTTGCTTTCTGTTTCGTTTATTTCACTTAACATTTGTCCTCTAAGTTTATGTATATTGTTTCAGTTAGACTTTTCCACAAAGTTAGTCACTTTAAAAAAAATCTGATTTTTTAAATGCTGAAATTTAAAAAAAAGGAGTGGGCATTCTGTGTATTGTGTATTGCTGTGAGATTTAAGTTAGTAATTACTCTGAAAAATGAAAGGAATAAGCTATTGAAACTATGATTTTTCAATTAATTAGGAGTTAGCAATAATCTATAGGACTGTTTTCATTTGTTCAGTGGTGTTGGAGATTGAATCCTAGACCTCACATACACTGGGCAAGTGCATTTACAACTGAGCTACATCCCAAGGAAGACTATAGGATTTCTACATTTCTCAGACAAAATAAACATATTATTTTTCAGAGCACAGACTTTGGATTTGGCTTTGGGTGGAGTCCTGGCTCTATACTCTCCAAGCTGGGTGATTTTAGAAATGCAAAGCAACTTTTAGTCTAATTGTGTCATTATTAACACTGGACAATAAGCCTAACATCTTCATATAGAACTTTTTCAGGAATTAAGCTAGTATGTAGCCAAAAATCATTGCCCAGTACTTAGAAGATAATAAATACTCAACAGTTGCTAGTTATTACCACTTCTGGCTTTGATGTCAACTCTCAGAAGGAGAAAGTTGTTTATTCTGAAATAGTTTTTCAAGAGTTAGTGACAAACTCTGAAACTGGGTCAAATAGCAGAAATAGAAAGTCAATACAAATGATTTTCTTCAGAAACTTGGATAGTGTCTTTCAACATATCTATTTGCTTTTACACATAGTTGAGTATTTTTCTTGGCTGTTTTTTCAACTGATAAACTTAGTAAATCAGATAAAACCTGTGTGAGTAGGAAATAGATGACCCATTGTTTTCATAAAATACTATTTGTCTAGAAAAATAACTCAAGGTGGCAGAGCAGTTCCATATTAAAAATAGAAATTCAAATGATCCCTATATATTTAAACATTAAAGCGCCTGCAAACTCATAAACAAACTATTTGGGGGCTAATATGCATGATCAAATAAGCATAGTGTATAAGCTACAATAGGTCCTTGGTACTCAGAGTTCACAAACAAAGATTCAACTTACTGTGACTCAAATACTGTGGGAAAAAGTACAGACGAATCAGACAAGTACAGAATTTTCTTCTCGTTATTATTGCCAAACTCTATTGTGTAACAACCATTTTTGTTTTGTTTTGTTTTGTTTTGTTGTTTTTTTTTGAGACAGGTTCTCCCTGTAGCCACGGGCCTGGATTCACTATGGAGATCAAGCTGACCTTGATCTCACGGAGATCCGCCTGCCTTTGCCTCCCAAGTGCTGGGACTAAAGGTGTGCCACCACCACACCTGGTTAGTGTAACAAATTTTTAAGTATCAATTTTGTGATATTAGGTATTATAAATAGTCTGGAGATCATGTAAAAAGTATGCAGTAGGATGTACATGCATTATACACAACAATACATCATTTTTATGAGGGAGTGAACATCACGGGGTTTTGTACCCACAGTGGCGTATGGAACCAACATCACTCAGATACTGGGGAAAAGTAGATTCATTTTCTTGATTTATTATGGTCAGGACATTAAAGCAAATATTATCTTCTTTGTTACAAAACAGATGA
Organism: Nannospalax galili; assembly: GCF_000622305.1. NCBI lineage: Eukaryota > Metazoa > Chordata > Mammalia > Rodentia > Spalacidae > Nannospalax > Nannospalax galili. The sequence continues at coordinate 3,150,737 of NW_008354281.1, forward strand.
TGTAAAAAATGATGAAAGTTAGCTTTCCAAAATTGTGTTTCTATATAAATTAATTCAATAATCAGTGCTCCCAGCTTCAGGGAGCGCATACTTATTCAAAGAGGCATCTTAAACATGTGTGCTAGAATGTTTATAGTCAGTGGCATGACAGATGATCATTTAGGGTTCCTGAATAGAAAATAGTGATCTAAGCTTTATTGACATCCATGATGCAAAAGATGCTAAAACAGAAACTTAAGGTAGAAGAGAACACAATTTTAGGGAAGTCTACCAAGCATCTACAACACAGTTTTAGATGGAGCAAACTCCTTTAAGAATTGATAAAACTTATACTGCATTTTATCCTCAGTGGTGTTTTTAGACATTAATAGGACTTGTCATAATATTATCATCCTTTTTAAATGTTATCAATTAAATGAAGATGACTTAGATGACTAAAACACAGAGATTTTAAAACTACAAATTGTACAGTTAGGATTTTTAAAGAATCTAACGTATAGGATATATTTATACCATTCAGTCTGAAAACTATTCCACTAATGAAATAAATAATGACTCTTGCTCTTCACCTTTGGGGGAATGCATGGAAAAGGTTATCCTCTGCCCTCCTTACTATGCCTGAAAATCATTCCAAACACGGATTAACAGGGGAAAAAAAACTGTATTTGTTTCAAATAAGTTTTACAACCTATAGGAATCTTAATATATATATATATATATATATATATATATACAGAAAAAAAAGACCTATGCATCTTTATGGTAGGATTGAAGAAGTAGGTAGTTGCAGAAAAGTGTGGCAACACAGCAAGCAGCATCTAATGGTAACAAACGGAGAGGTTTGTGAGGCCAGTCCTACAGATCCTCTGTCCCTTGACTTTCCAAGATAAGGGTCTTCAGCTTAAAAGGTGATGGCACACACCTGTAGTGCCAGCACTTGGGAGACAGAGGCAAGCAGATCTCTGTGAGTTCAAGGCCATCCTGGTCTACATAGTGAGTTCCAGGACAGCTGGGGCTACAGGGTGACCTTGCTTCAAAAAGACAGGAAAAAAAAAAAAAAGGTATAGTATACCAATGTGTCCATTTGGGGGAAGTGTATTCTGAGCCACATCAGAGGAAAACTAATGGAAACTTAAAATGAAAGGACATTTGAATTAGTATTAATTGATTTTACCCTGTGAAGTGTTTAATTTCAAGTACAATTGTAACACCCATGTGTAGATGTACTATATATCATGAACAAAGTTAGAGGAGAAAGAACGGCATGGGGAAGGGAGAAGTCATATCTATCATTACTGTCATTTTAATGACTTTCTGCTGTTAAATGTTAAGAGAATGTAAGCCACTGAATGGGCTCTGGTTTTCTTTGGTAGCTAGTGAGGCACAAATTACAAAGATGAGTGTGGTAGACACGATCATTTCAACTAGAAACTGTGTGAGTCATCGCAACAAAGAAAAGCCACCCTTTGGGATTACGTCTAAAATACCTGAGTACTTCTTTTTAGTTTTACACTTTAAAAATAGTCTTTATTTACAAATACTTTTATTAATTCTTTGAGAACTTCATACCATGCATTTTGTTCCTATTCCCATTTCTACAAACTCCCCTTTCCACTGAGTCAAACTGTATCGGGAACGATGAGAGAAGAAACAAAAACGTGATCGACTATAGGAATGTACACCAACAAAACTAATTCTTCTAGATTATGCTTTGGAAAAGCCTCCATGAAATTATGGACATCTCCAATTTGAAATCAATTTAATTATTGAGTTAATTTTTAAAAGAAAATTTTAGAGACTTCCTGTTTTAATGAAATCAAGGTGGCACCTGAAACAGTATATTCTTGAAACTATTACCACACTGATAAAATCACTTTAAAACATAAATGCTACCCACAGAGAGTAAAATATCTTTTTGCTCGATATTGACAAATGGTTTTATGGCTATTTATACAATGTAAAATTGTGCTCCATAAAACTTTACTAAAATGGTTTGTATGCTAACTTCCATGCAGGAAAATAGATTTAAATACACTGTTTTATTTTAAATAACACATAATGAAACTTAAATGGAAAGTAAACAAATTAAAATAAAAACATATTAAAGGCTCGTTCCTGCCAGAAAATAAACCTCCATCATTTACTATTTATAATGAAGTTTTGGAAGAATAAGAAAGCATAAATTATATGTATAAGACATATATGTGAAATACATGTATAGGGAGACAATGTAGTCAACTGCCATTATTTAAAGGAAATGTATAACTGATGTCCAAACAAACACCGTAGTGAGTGACATGGAAATTATCTGGGACAATAGGTATAAAACTGTTTTCCTAAGCAAAATGGGCCCTATGTTCAACCTGATCAGAAACTGTCAACATGGGGAGTTTTCAAAAACAATACTAATGTACTAGTAATTGCTTTTCATAAACACCCAGCAGTTTAGCAAGTGAAATGAGTAGCCCAATCCTGCAACATATACTACACAAAGGCATGAACATCCCAGCCAGCTGCACTTCCATTTACTCAGAATTAAAATATTTTCCATATGCCTGTCCTTTATGCCTTGTTTCCATTGTGGTGACAGAGGTCTCTTAAACTTAACAAAAGCATTGACATGCTCCTACTTAGAGAAATAGGGATGACTTAGAAATATTTGAGCCAGTTTTCATTGTCTATTCACAGTAGTACTCACTTTTCCTCACTGTGAAAAATACCCAAGAAAACAAAGGAAGAAAGATTTATTTGGCTTGTGGTTTCAGAGTTTTCATCTAGAGTGTCTGATGGGTGTGGCAGAGCAAAGCAGCACACAGTGTGGCAGCCAGGAAGCAGAGAGAGAATGCGAGACAGATATAGACAGAGACACAAAGAAAGGAAAAGAGAGAGAAAGAGAGAGACAGAGAGAGGCTGGCTGCCTTCATCCTCCTCTTTCTTTCTATCCAGCCTATGGGATGATGTCATTCACATACTCGAATTCAGGGCAGGCTTTCTCCCCTTAGTGGATCTTCTTTGCCAGTTTTTGTAAAGATTTTTTTCATGTGTATGATTGTGGGTATGTGCAACTACAGAGGTCAGAAGACGGTGTCAGATCACTTGGAACCAGAGTTACAGGAAGTTGAGAGCTGCCCAATATGGATACTTGGAACTGAACTCAAATTCTCTGGAACAACAGTAAGGGCTCTTAAGCACTGAGCCATCTCTCCAGTCTGACAATACCATTTTCAAAGAACTAATTTACTGGGACTGGAGAGATGACTCAGTGGTTAAAAGCACTGACTAGTTTTACAGAAGACCTGGGTTCAAATCCCAGCACCCACATGGTGGCTAACAACCATCCACAACTCCAGTTCCAGGTGATCTGTTGGACTCATCTGGTCTCTGCAGACACTACATAACACAGGTGCACTTACATACATGCAGGCATAACACTCATACACATAAATAATTTTTTAGAGAAGTGTGGTGGTTTGAATAAAAATGTCCCCCATCATCCACCATGATCAAGCTGGCTTTATTCCAGAGATACAGGGATGGTTCAATATACGTAAGTCAATAAATGTCATAAATCACATAAATGGGCTCAAAGACAAGAAC
>NW_008354281.1:3157065-3157344 GCF_000622305.1 Nannospalax galili
CAGATGGACTTGAACCAGTGTCCAGTCTATAAAGAGGAGGGTCAACACGGAGGAATCATTTCCTCCATGCTTCCAAGAGAAGCCAACAATGATCGAGCAGGACCTTTGACTTATCCCCACATGGATGGAGCTGATAAAAGAAAGGAGCTCCTCCCAACTCCATGGGACCCCTGAGGAAAAAATCCTCTAACGACCTCAAGAGTAAAAATAAATCAGTTTATCTGGTCCAATTGTATGTCCTTAAACACCCAAAAGGGAAGTATAACCAAAGATTAAAGG
>NW_008354281.1:3158072-3176524 GCF_000622305.1 Nannospalax galili
AGTATCTTACAGGGTCTAAACGAAGTTCAATACTGTATAACTGTATTGATTCAACTGTGAACCTAAAAATTTACAGCCACTTCTGAAAGAGATGTATCCTTGCTCTGGAAAGTGTTATTGAATATGTTAATGCTGTAATGAAATGCTTCTAATCATGTGGTTATTAAATAATTTTAAAAAAATGAGAAAAAAAAATGTCCCCCATAGGCTTCCAATATTTGGACATTTTGTTCCCAGTTGTTTGAGAGTTCTTAGAAGGTGTGGCTATGCTGGAGGAAGCCTGTCACTGCGGGTGGGTTAGAGAGTTCTTAAGTCTTGCAGGATTTTGAGTCACTCTCTTGCTTCCTGTGCTGCTTGAACATGTGAGTACTCAGCTTTCTTCTCTTGTTCCTGCCACCTCCTGCCACCATGCACCCTGCCATGATGGACTGTCATTCCCCTGAAACAATAAGTTCAAATAAACTCTTCCTTCTGTTAGTTGCTTTGGTCAATGTTTCTATCACAGCAACAGAAAAGTAGCTATGACAGTAAGTCACTAATCTTTACATACGTCTCAGTATAATTAAGTTGATAAGATTAACCATTACATTTTCACACTAAGTATTTGTGATGTAAGTAGCATTGACCTTAAATCTCTGTATTGGCATTTGTAAGTGGATAATGACTTGTTTCATTACTTAAAATACGATGGAAACTGTCATCTTTATGTATTTTGGCATAATCAACTTTCAAAGCACCTTATGAGTTTGAACTTATCTTTACACCTTACTTACATGTGAGAAAACTGAGTTTCAGGGGGATCAGTTAATATTCTAGGACCTAGCCAATCAGCATGCAACCAGGATTTGAATTCAGAAGTACAGCTTTGGACCCTGTGGGCACAGCCAATATTTTATATAAGAACTGGCAAAGTACCAGTTTGAACTTGTAATTGACATCTATGTATTATTAATAATCCTTATCATCAGTCCAAATGAAATATAAGAACAGTGTTATTAATTTCTTATACAGCTAAATATGCTTTCTTTGTAGTTGATTACCTCCCCAAAGAGATTGTACACTTAAAATGAAGGAATCTAAAATTGCTTTGAGGATAGATCATCCTTCTACAAGATAAATACATACTAATGTTCTTGGAGAAAGGCAGAGGGCCATATTTTAAGGGTCAGAGAAAAAATACCTCTTTAAGCTCCAAAACCCACAGGAAATCCATAAATTCTTTATCCAATGCTGCAATCAGTTGAGTGGTCCAAGTATCCATCATTCTAAATATACCTCCCAAAATATGAAATGAAAATGATTAGTTCAATCAAAATCTTTAGTCATAAAAATTCTCTAATGTGGTGGTCACATAAGTGTGTTTGTTTTGTATCTATAGTTTGATTAACTTGGTTTAAATTCCAGTTCAAATCTTCAACTCCAAATACATGTAATTATTAATTAGATATCAGAGTAGAATGAAGAGAATTCTTATTTCCTCCCTCTGTTTGAAGAATTTTATTCTAGCAGAATATTCTAATAATACCTAACAAGTGAGGTGGTAGCTATGTTTGCTAAGAATTCATCAGAGCCTTCCTGCTTTTGACCTCAGTTTTTGAAAATCATTTCTAATTGTATTTGTTCGCTGTCCTGCTTTCTTTCATATGGCAAAGATCCTCAGATGCTTCTAGCAATTTCTGTGGGAGACAATACAAGGCAGTAAACTTAGAATAAAAATGGGTTTCACTGGCTGTCTCCTCCTGTAGTGGCTCTTGAGGAAAATAATTGATCTTTTATACCCTGGGTTCTTGAATTATTTAAAATGATGACATCCGACGTATTTAACTATAAATGTTTGAAAAATTAAGTAGCTCAGATACTATTTGTAAAATATGAAGCTCTGTGAACATATATATCCATATTAATATATCCATATACTATCAATAATAAGACATAACTGCAGTGTGAACATCCCTGAGGTATATCCTGGAAGCAGTTGAAAATTTTGTCTCTGCTCCTAGCTTTTCTTTTTCTTACTACATTTGACTTCTTAAAAGTGAATACATTTGAATAACACGGTGCATTGCCTTTCCTATATCAGCTGTGGCTCACTGGGTTGTGTGAGTAGCTTGTTGCTACCTACATGTACAAATTCTATTCAATAATAAAAATAATTAACAGCCCCCACTTTGTGGTACTAATAAGCATTCTTTGTTTGGATACTGAAAACCTGGACTATAAAGGGTTATACCAAGAATTCAGTTGTGTCCCAGCATGATACAGCTTTCATGCCAAGTGACCAGATATGCCCCTGATAAGGAAACAGGCCTCTCAAATGTAGATGACTAGGGCTTACAGATGCCTGGGGAAGAGACTTTCAAGGGACAGAAAAAACAAGTGAAAGAAAAAGGAAACTGTGGTAGATTTGCCCACATGTAAACAACATGGTCATTGCAATAGGAAAATAGATAAAGAAATATAACCTGACAGCACTGAATACAAAATACAGCCAATGAGCCTTGAGCATATTGAAATTCACTATTAGCAAATAAAAGAAGATGAAGTTAAAATAACAATGAACCTTCACTTTGGAAAAGGCAAAAAAAACAAAACAAAATAGTCAAATTTCTTAGAATCTAAATACACATATAGGCATTTCAGTGAGACTATATAGAAAATATTCTATCATGGTTAGATGACCCATGAAAAAGTAAAAGAACAAATTATTAAAGTCACATGAATAAAAAGCAACTTAGAAAAGATATCATCTCCATATAATATCACTGGAGACATAACAAAAAGCAACATAAATGGTTTATTGAATAAAACATCTTTTATATATTTATTGAGTTTTTAAAATTTCATACATTTACCACACAAATCCAGACCCTCTCCCCCATCCATGCTCCCCCCTATGAAAATATCTTTTTATGACTATTTTTTGAAATAATCTGAAAATTAAAGAAGAACCATTCAGGAAATTATTACATTCATTTCAGCCAGACTTATAAATTTTTATATTCTTGCCATTTTATAATTCTTTTCTCATTGTCTCTGTATCTACCTATACACATGCAAACACACGAACGTGAACATTGTATTTTTTAAATTATTTCAGAATGAGATGTGTGTATTATACTGCTTTAAGCCTGTGGATTTTTCAAGAACAAGGATATTCTCTTATATAGCAGCAGTAATCGGCATTAGAAAATTCAGTACTGGTTCAGTACTGTTATCTAATATGGTAGAGTACATTTTAATTTTAGTAAGGATTTTTTTTTTTTTTTTTTTTTTTTTTTTTTTTTTTTTTTTTTTTTTAAAAAAAAGAGGACGATAAAGCCGTCTGGAACTCACTATGTAGACCCGTGTGGCCTTGAATTCACAGAAATCCGCCTGCGTCTGCCTCCCAAATTCTGGGATGAAAGGCGTGCACCACCACGCCCGGCTTGGTAACGATTTTTAAAAATCCTTTCTAATGTTTCTTTTTATGTTTTCTTCCTTGCTATAATATACCTTTCAGGGTAGAAACACATACTGCACTGTTCTGTGCCAAGTATCTGCCCATCTGAAAATTTAACTTTTATCATTCGTGACATTTAGCAGACAAGTTACTTATCAATTTTTAGAATTGTTACTACATTTATTTATTATGTGATGGAAGGTGTACATGTGCATAGCATTATGTGCAAGTCAGAGGACAGAGGACAAATTGTGTGAGTTTGTCCTCTCCTTTCACCATGTGGGTCCCAGGAACCAAGCTCAAATCATCAGGCTTGGCAGCAAGCACCTTTACCCACTGAGTCATCCTTCCCCACTCAGCAATAATTATACTCAGTTTGCTAGTTTCTTGAGATTATGTTCACATTGTGTCCTATTTAAAAAACTTTGAATATGCTGCTGCTTCTCCCTTTGGGTGTGTGTGGGGGGCGTTCATCAATGCGAACATGAGATGATTTATTTTTGACATCTTACTTTTATCTCTCCTCATACCTACAAAAGACAGTGTGGAGGTTACCGGAAATGGGACTATCAGATTAGGCACTTGAGACTAGGAGAGATCTGATGATCTTTGTTCTGGCTGGCAACAGCCTCGAGAGTTATTGCCAAAGTCTAAGTACCCAGCCATCATTGACCAGAATATTTATAGGCAGTTCAGCGCCGTTTCAGACTCATTCTGTCATTGGGGGGTTCAGATCCCTACCTATATGATTACAGGCTAGGCACAGAGGACTCTAACCTGTGTGTCAGGAAACCAGAAAGTGGAATTCAAAGCTGGCAGCATGAGTACAGAAACAGAAGCAAAGGTTTTAGATGACGCAGCTTTTCCTAGGAAAGCAGGGGTGCTGCTCCCTTAGACAAGCAAGGGGCTTTTCCTTACGACAAGGTTCTCATGGTTTCGATCCTTATCCAGCTCTGGGTTTTTCCATGTCTTGGAGACATTTTAAAAACCTTGTAAATGTCGGCTGTTCACTACGTGTGGTGGTTTGAATGAAACTGTCCCTCATAGGTTCCAAGTATTTCAATATAAGTTGGTGGCACTGTTTTTGAAGGTTTAGGAGGTGAAGCCTCCTGGAAGAAGGACTCTTAGGGTTTATTTTCAGAGTTCTTAGACATGCCCCATTTCCGGTTTTTGACTTCTGCTTCCTGTGCCTGCTTGAAGATTTGAGAAGTACTCAGCTTTCTGCTCTGGCTGCCTCCTGCCATGCCTCCCCCCACCATGATGAACTTTTATCCCACTGAAACCATAAGTCCAATAAACTTGTCCTTCTGTAACCTGCCTTGGTGGTGGTATTTTCATCCCAGCAGCAGAATGTAACTAATACACCAGGTAATTCACAGGCAACCTCACCCAAAAGGTTTTCCATCTACTGATAATTGTTGCCTAAACAAAGCTACCACCTCAATTATTCCATATTTAAGCATTCATATCATTTTCCTCCCTTCGCTTTTAGCTTTAAACAATTACTTCTGTAAGAATACTTCTCTTACTTACTTGTGTAATTCTCTTCCAGAGGCAAGACCCCTAAGGTTGTCATTTGCCCTCCTCATGGTCAAGTCCTTTTCCTGCATGTGGTGCTTTAAAGCACTAAGCTCCAGATCTGATTTTAAGATCTTGGAGATTTAAATTTGAACTTGTCTTTCTGAAGGTGATTGTTACCTGTTTCATCTATATCATATGCACTCTTTCTACTTTAATGCAGAAATAACTATTTATTTTAATAGCATTAAGGACATGGATCTCATGTGATTCAATGTACAACTTTCTTCCCCCTCATCATTATTTTTGAAGAGAATGTATAGAGAATTGAATTCAAACTGCACCATTATCCTCAAAGCTCTAAAGTCAATTCTTGCTTAATAATAGGATAATGAAGTAAGGTATAGAAAAGGGGATGCAAAAAGAAAAATTACCCAAAAGAAAGACACAGTCAATAAAAGATTTAAAATAGACACTGGTAGGGAAAGAGACATAAAAGGGGAAAGAAGAGCAATGAAAAGAAAAATCTCAGCAGTGACAAGATAAATACATATGGACACATGCATGCAAGACATTAAGAAAGAACTCGCTGTGACATTGTAGTAGTCTCTCCTCCTTATCTGCATATTAGGATAATTATAAGCCTCCATTGGATTGATGTAATAATTAAAGAAATAAACATATAAAGTTCTAGAATGGGATACAGAGAATGTAAACACAGTATGTTAAATATTCTTACTATTATACCAAGAGAAAGATGGGAATGCAAATTTATACAAAGATTTATTGGCAAAAGTATCCTCATGGGAAAATCCTCAAACAACTGGAGAATTTAAAATAAAATCCTTTCTATTCAGTTATTATTGATGGGGAAATAATAATAACTGTTGACTCAAGCTTCACAACTATAATAACAGAAATGAAAAAATAAAGTTAACATATACATTAAATTACAGATATTTGGAAGTTTAAGAAACTGAAGAATTGAGGTACAATGTATTACTTATTTGTAATTCTTTAAAATATAACCTGAAATATTTGGTAAGGCTTAACTAATGAAAATAAGATTTTAAAATACTTTAAAAAAATACTTTTAGAATTATAAAAAACTGAAAAGTAGAAAAATTATGCCAAATACCTCAGTGTTTCTCTTCTTGGTAAAAATAATTTATCCATTATTCTCTTTGTTTTACCTACTGTTTAATAATTATTTTGGTAGTTTTTAACAAGGAGCAAATATACATGTGCATATATGTTTGTGTGTCTGGTGTTTGTATGGGTATGTGCACATGTGCATGTAGATGCATGTATAAAGGTATGCATGTACATGTAGAGGCCAGATGTCAATGTTGGGTGTCTTCCTCTCTCATACACCTCTTTAGTTTTTGAGTTACCTTCTCTCACTGAATCTGGAGTTTACTATTTGGGTTGGCATTTGTATAATGCAGTGTGGGTGCTTCTGAATTATTCCAAAAACAAAGACTAGAAGCAGACATTACTTAATTAGAATGGCTCCATGATTGAGATACTCATAGTTTTTGCTTCCCTTACCAACAGTATCCTTTCTGTATGAATATTCTCATCTTTGGCACCTTTAAATAAAGCTTAGATGGTGTGAAAAACCAGAGAAAAATTGATTAGTTCAAAAGCCTACTGAAAACTACACATATAATGTCTGAACATGAGTGTATGTGTATACCTGAAGATTTGTGTGTAACAAGAAACACAGTACCAGACAGAGTAGTTCAAGAGGCTTTCCAAGTAACACAGGCTATGGCCATGGCCCTTGATTGCCCCCAGATCCTGAAAGTAAGAGCCTATTGTTGAAGACAGGCCATACTTCAGACACAGGACTTGGAGCAATGGAGCTGGAAATGACCTGAAGCCTGATTCCTGAAAACTAGTCTCATAGTTTTAGATGATAATATGTAAGCTACTAAGGAGAAAATCAATTGGTGATCCAGCCCCAGCTTTAAGGCCTAATAACCACAATAATGACCAACACAGCAAATGATATTGGTGCAGTAGTGGCACTTTTGCTTGGAGGGGGAATCAACAGCTATCTAACTGGACTTAAAGCTTGTTCAATGGGAGGGAACTCATGTGTGGCACTGTAAATGTTGCCAAATACAAATGGCTGGAGAGTTCATAGATCCTAGAGAAAACCCTACTACATCAGTCATATCACTAGACAAATGTAATTTCTTACTGTATACTAAATATGGATCCTTATATTTACAGACAAGTATATCTGTCATCACTCATCAAAGAAGCCTCTTTTTCAACAGATGGAGACTAGCACAGAGTTCCACAACTGGTTACGTACAGAGACCGATTGGCTGTGAGATGCACAGCCCTAAGTAACGCATCTATAATGGAACCTCTACAGCTAAGGTTCACAAAACTTAGTGGAACAGGTGATTGAGAGAATACTAATGGGCCTCTCATCTCTCTCCAGCGAACTCTTCCTCATGCAGCAGACAGCAGTGAACACAGAAGGCCACAACTGACCAAAGTAGAGAAAGAAAGATTGCAGAGTACATGGCCCTGGATAGGACTCTTATATTAAGCCTCACCCACCAATGGCTCAGGGGCCATTGTGGAAGGAGAGGAAAGATTTTCAGTGCCATGGGTGGTATATGATCATAAGAAAACAGTTTTGGGGGCTTCTGAGAACTTGCTAATATGAACTTATAGCAATGGTGACAGCATGCACAAGACCCACACAAACTCATCCATACAAAAACCCAGAATAGAACTGGGGAAATGGGCAGGAGGCACCAACCTTAACAGGGGAACTATTGGCAGCCTATCACTGTCGGGTGAGGAAGAGTTGATTGTCTCTAAGGGAGTGATACTAGATAGGCTGAACAGAGTTCAGCCTATCTTATTGAAGGATATCTGGGGACACAACCTTGACTTGATGGACCTTAACATATATGACAGAATGCATAAAATCCCCCTGGCAGGCTAGAGGGGGTACAGATAGGAGAGCATATCTAAATATGATTAAGATATACCAAATGAAATGCACAAAAATTCAATAAAATTTACATTAAAATAAAAAGATTCTCTAATTGGTGCTGCCTTAGTCCTCTGTGGGCTGTTCTAGTTTGTAAAGAGTTCTTAAAGTTTGCTGCCTTTGTAGGTGAGGAGCATTACTATCTACAACTCTGCCATCATGAGGATGTTGCTTGTCATTTTTATATTTTTAGGAGCAAGCACATGCCACATGCCAGATACTCAAATATCACTGACTGAACTTAGCTAGAATTTTCTTACACTTCCTATTCTGTCTGAAATATTATCTCAAAATTCAGCAATAAAAGTTTAAACACCCTTATAAATAAGAAGACATTTTTCTGGAAGAGAATGACAAGTATAAAACTTTATAGAGCATTATGTTTTTAATCACTTCCTGGATCTCAACCAATATATAACTGTAGTCTTCTAGAATAATGCAACAAAATCAAAGCAAATATATTAAAGCAATATTAAAATATCCTAATTCTCTTTCTATATTAATCTCTTTATGCCCTGACTGAGGAAACTTTATTTCTAAGCATAAATAATGTTGGACATTTTTTTCTTTCTAAAAAGGTAATCCTGGGCCTGGAGAGATGGCTTAGCAGTTAAAAAAGAGTACTTACTTCTCTTACAGAGGACCGAGGTTCAAATTCCAGTGCCCACATGTTGGCTAACAACCATCCATAACTCCAGTTCCTGGAGATCCAATGCCTCCTTCTGGCATCTTTCTGCCCTCTATGGGCATTGCACACACACACATGCATGAAATGTACTCATATACAAAAAATAAAAGTAATAAATAAAAATAATTTTTTAAAAAGATGAGCCCTGGCTCTTACAATCTTTCTGCCCTTCACTTTCTGAGATGGTCCCTGAGCCTTGGGTGGGTGATGTTTAATATAGGACTCCTGCCCAAGGACCTTCATTCAGCAGACTCTTGATCTCTATGTTTTGGCCATTCATGATCTTTTATGTTCCTGGCCCTTTGCTGCACGAGGGAGCATCATTAATAAGAACTGAGAGATTCATTAGTGTACTCTTCTTTACCCCTGTTCTATGTTCCATGAACCTTAGGTATAGAGGTTGCTCATTGTAGATGAGTCACTTAGTCCTGGGCAATTCGTAAACAATGTAAGAGCCAGGGAGGAAGTGCATGACCATACGGAAACAGAGTCCTACAAGCTCCTAGGAACCTGCTCATATGAGTCTATGGCAATGGTGTCAGCATACACAAGTTCCATGCAAACTCAGGCAGACAAAAACCCGACATAGAACTGGGAAAATGAACAGCATACCCCAATCTTAACGGAAGAAATATGGCTACTGATTGCAGGTGAAGGATAGCTGATCCTCCTAAAACAAGGGACTCTAGATAGGCTGACTAGACCTTAGTGGATGGATTTACACTGGGGTACATCAGGGGACACTGACTTGACATAGTAGGCCATAACAGGGATGACAGAGTAAATGGGCTCCAGTGGGAGGGGTATGGGAAGGTGTTGGTGGGGACAGGGGTATCAAGATGATTAAGATTGTTTGAGATGTTCCTTATGAAATACTCAAAAATTCAGTAAAAATAATTTGTTTTAAAAGGTGATACCTTTATTTACACCTGAAGTTCAACCATCAATTTACTCTATGTAATAAAAAGCACCTATCCTAGGGGGTTGGAAAGATGGCTCAGCAGTTCAGAATACTGACTACTTTTGCAGAGGACCCAGATTTGATTCCCAGCACCCACGTGGCAGCTAACAACTGCCCATAACTCCAGTTTCAGGGGATCCAATGCCTTCTTCTGACCTTTGGGAACATTGTATGACACGGGTGCACTTATACACATGCAGACAATACATTCATATACATAAAATTAAAATAAATTAAAATATTTTAAAAAGTGCCTATCCTAGTCATGTATAATATAATAATAATATTTCCATAAATAAGAAACAGAAAATTTGTTTTATGCCTAATAAAGTGCTGTCCAAAGGAAGTAGTCAGTTTACCATTGGCAGTCATTAGGAAAACAAATAAAATTAAAATCTTGATTAAAACCCAGATGTAGTTCATGTCCAAACTACAGGTTAAAACCCCATAAATCTCAGAGGTATAGCTGCCAACAGGATTCAGTTTAAAAACTAGTGTTGACAGGAGACCAGCAGCACAGCATCACAAGAAACAAAATAGCTTATTAGATACTTGATCTGTGACATGCTGAAGTTAGGTTAGGATGATGTCATTTAAATCATGGAATGGCTATAAAGGCCTATCATGATTCCAAAGGTAAAAAGAGATTGCACAGCCAAAGGACCTAAGCAGTAAATGAACCATGCACATTCAGGGCAGAGTGACAGCTTTTTGGGGCTGGAGGAAGGTCACCACATGAAGAACAACCACATCTAAATACAAGTAACTGACTGATGTGCAGATATGCAAGCATTCTATATGTGTGTAATGCTTGTGTTATGAATGAATGCCTTTCCTTTACACTTCTGACTTTAACACATCCAGAACCCTGAAACCTTTTTGTTCCATGGAACACACGGCTTCTCCTTACTTGAAACCTTGAGATTTCTATAGTTATGTCGACAGGCATCCCAAATGCCAGTCTGGCGAGAAAGTGATGGAAAGCAGAAAGCTGAGCAGACAGAACCGAAGCCTAGAGAAAACTGCTCTGTGCTTCTACGTGACTCTGAACGAAGTCTCACTGAATTATAAACCCAACCCTAAAGTCAATAAATCCACACATTTCTTGATTCAAAAATAAAAATAAAAAAACCAAGACCCACAAAAATAAAATACAATGAATTCCAAGATGATTTTGAAGAAATGAGTGCTCAAGTCAGGTGTGGTGGCTCACACATGTCATCCCAGATCTCTGGATACTGAGGTAGGGGTTTTATCGAGATTTCCAGACCAGGCCAGGTTAGGTAAAGACACCCTGCCTGAAAACAAACAAAAAATAAAGTTAACTGAACAAAGCAACAAGCATTTCCTTTTAAGTAATTATTAAATAAAATGTAGTTACCTGATTATTATTTACACTACAGTTGTTTTTAAAATGTTATACACAGACTGAATTTTACCATGACCTATTACAAAATAAATTTCAAAAATTAGGCACAAATCTAGCATTCATCAAAATATTAGCCACTAAATTATTAACCCATGATCAATGTTTAATCTACACTAAAAGAAGTTGATTGGTATCTGGAAAAGGAGGAAGAATTTTTGTCTGCTATGTCATTTGCATTTAGCTATGAAGAGAGCAAGTTTGTTAATCTCTCCAAGTTTCACCCTCCTAATTTCTAAATGGAATTAAGATACAAAGTATTACAGTCAGGTGTGGTGGCTCACACCTTTCCAAATGGGATTAAGATATAGAGTATTCTATCCAGGTGTGGTGGCACACTCCTTTAATCCTATCATTTAGGAGGCAGAGGTAGAAGCAGCAGGACCTCAGTGAGTTCAAGGCCAACATGATCAGCGTAGTGAGTTCCAGGCAGGCCAGCCAGGACTAGTGAGACCTTGTCTCATAAAAATTTCTTCAAAATACAAAAATAAGATACTATAGGATATGATATAATAGATGAGGGTTATACAGTGCTTCATTCAATTTTTGTGACATAGCAAATGCTTAATTAACTGTATACAAAGGAGGTTTTACATGCAGCTAATAAAATGTAAGCAGCATGTCACCTCACTTGTTTGGGACACTGTGTATGTTCCTGGGACATATTCTAGGAATGTATGACAGATACTATCTTCCCTACAGTCTGTATTTTTGGCATCTTTGTCAAATATCAGGAAACTGTAATTACATCCATTTAAAATTTGTTTTATTGATCTGCCATACCATTGTATCAGTACCATTACATGACTCTGTAATATATTATTTATGTATTTAAGGAATCTTTTAACAAATTTAATATACTTAATAATAAATTTATTTAAATAAGCATATTTATTTAAATACTTATGTATTCAGTTATTAGTACAGCATTGTAATATGACATGAAGTCCAGTATGGTGATCTCTAGCACCATCCTTTGTGCTCAGGATTGCTTTGGTTTTCCAAGGTCTTTTTGCTTCCATCTGAGCTTTAGGATATTTTTCCTATTTCTGTGAAGAATGTCATGGGGATTTTGATCGGGATGCACTGAGTCTGTAAATCGCTTTTGGTAGGACATTCATTTTGGAAGTATGAAATCTACCAATCCTTTAGCACAAAGAGGGGTCTTTCCATCTTTTAGTGTCATTCTCAAATCTTCAAGGATTTAAATTTTTTCTTGTAGAGATCTCTCACTTCCTTGGTTAGGCTTGTTCCTAGATATTTTACTTTGTTTTACTGAGGCTGTTGTGAACGGGAGTGTTCCCATGATCTCTCTATCAGCATGTTTGTTTTGGTGTATAGGTAAATTTCTGATTTTTGTATGTTAATTTTGTATCCTGCTAATTTGCTGAAATTTGGGTTTTGTTTGTTCTTGTTTTTCCAGTGTCTTCAGGTACATCATAAACTATTTATTTGTGCAATTTAGGATATTTTAATGTAATTACCTAAAGCTTTAATTTTCTCTCAGGACTGCTTTTTCTGTGTCCCAGAGGTTTTAGTGCAGAGTGTTTTCATTTTCATTTATTTCCACGATTTAAAATTTTTCCTTCTTGATTTCTTCTTTGATCCATTCATCATTCAGTACAATGTTCTTTAATCTCCATGAGTTTGTGTAATTTCTAGAGATCCTTTTGTTATTGGCTTCAAGTTTTATTGCACATTTGTCAGATAGGATAAATGGAGTTATTTCAGTTTTCTGTATTGTTGAGATTTTTTTTTCCCTCAAAATGTGATCTGTTTTAAAGAAACTTGCATAGGTTGCTGGGTAGAATGTGTATTCATTGGCATTTTGGTGGAATAGTCTTTAGATGTCTGTTAGGTCCGTTTGATGTAGGATGTCATTTAATTCTGGTGCTTCTCTGTTTAGTTGTTCAGATGACCTGTCTATTAGTGAGATTCAGGCATGGAAATCTCCCACTATCACTGTTTTGGGGTTAACCTATGGATTTATAGTAGAGATCTTCTGTACAAAATTTGGCGTCCCTGAGTTTGGTGTGTCTAAGTGTAGAACTGTAATATCCTCTTGGTGTATTGCTGTTTTATTAATATGAAATGACCTTCCTAATCTGCTTTGACTATTTTTGGTTTGAATTCTATTTTGTCAAATATTGTGACATACCATGATGCCTGCTTCTTTCCTAGTCCAATTTGCTTAGGTTACTTTTTTCCGTCCTTTCACTCTCAGATGGTGCCTATCCTTGGAGGGTAAATAATTTTCTTGTAGACAGAAAAACAAGGATTTGTTTCTTCATCCAATCAACTAACCTGTGTCCTACAATTGGGAGTTGAGGCCACTAATAAAGTTCTTGAAAGTACATGTCTATTGTTATTACAGCGTTCCTTTTTCTGTCATTTGTGTTCTTAGCATTGTTTTGTATTTTGGCTATTATAGCTTCATATGTGTTTGTTCTGTAGCCTCCTACCTTTGCTCACTCTCCTCAGTCTAAGCTATTACATTGAATATTTTTTGTAAAGCTGGTTTGGTGAACTTGAATTCTTTTATTCTGTTTATGTAGTAGAAATTTTTCTCTTTCAACTATGGCAGATACTTTTGTTGGGTAAAGTAATCTGGGTTGGCATATGTGGTCTTTTAGAACTTGAAAAATATTGCTTTAAGCTCTCCCGGCTTTTAAAATCTCCACTGAGAAGTCAGCCATTAGCATTTATATATGATGTGTGGTTTTTCTCTTGCAGCTTTCAATATACTTTTTGCTATTTATACTTAACATTTGGACTAGAGTATGACATGAGGAGTTTCTTATTTGGTCCTGTCTATTTGGTAATTTATGTGCCTCTTATATCTGTATGAGTCTTTAGTTTGGGGAAGTTATCTTCTGTCATCCAGTTGAAGAGCTGGTCTAAGTCATTTACCTGGGATTCTTCTCCATTTTCTACGCTTATAATTATTACATTTTGTTTTTTTCATAATACTGCAAATTAATATTAATTCATACTCTTTCATAATTTTAAATTTATTGCTTTCTCTGTTGAGTGTTCCAATTTCTCCATTTTATTTTTAAGTCCTGATATTCTGTCTTCTACTGGGTCCATTCTGCTGCTAAGGCTTGCCCCTGGGGTTGCTAGTAGAGTGGGGGAAATTTTCAGTTTCATCTTCATTTCAGCGCTTTCGTCAGCATTCCCACATCTTTGCAGAATGCACTTTTCAAATATGAATTGTCTTTGGTATTTCATTCGGGTGTTTTGGTGTTCTTATACATCCATCAGGAGTCCTCTTTAAGTATATTAAGTTGTTTGTTTGTGTTCTTTTTAAACTCCTTGATTTCTTAGACCATGTTTATAATTATTCTTTTAAATTGTGTCCTGAAGTTCATCTAGGTAATTCTCATCAGATGTTTCTCTAGGGCTAGAAGTCTTTGGGTAAGACCTATTATCTTGGTCTCTCCTATTGTTTGTAGTTTTGCAACATGACCTGTGTGTGTGAGTTTAGTTCCTTGGTGTGTCTGATATGGCATTCTAGACTGGCTATATTGAGTGGAACTTTGGTTTTATTTTTCATATTGCTCAAATTTGATTAATTTGAGATCAAGTAGGAGGAGTTTGTACATCATTCCTTCAGATACTAAATATTGACCTTTGATTGGAAAGACTAGGGTGATTTCAATTCAGTGGTAACTGGTGTGTCACGAGGGTCTTAGGGATGATATGAAATTGCTTGGGCAATGTCCAAGTCCCCTAGTGTGGTTCCCAGCAAATCCTGGGTGTAGAAAGATGGTACAGGGCAAGGGATGTGGGAAAGACTATGAAGAAGTACCCAAATGTTGCTCTTGGATGTCCTTGGTCATGGGAGGATAGCATAAACAAGGGATCTGGGGCCTAGACACCCAGAAAGCACATCACATGGATGTGGCTCGCAGCTGAGCCTGGGTGTGAAGGGGCATCACAAGACAAAGGACTTTGGCCAATCCACCCAAAGAGTGCACAGATATGGGTCCCTGCTGGGTCTGGACACCTGCGTGTATTTTATTAAAAAGATAGTCTCCAAAATTAAGCTGAAATCTCATAAAACCTCTTCCTACCTACACTAGTATTTATAGTTTTTATGGTCAAATTACTGAGAATCAGTTAACACTACAATTTGGTATAATTGGGCAGTTGTTCATAGTTCAAAATAGGTTACATATCCATTTTTAAAGAAAAATCTAAGTCAAACTCATTTTTGTACAGAACCCATCTTTTTTGTAAAATAGCTACCTTAAACAATCAGTGTACATTGTGAAGGTAACTAATTAAGACTATTGGGAGTTTGTAATCCAGGTATTATTCCAAGACCAAAATTTCCCAGTAGGAACTATTTTATTGAATTAATCCAGGTATTCGACTGAACAGTTAATGTGAGGTCAATGTGGCACATTGGGAGAAAAAAAGAAGCCATGTCGTTTTAATTTGAGGTGAAGAACTGACTGTGTGTGTGTGTGTGTGTGTGAGTGATTGAACCAAGGGCTTTGTACATGCTAGGCAAGTACTCTGCCTTTGAAATATAGCCCCAGCCCGGTGAATGGATCTCAGTGATCTAAATCAAATGCTCCATCCAAATGGTCCAACTCAGATTGCCAAACCAAATGGAATAATTGTCTATAAACGCTACAGCCAGCAGGACCTTCCAAATAAAAGCCTTAAGAATGAACAGACTGCCCAATTAGAATGTCCAATTGATAATATATAACTTTATCAAATATACAATAATGAGGGGCTGGGAGAAAGATAGAAGGATGTGGGAAACATTACCTCCTTCTCCTGAATAAGCTTGATGGTTGTATACGTTATCCTCTTAGTAGGCATCTGCTCACATGGGTCTCTTACAGAGGGGAAATCCTGAATCCCAGTGCCTTGAGATACAAAACATATAACTTAATATGGTACCAGCTGTAGAATTAGTCATCTTCCAGCCTAGAGGACAATCTGGAAGTTGTTGAAGGAGAGGATGCTGGGTGAACTATATGCTTGGCCCAAGAGATTTCAAGAATGATTATCATCATAAATTGTTTTGCTCTACATTCTAGCTTGAGAAAACTAATTTTTAAAAAGAGTGGATTCTAAGCCTCCAAGATAACTTTAGAAGAGCAGTGGATGGAGACATCCTATAAATTGTCAAGCCATAACATTGGTATATCAAAAATAAGTGGCTCCATAGCTTTCTATGAATCACCTTAATCCTTATCCCACCAGATTTTAGTTAATTTTGACTTAAATCATTTAAAATTTAAGATAACCAAGATTTCCATTTCCTCGGTTCTTAAAATTTTTCGAGGATTACTGAGTTGTAAAGAGGTGGGACCAGCAGGGTTGGACATTGTCATCATCTCTCACAGTTCATTCACCCTCACCCGGACAGTTCTTCCTCCTGGGCTGTGTCCACTAGATTTGTTGTCCTATTGGTCATCATCCTTGTTCCACCAAGTTTCCTTAAGACAGACTTAAAGTGAGAGGTCTTTTCTGACTTTTCATTCCTTTTCACTCTTGCAGTCAATGGGATCGTTTGAACTTCTCCTGAATCTTTCTGGGGGTGTATGTACAGTATGTTGCAGAGTTGACTCAAAGCTTCCCTGTCTACTCCATGTCGTCAGTTAGAACCCGCAGCTCCCACACTCAGCTAATGGTGGGAAAAGCTCCCATTTTGCTGCCTTACTTAGCATTCACCATACAAGAAAGTACACGACCCCCTTCCTTATGCACAAAAAACTTCCAGGAATGATAATGAAGTTGTTCTAGTCTCTAATTCTATTTGTAACTAATAAGAAGGAGAACAGAGCACACCCCATTCATATCTCAAAGATTTGCACCCAGGACTCATTCTGGAATTTATTTTCGATTGTCAAACTAAGACTGACTTGAAGGATCTTTGTCAAGACTGCAGAAAGTGGTTGTTTTATGGCAATTATTTTATGCTCTGAACTCTTTAGTTTCTTTTATTTAAAAATATAAAAACCTGGCACCATACAATTCAAAACTCCTAAATGTTATTACCTTTGTCTATTACTCTCCACGAGTAACAAACACCAAAAATTTAAAAACTTTCTGAAAAAAACAAAACCAGATGCAAGTAACTTAAACTTTGTAAAATTATGTCTGCAGATTCCTTTTCCTAGACTCAATTAAGACCGGATATTCTTTCCTAGTTTCTTGCTTTCCTATTAGAATCTATTTGACTCACAACATAACTATGTTTGAGAAGTATCATGGAGCTGTCTGATCCTAATAGAATAACTTATTCCATCTCTAGACAATCTCTTATTTACATGGGTTACAAATAGACTAAAGTAAGGAAAATTCTATTTTGAGAACAAACGTGGTTCATATTTTATTAAAAGAAAAACTCAAACTTATGACCACTTACAGATAAGGACCACAGGATAATAGTTTATTGTTGTTGATTATGTGTTTATTTTTGTTTGTGCTGGTTTTAAGTGAAAAATAGCAATAACTATGAAAGAATTAAGATTTTTAAAAAAGATTTTAATCATAATAATTTTCCTAGAAGCCTGGTCTAGACAGTAATATATTTCCTGCCAAAATTTATTCTGAAATATTTTCATTCTTGTTACTTGAGAGCATTTAGAAGGAGCAGCACAATGCACTTGTACTTTCTGCAGCTCCTCTATTGCTTTAATTTGAGCAATGATAGATAGAAAACAAAAGCAGTAGAGCTGCAATTGAAAGGATCCAAAGAGCCGAGACAGAGCTTTGAACAACAGCGGGCAATTATTCGGTGCTCTCAACACCAGCTCCAGATGTAGGATATAGAAGATAACATATGGGGCAGAGGCAGACATAGAATTTACAGTAAAGATTCAAGACAGACCAAGACTTAAGATACCTCATCCCAACCAAACCCACTGAGGAGTTTTATTAGTTACAAGAAAAGAAAGGATAAATTGCCTCATGTTTCAACTTAAAAAAAAGCCTATTAAAATCAGGGAGCAATAGCAATTATAGAAGAATAGATCATGAATTTGAGACAGAGTAAGGAGTGATGTGGGAGGAGTTGGAGGTAGGGAGGAAGAGGGGGAAATGATGTAAACACAGTACACTTGCATGAAATTCCCCAAAACAAATAATTTTTTTTTTTTTGTCTTTTTGAAGTAGGGTCTCCCTGTAGCCCCAGCTGTCCTGGAACTCAGTGTGTAGACCAGGCTGGCCTTGAACTCACAGAGATCCGCATGCCTCTGCCTCCCAAGTGCTGGGACTACGGGTATGCGCCACCACGCCCAGATAAAAATTTTAATTAATGGGACCCCTGAGGAACAGATCCTCAAATGACCTCAAGAGTAAAAACAAACAGTTTATCTGGTCCAATGGTATGTCCTTAAACACCCAAAAGGGAAGTACAACCAAAGATTA
>NW_008354281.1:3176644-3197834 GCF_000622305.1 Nannospalax galili
CCCCAATTCTATCCAAAGGAATACTGACAATGGATTGCTGTAGATGAGGAACAGCTGATCCTCCTGGAACAGGGACCTCTGGCTGACTAGATTTATCAGAAGGACAGATGGGGGCAATAGATGGGGGTCCTGACAACACAGTGGACATTGGCAGGGATGACAGAGTATGGAGGCTCTAGAGGGAGAAGAAGGCTGTTTATCTGACGAGTTTATATTCATACTCAGATGCCACGGAACTCAGAAAGTAAGTGACTGTGACCAGTAATAGTCATATATATAGAGATTAGAAATGCATGTGAAAACGTCTCAATGTCAGTTGCCTTAAAATGAATTTTTCTGTATGAAACTGTATTTTAACAACGAAGTGGAGATCTTTTCTAAACATTAAAACCTCATTTAATTTTATGTCTTGTAGAGTTTATAATCAGTAAAAGATTGTACAAGCGTAATAATTCCTCTGTAAACCTAAAAATGTACAGCCAATTTTGAAAGAGATGTACCCTAGCTCAGAAAAATGTTATTGAATAGGTTAATGCTGTTGTGATGAAATGCTTCTTCTAATAAAAAAAATTTTTAATTAAAAAAAGCAGTGAGTAGCCATTGTACCACTAGATTTCACTCCAAAGATGCCCCATATTTGAACTCAATGGCTATTGTTATGTAGGAAAACTGAGCAGTGATATTCCTGTCATGGATTTGCAGTCCCAAACTTAGAAAAATACCACAGCCTCTAAGTCATTGCTTCTGTCTCTCAGCCACTGAGAGCTATAAATTCAATACGTTCAAAAATAGATTTGTGCTTCAATTACCTGGTGCTGTTGATTGTCATATAAAGTATCATTCCAGAGGCTTTTTTATTGCTTAGGAAGGACATGTGAAGGAGAAGTACCCACAAAGAACTACAGTTACTACCCCAAGTCACTGAGAGGTTCACAGAAATGGTTCATAATGGACAAGAAGAAAGATATACTATGTAGAAGTCAGCACATAACAAAACAAGCAGTTGTAATCAATGTTTTAACTTAACATTCAATTTAACATTTCTCAATCTAGAATATCATATGACTTACGTGATAATGAGCTTCTTCTGAACTTCAGTAATTAAACTGACTAATTTTATGACAGATATTGGCATTTTGAAGTTATAGGACTATGACTATAATTTTAAGCATATCCTCAGGACATTAAAGACTATATATCTCCTGTGATCTTTGGATAAGAAGCTGATTAACCTAACCTTAAGTCATCTGTATAAGCTTACAATTCAGAAGGAAGCTATTGCTGTGTAATTGTGGGAAATTCATGAACTAGAAGTCAGATGACCATGTCTTATTTCTGTATTGTGTGATTTGAATTTATTTTACTCCAAGCAGTTAGTTTTTGACTATATCAAGTCTATGGGCTCTCCATACCCTTATATTCTTCATTTTTAAAATTACATTTATTTATTTACTTTGTGTGTGTTTTTGTTTATGCATAAACTTTTTTTCTCAATGTATTTTCATTGAAGTTTTGTGCATTTCATAGAGTACATCTTAATTATATTTAGGTCCCCTCCCCTATCCACACCCCCCCATACCCCCCACCAGATTTCATGTGTTCTGTCATATATGCTAAGGCCTATCGAGTTAAGTTTGTGTACTCAAATGACCCTCAGTGTGAGTTCATCCATTGGAGTCTAATCAACCTATCTAGAGTCACTCCCTTAAAGAAGATCAATTCTTCCTCATCCAGTGTAATTAGTTGCCAATAGTTCCTTGGCTAAACTTGTAGCATGCTTCCCATTTCCCCAGTTCTATGCTGGACTTTTGTCTGATTGAGTCAGCTTGTGTCTTGTGCATGCTGTCACCAATGAGGCAAGTTCATATGCACAAGTTCCCAGAGGTCTGGAAGACTTTGTTTCCTTGTGATCATGCACCAACCCTGGTTCTTATACTCTTTCTGCCCCACCTCCGACTTTCTGCAATGGTCCCTGAACCACGGGTGGGTGGGATTTAATATAGGAGTCTTATCCAGGGGCATGCACGCCTCAGTCTCTTATTCATTATACTTTGACCAATGTATGCATAAGCTTTTTAATTTCATGTACTCCCATTTGCCAGTTCTTGAGACTATTTCCTGTGCTACTGAAGTCCTGTTCAGACAGTATCTTACATTGATTTCTTGATGTATATATTATATGTTTTCCTAATGCAGTTTCAGTATTTCAGATTTTAAATTAAGGCATTTGTTCCAATTTAAACTGATTTTATGCATGATGAGAGATGTGGCTCTGATTTCAATGGGTGGATATCCGCTTTTGCCAGCACCTTTTGTCAAGCAGACTGTCAATTTTCAAGTGTATGTTTTTTAGCCTTTGTCAAAAACCAGATGGACATAGCTGTGTGAGTTTATTTTGGGGCCCTCTATTCTTTTCCATGGGTCTACATTTCTGTTTCTGTGTCAGTATCATGATGTCTTTGTCACTATAGCTCTGTAGTATAATCTGAGATCAGGTATTGAATGAAAGCAATAGGGTATATGATTTATGAAAGCGGAACGAAGGGGGTTTGGGGGTCATTGATGAAAGGTACAAGGAAGATGGGATAGATGGAGAGAAAAGAAGAATCAACAAAAACAAATTTTGTTGGAAAATGCTATAACAACTAATACTACATATACTAACTTAGAGAGAAAATTGTCATAACTTTTCCTAGAAACATTTCATTTAAATTTAATGTGAGGAATGACAATGGCTTAAAACAATGTAAACAAAGACTTTGCTATGAGTTGTGGGTCATTTGAGTAGGGAATGTTTAAAAGAACTCTGATGGATTTTTTAAAATTGTAATTATACAAGGAAAACATCACAAATTATGAAAAATATAATACAGAGCTATATGAATATTAGTACCCACTGTGTATAACATTATGTGTACAAATGATAAAATACACAAACAAGTACATGAAAATAGTAAAAACATTTTCTAAAAGCTACCATGCTAATCTGTATACAACTAATTTTTCCCATTTTTATTGCTTTCTTTTTTTGGGGGGTTTTTTTTTTTGAGACAAGGTCTAGTGTAGCCCAAGCTAGCCTCAGACTTGATATATAGCCCAGGCTGGTTTTGAAATCATTACCTTCTTGATTCAGACATATGAGTGCTAGAATTACAGATATACCACTACATGCAGCATTTTTTATTTGTTAACTTACCTTCTAATTGGTAGTTAGAAATTTATGGTGTACAATGCTGTGATATATGTGTCTATTGCAGAATGGCTAGACTTTGTTAATATATAAATTACCTCACATTTTTTTAAATCAGGGAAATGCATATATTAGTATATATGTAAGTGATGGGTGAGAATACTGAGGAAATATTGGTCAAAGGGTATAGAATTTTAGTTAGATAGAGGTAATAAGTTCTAGTGACTATAGTTACTAGTAAAATAAGTGCATCACGGTGATTGCAGTGCCTAACATTTATTGTATACTTGAAATTGCAAGGATTTTAAGCATTTTCAGAACAAAAAAAAATGTGAGGCGATTTATATGTTAACAAAGTCTAGCCATTCTGTTACATATATATTTTAATGTTATGTGTATGAGTGTTTAAGCTACATGTATGTAAGTGCACCCATGTGTGCAATGCCCATGGAGACCAGAAGAAGGGCATCAGATTCCCTGAAACTGGAGTTAGAGACAGTTGTTAGCCAAACACTTTTTAGTGAACAAACATCTCCAAATCACAGAAGTATTCCTTAAGCTTTCATATTTTTTCAATGAAATTTCTTCTCAAATCAATTTGGTAGGTAATTTTGTAACTGATTTGTATAGGAGAATTTATATCTTTCCTTCATTGCGAAAGGACAGCTTTGCAAGATTATATTCCTTGCTTAACATTTCTTTGCCCTTCCTTTTTTTGAATGTATAATTTCACTCTTTTCTGACTTTCAGGTGTTTCTTGAAGCTTTCAGGACACACAATTATTTTGGCAAGTTTGATATAATATACCAAGTATATTATTAAATGGAAAGAAACCAATAGACCTTTGACCTACTTATATGAGCATTATTATCTTTTCCCCTATTTGGAGAAAATTTTACTATTATTTCTTTATAAAAACAGTGTGCCTTTGTATTACCTTTGCCTTTTTAAATATTCAAAATTCAAGTATTTGTTCTTTTTTATTCCTTTGGAAACTTTTTTTGTATATTTTTATTGAATTTCTGTATCCTTCATATACAACATCTTAATCATCTTTATAACCCTTCCCCCATCTACACCCTCTCAAAGGTCCTCCATTCTATTTCGTACATTCTGTCACTTGTGTTAAGGCCTGTCATGTCAAGTTAGTGTACTCAGACATCCCTCAGTGCAAGTTCATCCACTGGGGTCTGGTCTCCCTATCTAGAGTCACTCCCTTTAAGAAGAGCAACTCTCCCTCACCAAACAGTAATCAGCTCTTTGTTCTTTGTCTAAGGTTGGGGCCTACTGCCCATTTCCCCAGTTCTATGCTGGAGTTTGTCTGCTTGAGTTTGCATGGGTTTTGTGCATGTTAATACCATTGCCATAGATTCATATGAGCAGGGTCCCAAGAGCCTGTAAGACTCTGTTTTCATATAGTCATACACCTCCTCCCCTGGCTTTTACAATCTTTCTGCCCCCTCTTCTGCAAGTCTCCCTAAGCCCTGGGTGGGTGAATTTTAATAAAGGAGTCCTGTCCAGGGACACACACTCTGCAGACTCTTACACTCTATGCTTTGGCCATTTGTGGCCTTTTGTGTTCATTGCCCTCTGTTGCATGAGGGAATTTCGTTGATGAGAGTTGAGAGATGCATTGTATTCTCTCTACCCCTTCTTTCTTTATCATTTGCTGTAGAGTTTCCAATGTAGATGTGTCAGTTATATTGGACGTCTCACATTTACTCTGTGTGTGTGACCACTTGTGGAACTCTGTAATAGTCTCCCTCTGTTACAAAAGAAGCTTCGTTGATGAGTGGTGACTGGCATACTTGTCTGCAAATATAAGGATCCATATTTAGCATATAGCAAGAAATTCTATTTGTCTATATATGTGACAACTTTAGGGTTTTCTTTAAATTCTATGACTCTATTCATGAGCATTTGGCTGTGTTTACAGTGTCATACATGAGTTCCCTCCCATTAAGTGGGCTTTAAGTCCAATTAAGTAGCTACTGAATATCCCCAAGATAAAAGTGACACTGCAGCACCAATATCGTTTGCTGTGCTGGTCACTGTTGAGGGTATTAGGCCTTAAAGCTGAGGTTGAACCATCAATTGATGTTCTCCATTAGCAGCTTACACAGGGTCCTCTAAAACTATGAAAACCAGTTTTTAGGGAGGAGGCATTCAAGTCAGTTCCAGCTCCATTGTTTTAAGTCCTTTGTCCGAAGTATGCCTGTCTCCACCAGCAGGGTTTTACCTTGAAGTTCTGGGAGAAAATATAGTGCTGTGAAAATAGCCTGCATAATTTTGAGAGTCTCTTGGACTACCCTAGCCAACAAGTCTAAGGGAGGTTTCACCTGTCTGGCACTGTTTCTTGTTATGTAGCCGTCAGTTACACACATGGACTCATGTAGAGATATTGTATGTGTAAATTTTCAGTAAGCTTTTGAACTAATACATTTCCCCTTGGTTTTTCACACCAGCTAAGCATTATTTATCTCTCCTCTCTCCCTCCTTGTCTAACTCTCACCTGTCCATTCCAGTTAAAGCACCCCCATTTCCCCATTTTACCCTTGATAACACTTGTTTCCTGTGGTCACCCCTCTCTTGAGTGCTCATTTTTCCCCTTTACCCCCATGGTTCCTTGTAAAATCCTCCTTCTTCCTCTCCCAGTTAAATACATCAATTTTACTCATTTCTCTTTTGGTAACACCTGTCTTATACTATTCTTCTCTCTCAGACTCTTTCTTTCCCTTTACCTCTCTAAGTCCTTTCCATGTCCCTGGCTCCTGCAGTTACGTCAGTATATACTCACATGTAAGAATTTTGTGCTAAGATTCACACATGAAAGAGAGCATATGTCACTTGTTTTCCTGAACCTGTATTACTTCACTTAGTATTCCACTTACTACTAAGTAGTCACTGTGTTACTTAAATTAGTAACTCTATCCATTTACCTGCAAAAGTCATAATTTATCTTTCTTTACCAGTGAGTAGAGCTCCATTGCATAAATGTACCATATTTTCATAATCCACTCAACAGTTGAGAGACACTAGGATTGTTTTCATTGCTTAGCTATTCTAAAATATCAGCAAGGAACATGTATAAACCAATATCTCTGCAGTAGAATGTGTCCTTTGGGTATATGCCAAAGAGTGGTACAACCGGATCATATAGTAGGTTCATTTTTAGTTTTTAAAGAGTTCTACACATTGCCTTGCATAGTGGTTGCTTGAGTTTGCAATCTCATCAACAGTGAATGAGCTTTCTCCACATCCTCTCCAGCATTTGACATCATTAGTTCATTTGATCTTAACCAGTCTGACTGGGGCGAGACAAAATCTTAAATGTGCATTACCCTAATTACTAAGAATGTTGAACAATTTTTAAGGTGTTTCCTAGCCCTTTTAAATTCTTCTTTTAGAACACTCTGTTCAGATCCATACTCCATCTTTTAATTGGGTCATTTGTTTCCTTGATTTTATGTTCTTTGAGATCTTTAATATTCTGGACATTAATCCTCAGTCTGATGTGTCGCTGGTGAACATTTTCTCCTACTCTGGCTTTTCTCTTCTCTTCCTTGCTTGTTTCTTTTGTTGTAGAGCTTTTTACTATAGTGAGACCCCACTTATTGATTGTTGATCTTAAGCCATGAGCAACTGATGTCCAATTTAGAAATTCCTTTCCTACACCTGTATCTTGTAGAGTACTGCCTATGTTTTATTCTAACAGTTGCAGGGTTTAAGGTGTCACATTGAGGTTGTTGAGCCATTTGGCATTGACGTTTGTGCAAGTTAAAGATAAGGGTCAAGTTTCATTCTTCAGCAGGTGGGGATATAGATTTGCCAACATCATTTGTTAGAATGTTGTCTTTCCTCCATTGTGTGTTCTTGGCATCTTTGTCAAATATCAAGAGAATTAAATTCCATGCACTCTTGTTTGGATCTTGAATTATGTCCATTGAGCTATGTGTCTATTTTTGTTCCAGTACCATATTGTTTTTATGACTATATCTCTGTAATATAGTTTGAGGTCTGGTAGGGTGATCCTCCCAACATTGTTCTTTGTGCTCAGAATTGCTTTGGCTATTCAGGGTCTTTTGTGATTCCATAGGAGTTTTAAAATGTTTTTTTCTAATTCTGTGAAGAATGTCATGTAGATATTAATTGGGATTTCATTGAACCTATAGATTGCTTTTGGTAGGATGGTCATTTTCACAATATTAATTCTACCAATCCATGAGCATTGTAGGTCCTTCTATCTTCTGGTGTCTTCCTCTATTTCTTTAAAAATTTTAAATTTTCATTGTAGAGATCTTTTTTAAATGTCTTAAATTTTTATTTATTTATTCTATTTTTTGTATATGAATGTATTGCTTGCATGTATGTAAGGGCACCCATGTTGTACAATGCCTGTGTAGATCAGAAGAAGATGTCAGATTCCCCTAGAACTGGAGTTATGGGTAGTTGTTAGTTCATGTGGGTGCTGGGAATCAAACCCTAGTTCTCTGCAAGAGCAGCCAGTGCTTTTAACTGCTGAGCCATCTTTCCAGCCCCTCATTGTGAGATCTTTAATGTCTTTGGTTAGGTTTATATTTATTTGTTTATTCCATTTTTTTGGAGCCTATTGTGAATGGAAGGGTTTCCATGAATTATTTCTCTGATTTCTTGTTACTGGTATAAAGAAAGGCTACTGATTTTTGTATGTTAATTTTGCAACCTGCCACTTTGCTGAAAGTATTGATCATTTCTAGCAGTTTTCTGCTGGAATTTTTGGTATCTCTTATGTATGACATTATATCGTCTGCAAATAGTGATAATCTCGTCTTTTCCAATTAGTACTCCCTTAATTACTTCTCTTGTCTGATTGCTCTAGCAAGAGTTTCAAAAACTATATTTAAAAGGAGTAAAGATGGTGGATGCCCTTATGTAGTTTCTGATTTTAATGAGAATGCTTCCAGTTTTTCTCCATTTAAAATGATGTTGGCTGTGGGTTTGCTGTATATAGCTTTAATTATGTTGAGGTATTTTCTCTACAGTCCAGTTCTCTTTAGGAATTTTAATGTGAATACATGTTGGAATTTGTCAAAGTCCTTTTCTGCATCTATTGAGATGAACATGTGATTATTGTCTTTAAATCCATTTATATGATCTATTATATTTATTGACTTGTGTTTATAGAATCATCCCTGCATCTCTGGAATAAAGCTAACTTGATCATGGTAGATGATCTTTTTGAAAAATATTTTTATTGAATTTTTGTGCATTTCATATAGTACTTCTTGATCAAATTTAGACCCCCATCCCCCAGTGACAATCCTCCCCTCCCACCACTGGATTTCATGCATTCTGTCATATATGTTAAATCCTACCCAGTCAAGAATTTGTACCCAGATGTCCTTCGGTGCAAGTTCATCCAATAGAGTCTAGTCAACTTATCTAGAGATCTTAAAGAAGATCGATTCTCTTTTATTCAGCAGTAATCAGTTGCCAATAGTTCCTAGACTAGAGTTTGGGCCTCCTGCCCATTTTCCTTGTTCTATGCTTGGTTTTTCTCTGATTGAGTCAGTATGGGTCAGTGTATGTCCCTAGATAGGATTCCTATATTAAACCTCACCTATCCATGGCTTAGGGACCATTGAGGAAGAAGGGGCAGAAAGATTGTAAGAACCAGGGTTGGTACATGAAATAAGGAAACAGAGGAGTTCAGGCCACTGAAAACTTATTCATATAAACTTGCAGCAATGGATGATCTTTTTGATGTGTGTCTGTATGCAATTTGTGAGTATTTTGCTCAGAATCTTTGTGTCTAAGTTCATTAAGGATACGGGCCTATAGTTTTCTCTTTTTGCTGTGTTTTACCTGGTTTGGGTATTAGAGTGATACTGGCTGCATAAAAGGAGCTTGGGAGTTCTCCCTATATTTCTATCTTTTTTAATAATTTAGGAAGTATTTGTTGTAGATCTACATTGACTACCTTATAGAATTCTGCTATAAATCCATCTAGGCCTGGGTTACTTTTGGGGGGAAGGGGGAGTTTTGTATTGCTATTTCGATTTCCTTATTTGTTATGGGTCTATTTAAGCTCCTGATCTCTTCTTCGTTCAGCTTTGATGATTTCCATGAATTTAGAAATTCATCCATTTCTTTTAGATTTTCAAACTTAATAGAATATATGTTTTAAAAGAATTCTCTTATAATGTTCTAAATTTTTTTGTGTGTCTTTTGAGATGTTTCCCTTTTCATCTCTGATTTTATTAATTTTGATTTGCTCTTTCTTTCTTTCTTTTGTTTAACTAGGCTAAGGAGCTATCTTTTATAACTTTTAAAAGAACCAGCTCTTAGACTCATTGATTCATTGTATTGTTTTATTTGTTCCTATTTTATTAATTTTTGTTCTGATTTTTGTTATTTCCTCTTGTGTAGTAGGTTTGGGTTTGGTTTATCTTGCCTTTCCAGAGTCTTGAGCTGTACTCTTAAGTCATTTATATGTTTTCTTTTTTATTTTTTTAATGTAGGCACTTAGAAGTATGAAGTTCCCTCTTAGGACTGCTTTTAAAATGTCCCAGAGGTTTTGTTATGTTTTATTATCCTTTTCATGTAGTTCCAGGAATTCTTTTTTTTTTTCCAGGAATTCTTTTATTTCTCTCTTAATTTCTTCTTTAGCCCTTTTGTCATTCAGAAGTGTGTTGTTTAATATCCATGCATTCATGTAGTTTGTAGAACTTCTTTTGCTGTTGATTATAAGCTTTATTGAATTGTGGTTTGATAGAATATTTGGAATTATTTTCATTGTTTTTGTATTTGTTGAGATTTGTTTTGTGCCCCACTGTCTGGTCAATTTTAGATAAGCTTGCATGGGTTGCTGAGTAGAAAGTGTATTCCTTGGTGCTTGGGTGGAATAGTCTGTAGATGTCTATTAGGTCCATTTGAAGTAGGATGTCATTCAATTCAGATGTCTGTCTATTTATTCTTTGTCCAGCTACTCTGTCTATTGGAGCTATTAGGAGATTGAAATCCTCTCATATTACTGAGTTGGTTTTAATCTGTGTTTTATAGCCCTGCTGTAATTTTTTTATGAAATTGAGTGCATCAGAATTTGGTGTTCATGATTGGAATATTTCTTGCTCAATTATTTCTTTGATTAGAATAAATGACTCTCTCTATCTCGTCTTATTAGTTTTAATTTGAAAAACTTCAAATTTTATGGGTATTAGAATTGCAACACCTGCTTGTTTCTTAGTGCCATTTGCTTGTAATATTTTTTTCCATCAATTCACCCTAAGGCAGTACCTATCCTTGAAGGTGAAACAAGTTTCTAAAAGACAACAAAAAGATGAATTTTGTGTCTTAATCCACTCCACTAGCCTGTGTCTTTTGACTGGAGAGTTGAAGTCATTGATATTTAGAGTTTTTATTGAAAGATGTCTATTCGTTATTGTCATTTTAATTTGTTTGTGTTCTTGATCCTATTTTGTGTTTTTGTAATTATACCTTCCTTTGCTTTCTTTCTGTAACCTCTTGGGTGTAGTCATTCTTATATATGGACCTTTGTATTGCTTTCAATATTCTCTGTAGGGCTGGTTATTGAACATGAATTCTTTCAGCCTGTATCAGGGAGAACTTTCCATTCCCCTTCAACTATGATAGATAGCTTTGCTAGATAAAGTATTCTGTGTTAGAATCCATGATCATTTAGAACTGGGAATACTTGGTCCAGGCTCTTCTGGGTTTCATAGTTACTACTGAAAATTTAGCTATAATTATGATGGGTTTTCCTTTATATGTAATTTCTTTTTTTTTTTTCCTCTTTCAGTACGCTCTCATTTTTTTTCTGTATATTTAGTGGTTTTACTATGATATGCCATGGGGAGTTTCTGTTCTAGTCCTGTTTTATTGATGTTCTACATGTTCTATGAATTTCTTTAATTTAGGAAAGTTTTCTTCTATAATCCTGTTGAAGATCTGGTCAATGCCATTGGCCAGAGATTCTTCTCCTTCCTGCATGCCTTTGATGCATAGATTTGGTCTTTTCATGGTATCCCACACTTCTTGCATAATCCATTCCTATGTTTTTTAAAATGTTTGTCGTCTTTGTGTGAGGAATCTTGATATTCTGTTTTCCATTTCTTTCATTGTGCTTGTGAGTCTTTCTCCTGTTGTTTCAAATTGACTTACTAAGTTTTCAATTCCGTCTTCACTTCAGCTTTGGTTTTCTTTAATATTTCTCTCTTTTTTATGAATTCACTTTTCAAGTCCTGAACTGTTTTGTTATTTCATTGAGCCACATATTTGTGTTTTCTTGAGCTTCTGACACATGTTTATGCCTATCCTCTTTGCCTTCTTTGAGTCGTTTGTGTGTTCTTTAAATTCTTTGATCATATTTATGATTGTTCTTTCTTTCAAATGCTGCATAATGGGAATGCTTGGGTTGATTCTTATTGTAGCATACTTCTGTAGGACTGGTTCGTTTTCTTTGGGACATGTTCTCTTGTTTTCATGATTTTGCATTACCATTTGGGCAAATGCATGTCTTCTGTTTGTTGTGTGTCCAGTAGGAAATCCTATTCTTTCTTTGGTTGAAATTTGGTTCTATTTATGTTGTTGATGCAGCTTGATTGCTTTTTGCTGAGGTATGAAAAGTTAGTTGGTATGTCCTTCAGGTTCTCACAGGATGGTAGGTTGGTCTGGATTGTAGGTAGGTCTGTGGTGGGCAGATCAGGATGGGGATGGGCAAGGGCAAGATAGGTTTTTGAACAGCCTGTGGAGAGTCTAATAAATGAAGCTGGAGAATTGACCTAGTCTGTATGCATGGAGTCAGTTCACAGTGGACAGTCTGGACTAAGAAGAAAGTTCAGAGATCTGGGACAGAAAGAGCAGGAAGGGGTCTGGGCCCAAAGATAGAAGCTGTACCAGTAGGGGCAGAAGAACTGTTCTGGCTGAGGGATATCTGACTTAATAGGGTAGTAGGCAGGTCTGTGGCAGGCAGATCAGGAGGCCAAGGAAAGGTAGGTGTGGGGACAGCCTATGAAGTGTCTAAGAAAGTATGCTAGAGGACTAAATTAGTCTGGGTTAGGAAACTAGTCCAGAGGTCTGAGGCAGAAGAACAAGAGTGGGCCTAGAACCAAGGTTAGAAGGGGTATACAGTGAGGAAGGGAACTGGAGTTAGTCAGGCTGCAGGGAAATTCTCTATCCAGAGTTTTGAGTCTTAAATCTACCAAAACAAGTTGACAACAGACAGCTTAACAAGTGATGAAGCATACAAATTTATAAATGTCTTACAGGAAAGAGAATTCTTTATAATCAAGGAGGTTCATAAGAAGTTGGGCATATAGACAATTTTAGGGGCATAGCAAAGAAGTTTTAGGGGAAGCAAATGATCCCAAGGAAAAGACAATGGTTTGTGACAGTTCATCTTGTCTTCTGTGATAGGAATATAACCTTCTCAGTGAATTAAATCTTAATAAGATTAAAGGCAACTGTGTTCCTCTTTGGTGGTTCTGAACTTTAGGGAGGAAAGGGGACTTCAGGGCAGAGCGCCATCCAGGATCTGCAGATACTCAAGTGTTTTTAATTCCAATAATCAACATAACAATTTACTCTGAATAGACCTTCTCTTAGGCACAGGAGCTGTGACTGTTCATTGGTATTATTCTTGTATCTCCCTTCTATAGGTAATGAGGTGCGAATATATAACTTTTATTCATACTTATTAATATTTTAATACTTATTAAATACTTATTAAATAGTATTAAACCTCTACAAATAAGACAAGGACCATCCATTGAAATCATTTTATTATTTTAACAGAGGTGGCCCTTCCCTCGGCCTTTCAGGGCCTTAATGTAGGTTCCAATCCATTTATAGGTCTAAGTGATTGAGAGGATTTGGGGAAATGAGTAGTTATCTTGTAGAGGCAACTCCTAGTTCCCAAGTGTGCTAAAGTCAGATCCTCTTGAAGCTTCTCTGCAGGGTGCCTTGACTTTGAGTCCAGGAGTTGGCCTGCTCCTCTGCTGAGGCCCAGGAGGTACATACATTTAGCAGTTCTGTTTGTTGCCATAAGAAAGGCCAGCTTCAGGGAAACAGTCAGGACTGAGGTGCAATCCACCAGCTCCCTGGGCTCCCTGACAAAGCTCCCAGCCCTGGGACTGCAGTTCTGATTTTGAGCTGAGATACAGAGAAAGCTTTGTTCACTCTGCTTTTCTTTTCCAGGACAATGAACAACTCAGTCACACCAACCTTTGTTAATCGAAACACTTTTTAGTGATTGCAGGTGTTTTTCTCTCTGGAAGGTATGGAGGATATGTTGATGTTTCCAGAATGTATAATTCCCACCCCTGTCACACACTCAGCCACTCCCAATGGCAATGAAACTCATATTTTTCCTCTATGTTTTTCATTCTTTTAAAGCATTTTTTTTCTTGTTGGCTGAAGTCAAAAGAGTAAAGATCTCATGTTCAATCTGTAAAAGGGTAATTCAAACATAGTCATATCAGACAAGATTAGACTTGCAAGCACTAAGTATGAGTAGTGGTGCTGAACAGTACCAGACTACGCCTTTCCAAAATATACCTCTTTGTCATAGGGAATATTTTAAGACAAATGCCATTGACATCTGGTAGAAGTGAGAAAAGCTCTAAAAATAGGTTATACATTTTCCTTTTGAAACAAACATTCCTATTTATAAAGATATCTTCCCCCAGCAGCTGAGCAGCACTTATTTACCATATTATCTTATTACCATAATTTGTCTCCTTTTCCTAGGTGCCCTCAAATTCCTTTTTCTTTATGTAGCTTAAAATGTGGTATATAGGCCAAAGCCCCAAAGGCCTTACTGGTGTATTCATTGCTAGGTGTTCTTATGCTTGTACACACAATGAAGATGTAAAGACTTTTGCCTGTTTTTCTCTTGGTGTTGGCCAGTTCGGTTTACAAGATGCTAAATTAGAAAACCCAGATAGGTAAGGAAAATTATTTTTCTCTTTCCTTGTAGTGCCATAAAGTTAGAGGTTAATAGTAATGTTTAAATAACAGGTGGCATAAATCCAATAGATGAAAAAATCCATTTGATTATTGGAATCAGGGATGATGGAGCAAAATTTGCCTTAGAACTCCTTTTGACAGAAGTTGAATATGTGGAAATGTAGCAGGGATCTCCAGGTGGATACAATAGTACAGACACACAGTAGAGAGAAAGCATAAGACATGGCTGGGGAAAGGCACCAGCATGGACATTCTTGACTGTCAAATAGGAGAACTGACTTCAATTAGTAAATTTGAGCAGAGTTATGACATTGGGTAGAAACAGTAGATTCAGAAGCATGGCAGGAGACTGAAGAAAAAAACCTGAAAGAGAAGTTAGCAATAGCTTAAGAGCAGAAGCCATAGAAAAGGAAGGAGAAAATGGTCTGGAAGAAAAGAGGGACAGCAGCTCTTGTGGCCCGGTTTGGACATGAGCAGGGAACAGAGCTTCTGGTTCCAGATGGAAAGGTCAAAAGGAGCCAGAGTGGGTCTCAGCCCAGGCATTCAGATTCCCATTCTGTCACAGAGTGCAACTATTTTACATTTCCTAAGAAAATTCTTACTCAAAACACCTCCAGCTGCTCAGACATCTTTTATGAGTGTTTCTTCTGTCAGTTGCAAAGATTTTTGCCCAACAAGCATGAGTTTCCTTTGGGACATGCATCTATTTTTAAGAATCATATTTTCCTTCCTTTTCTTAGGAAAATAATAGCAGTTGTTAATAGAGATCAGCACTTTACAAGTGAATTTCATATGTTTTAGCCATTTTATCCTCCTCCGTACACTATGAGAAGGACCTGTTGTGTTTCATTGGTGAGAGCCAGGCTGCCTTGTATAGCCTCATCGAAAGTGTATATGAAGCAACTGGAGAGATGGTTAAGAGCACTGATTTCTCTTGCAGAGGACCCAGGTTCAATTCTCAGCACCCGCATGGTGGCTGACAACCATCTGTAACTCCACTTTCTGGGGATCCAATGCCCTCTTCTGACCTCTGTGAGCACTATATGACATGGATGCACTTACATACTTGAAGACCAGATACTCAGACACACAGTGTATATGAAATGAAATAATTATAAAGATCAGCTATCTCCATGAGAGTGAAGCTAGGGGAACATACATGGACAACAAGGAACCAAATATGAATATGCTGTGTGGGAACTCGGGTTTTGTAGTCAGGCTGAAATAAAGCCTTTTGTAGCCAGTTACTACCTGTGTAACCAGAGAAAATTGTTTAGATTTTCTGAGTTTCCTCTGAATAATAGTTTTGGATGATTTCCTCATTCAGTGAAAGTTAATATAACACTTTCAATAACAGTTAAAAGGGGCTATCAAATGGGAAAGACGTGTGCCTACAAGCCTGACAATCTGAGACTGATCCACTGAACCCACATAATGGAAGGAGAGAACAGACTTCTGCAATTTGTCCTCTCACCTCCCCACGTGCACCCTGGCCTGTGTGTGTGTGTGTGTGTGTGTGTGTGTGTGTGTGTGTGTATACATAAGTATATAAAGTAACCAAATGTAAAAAAAAGAGTTAATACAATGCATTATTTCTTATTAAGCATCATATTTGTTAACTTTCATATGTGTTATCTTAGTTAATGTGTAAGATGTCTCTAGAGTAGGTACTGATTGGATTTTTCTTTTGTAGAGGAGAACATTGAAAGCCTTCTTCATAGTCATTTGCCTAATTTCAAAAGTAACAAATGCCTACCCTGAGATCTATACTAAACAGATGGCTCCTATCATTCTATACCATCTATGTATATGTAAAGTGCAAGGATATGCCTCTTGGTAGCTTAATGAGGCTCTAGTGAATAGATCCACACTGAAGGACTCTTTGGAACACAAATTAGAGCACACAGACACACACACACCACACACACACAGACACAGACAAACACACACATATATATATAATGTATAGCATATATATGTTACATTAAATTGTGAGGGCAGGGGTATAGTAAGGGGAGGTATGTATGGGGGAGGACTCTAAATACAATAAAAATACAAGAATATATTGTATGAAAATTGCAAAAACTCAGTAAAAATAAAAACCTAAAAAAACACAAAGCCTAGGCATATAACACAGTGACAAAATGTTTGTCTCGCCCACGTGATTCCCAGTGCCATAAAAATGAAAAAGAAGGGGAAAAATACTCAAACTCGAACGTCAAAAGAAGTGCCATAATTCTGACATTTTTGCCACTTTTTCCAATGAATTGGGAATGCAGGGGCTGCTATAGGCCTAACTTTGGGTATAGGAGTTTATTCTACAGGCAAGAAATGATTATGCTCCTACCAGGAAAGTCTGACTTATTGTGCAGACTCATTGTGGGGATGGTGTCAATTTCATATAAGATCTATTGGCTACCAAACCTTGACAGGAGATCAACAGAAAAACTCTATGGAGAAAAATATAGTCTTGCTTAAAACAGGGACTCCCAAATGTTGCAGGAATCTAGCTAAAGTGCTTCACAGGTATCTGTGGGGCAGACTGTAGCTTCTAGGGATCTATAAATGAAATCTCTACTATGTTGGTAGGTAGGAGACAGTATAAATTAATAAAGGGAAAAGGCTGTTGTTTCCACCAGAGATAAGTCGATGTCATTTGTTCAAACTTCGGAGTTTTGAACTTAATGTTAATTGAGTATCACAGAATGCTGTGTGAGATTATGATCCATGATAGCTAATCTCCATTATCAATTTGATTTGATTTAGAATCTCCATGGAAGCACACATTTCGGTATCTCTATGATGATATTTCCACATAGAGATAAGTTGCTTAACTGAGGAGAGATTGTAGGAGGCACCATGCCTTGGGCTGGAGTCGCTGCCTGAATAAAAGTAGAAATCAAGCTGAGCACTAGCATTCTTCTTGGCTTCCTGACTGTGTTTTCAATAGAGCCAGCTGTTTCACACTCCTGCAGCCATGTCTGCCCTGCCATGATGGGCTGCACCCTTAATCTGAAAGCACAGATAAGCTCTTTCTTCCTTGAGTTACTCCTTGTCAAGTATTTGGTCAGAGCAACAAGAAAGGTAATTGATATAGATCCAAAAGTTGACACAGTTTTGCAACAACTCCCTGTGTTCTCAAGGAGATCACTGATATTACTGGTCTAGAAAGCCAATAACCAGGTACTCAGTATCATGTATTTCAGTGGTAGTACCTGGTTCCCTGATTGCTACTTTGTTCAAACACCTGCATGGGGTTGCATTCTAAATTAAGCCAGACCTCCAAATTATACCCATTTCACAGTATTGCTTGTTTATACCTCCTGGTGTCCAGAGCTCATGTTTTCCCAGAAAACCCTGTAGTTCTGAGCCAAATTTCAGACACTTATATTGTTCAGAACTTCTTCTGTCCAATTAAACATTCTATGAAAAAATGGCATTAGATGAGATTAAACTTCATTGAACATGATTGGTCATTCTTGAAAGTCTAGTTGAATCCACGTTTAAATAGTTTATAGTAAGGATACAAATATGCTACTTTGACATGGTTTTTAAATGTTGGAAATTAAATCACATAAGAAATTGGAGATTTGTCTACACACAATTTTGATTTGCATGGTAGAATCATTGTGGTGTTTTGTTTCACTGAACTGACCAATAGTTTGATTTAACACACTAGATATTTTTATGTTGTGTTGGCTGCAGAATTTGTCCTAAAGGCTGTGGATGTAGATAGTGTGCATTAAGTCATGTTGCCAAAAGTGAATATGGATGGTTTACCCAGGAAGTTCAGGTTATGAGGTGTGATGGTATTGTCCATCTTCAGACTTTTAAAGGAAGAATCAAGCCCTTCAATAGAACACCCTCTCCCATGATGAATTTCAGTTAAAAAATACAGCTCTATTTAATGATTAGTCTGGACAACCTAACATGACTAACTTTGTACATAATCTTATTGTTTTGTTTCTCTTCTTCCTTGCATTCTCATAATAAGTATATCTTTGCATTCTTCAAATGCTTTCTCAAATAAAAAAATTGAGCTGTAGAAAGTACTGGAAAATTTCACCTTTAAAGGAAAAATATTGGTAACCTTTGAGTGAAAGCAGAATTATAATAGAAACCATTAAACATACTTCTGCTGCTGAGAGAAAGCTGTTTTTGTTTTGTTTTGTTTTGTTTGTTTGTTTTTATTCACCAAGCATTCATGCAGCAGGAGGCCCTGACAGAGAGTCCATGTGTCTCTAGGCCACTTTATTTCCTTCTCATGACAGAAAAACATTTCCCTTTTCCCTATGTCTCAGGGTCCATGAGGCAGTACTAGTCCTTCTGGCTCCAATTCTTGCTATTTATCTTTTCACTTTCCTATATTTCAGCTCTAATGCTTTATTCTCTCTGCTTCTGTGTGTTAAAAAATGTTTGTATTCACTAATAAATCAAAAGCTGAGGGTATAATTAAGGAGTTTTGGACACAGTACATCTTACAATAGAGCCTTTGCAAACATTATTTTTATTTAAAAAAAAAAACCCTGTATATGTGGTATTGGCGTATACATTTTAAATTTTTATTTATCTATTTTTTTAACATACACTATTAGTATTGTGTAAATGGAGGCTTAAAGACTAAGAAACTGCCCAACATCTTGCATCCAGTTTGAAGCCCAATTGACAGAAGACCTCTAGATGGTAGCCTTCCATCCATGGTCTTTACTCTCCCTCCATGCACTCGCCTGTCTGCCTGTTCCAGCCCAGCATGGATTACCTGCCAAGGACTGGAACACTGAGTTTTCAGTGAAGACCAGGAAACTTTGATCTTTACCTCAGAAGATTTTTCTTTGATTTGTCTGTCTCTTGCCATCCTGTCTGAAAACTATTGCTCTAACTTGGAACCCATTAGACTCCACACTCCTGTCTGACTTCAAAGGCTCAGCTCTGTGCGCCCTGCTGCATTTCCTATCAGCAGGATTAACCAGTTATTGCCTCTCCACCAGATGCTGCAAGCTGCAATAAATTTTGATTTTCACTGTCTGTGTTTCTTGGAAATGATTTCAAACTTCTAATTCAAAATTTCTGATTGTCTTCAACTATTCCTCAGATATTCTTCCTGTCAGTTGAAAGATACCTCACTGTTTAAAAAGGTTGTGAAACAAGGCAAGAGTGGCTCTCTAGCCTGGTCTCCCACAAATGACCCATAGAACAACATTAAGGGACTGAGGGATGTGTAGATCTGCCTCCCTCTGCCACAGTTAAGTGATAGGATTAGCAGGCCACCCCAGAGGTCCAATTATTTCCTTTTGTATAGCTGTGACCAAAATGCATGAGAAAGGCTTAAAGGAGAAATAGATTTATCTTGACTCACAGAATCAGAGTTTTCAATCCAGTCTTTGGCTTTGTTGATTCAGAGGCGGAGGTAAAGCAAAACATCGTGGTGGTGGGAGCATGAGGAAAAAGCTGTTTACCTGATGGCAGTCAGAAAGCAGAGCAGTAACAGGAAGGGGCCAAGAAAAGATGTAGCCCCTGTGAACATGTTCAGTGACATATTTCCTCCAACAGGTCTCACCTCCCAAGGTTCCAGTCTGTTAGTAGTCTAATCAAATTTTGAATCCATCAATAGATTAAACCATGCATTACACCAGGGCTCTGGAGATATAATCTGCTCTGGATACAATCTTACAGACACACTCAGAGGTGTGCTTATTAAGATGTTCTCAGCCCAATCCAGGTGACAATCAACCATCACAGCAGCTTTTGAACCTGCTGCTGGCATCCCTGTGGCAGTGACTGAGCACTGGAAATAACACTTCAGGAAGGCCCACTGTCTTGGTCTGTGGTTACTCACAGAAAACAGAAACGAAGTAGGTCATCAACCTCCACCCAAGTCCCATCTTCTGGATTTTTCACAGATGCCTCTTACTAGCAAAATCTGACCTACATCTAGAATCCTAGCTGTAAGAGAGTTTGAAATACAAATTTTTACTTTTACAGTATTGGATACACAGAATCCCACTTAGAAAAGTGTGCGGAGTTGAGGTCAAGCAAAGTATTCTTTATTCAACAGAGGGATATTTGATAAATGTTGAATTTGGTTTATCCAAAGTACCATGCAGAATTTGCATACCAAATACATTTTTCAATTATTTGCATGATTGCTGCCTTACCCTACTGGATGGATACTAATATTTTTGCATTATTGACTTTATTGTTTGACAAAAGATTTTCATTTATCATACCATAAGTGACCTTTTAACTGGAATGAATCTGTTTATAACCATTCTAACTCTATGTAAGTAGAATGAAAAGTAGAATTTAAGGCCTATAGTTCTTATGATAAAGATGGTGGAAGATAATCAAGGGATGTATTGTTGGAAATGCTAGACTTGTACTACAATTCATGAGAAATCATCACCGTTACACAGAATTTAATCAGCGTGCCACACAATTGTAGAGAAGCATAATTAATACTGGAATAATCAAACTGCAACAACAACCAAAGGTTAAGATTGGTTTGTTTAAAAACAACAACAACCAAAAAAAACATTTTTAGAGATTTCAGAAATATTAATGACCTGAATGAAGTTTATACTGTCATTAAAATTAACATATATTATTTTAGTCTTAAATGAAGATCAAAACTCATTATCCCTTAGTCTAATGGAAAATTTACTAATGAAACAAGAAGAGTCATGTACTCCGTAAATGAGTTGTTTTCTGGACTTATTTTTAATTCAGCTCTATATTAGTTATCTGAAACAGCTTTATTAAAAGATTTAGCTGGCTCTCCCAGCCTGCACTACTATCCTCAGGCCTCTTGGGGTAAGTCTACAGCGCAGCTCTACGCGCTGGGACTCCCTAAGCCACATTCACCCTTCCATCCCCACCCCCCTCGCCGTTCTATACTCCTAGTTTGAGCCCTGCGCCACTCCTAGTCTTGGGGCCCCAGACACCTGGGGAACCAATAGTGTTTCCTGATCCTTCTCACCCAGAGCAACTCAGTCCCTTTCTTGGGCTCCAGGGGCACCGCTTCTGGCCCGGGCCCTG
>NW_008354281.1:3204726-3206062 GCF_000622305.1 Nannospalax galili
AAAAAAAAAAAAAGATTTAGCTGTATCTCTTGCAGTGTGTTTTATATCTAATCATCAATCTTTGAAGAATGATTTAGATTTTAAGACTTAAATATAAATATTTATAGCAACAAATTCTGTTATGTATATGATGTAAATTTCTATTTTGGTTCTTTTACTTCCTTGTCTATTGCTTTTGGCAGAAAAAATGTTACTATCCTGCTCTGTTTTATAAAAGCAATTTAAGTAGGTTTTTATTTTACTTCTGTCTATGTTAAGTCAAAAGTCCTGCTCGACCATGGATGGCTTCACTTGGAAGCATGGAGGAAACGTTTCTTCTGTT
Source organism: Nannospalax galili (assembly GCF_000622305.1). Classification (NCBI taxonomy): domain Eukaryota; kingdom Metazoa; phylum Chordata; class Mammalia; order Rodentia; family Spalacidae; genus Nannospalax; species Nannospalax galili. The sequence continues at coordinate 3,205,049 of NW_008354281.1, forward strand.
CACCCTCATCTTTGTAGACTGGAGATGGTTCAAGTCTGTATTGTGGGGTCTCCACAGCCTCCTTGATCAAGAGGACAGGTGACTCACCACAGCAACAGTACATTTTGAGAGATGATCATAGACCTCTGGAACTATTCAACCTAGGAGGGCAAGGAGCAAAAACTGTCCTTTATGTCACCCTGACCAAATTATTATAGGCCTCAAAGCATGTCTGTTAAACACCCAAGAAGGTTAGTTCCACCAGTCTGATATTTTTAATTACTGTGTGTCATGTAGATAAATCTTGGGCAAAGACCAGTTGTTCTCAGATAAACCTTACCTAGAAAAATATATATTTCTTGGTCTGGTGTGTATAATTTGTCAGTAGGTTGTTGGACTAATATGGTTCCCTCTGGTTTTTAAAGCTAGCTAGGCATTATTTATCTCTTGAATTTTCCAACCCTTCCATCATGGTTTCCCCAATTAAGATGCCTCCATTTTTCCCATTTCTCCCTTAATAATACCCTTCTCCTATGGTCCTACCTCTCTTGAGCTCTTTCTTTCCCTTTATCCCCTAGGTTCCTTGTATACCCTTCCCTCCCCCCTCCCTTAAACTAACCTAATTTTTATCCATATCTCCCTTATTAACTCCTACTTCCTACTGTTCTTCTCTTTTAGATTCTTTCTTTTACTTTACCTCCCTGGTTTGTTTCATTATCCTGGTTCCTGTAGTTATGTCTGGATACATAATCCCTTATCAGGATTTGGTGCTAGGATCCACATATGAGGGAGAACATACATCGTTTTATTCTAAGTCTGTGTTACTTCACATAGTATAACAGTTTCTAGTTCCATCCATTTACCTGCAAATTTCATGATTTCATCCATTTTTACTGCTGAGTAAAACTCTATCGTTTAAATGAACCACATTCTCATTATCCACTCATCAACTGAGGGACAGTTAGGTTGCTTCCATCTCTTAGCTATTGTGAAAAGAGCAGCAACAAACATGGATGTACAAGTGTCTCTGTGATA
>NW_008354281.1:3206240-3210154 GCF_000622305.1 Nannospalax galili
TCTCTTGATCTTAGCCAGTCTGACTGGGGTAAGATGAAATCTTAAAGTGGTTTTAATTTGCATTTCCCTTGTTATTAGTGATGTTGAACATCTTTTAAGATGCAGCCATCTTTATTTCTTCTTTTGAGAACTCTGTTCAGCTCTTTAGCCCATCTTTTAATTTGGTTAATTCCTTTCTTGATTCTTTGCTTTTTGAGTTCATTATATATTCTTGATGTTAAACCCCTGTTAGATGTGTCAGATGAAAGGGAAAACATCACAACAGATACCAAAAAGATCCAGAACATTATAAGGGAATAGTATAAAAACCTATATGCTACTAAATTTGAAAACCTAAAAGAAATGGATGGGTATCTAAAGGCATGGGAACCCCCAAAACTAAACCAAGAAGAGATTAACAGTTTAAAGAGACCCATAACACAAAAAGAAATTGAAACAGTAATACAAAACCTCCTGACTAAATAAAGCCCAGGACCAGATGGATTTACAGGAGAATTCAATGAGACATTTAAAGAAGATCTATATCCAATACTGCTTAATTCATTCAAAAAGATAGAAATGGAGGGAGAACTTCAAAATTCCTTCTACGAAGCCAGCATCACTCTAATACCAAAGCCAGGTAAAGATACAACCAAAAAAGAAAACTATAGACCCATATCCTTAATGAACATAGATGTGAAAATTCTCAACAACATGCCTGCAAACCGAATACACACATCAAAAATGTCATCCACCATGATCAAGTCGGCTTTATCCCAGAGATGCAGGGATGGTTCAATATACATTAAGTCAATAAATGTCATAAATCATATAAATGGGCTCAAAGACAAGAACTACATGGTCATCTCAATAGATGCAGAGAAGGCCTTCAACAAAATTCAACATGCAGTTATGTTCAAAGTCCTAGAAGGAATTGGGCTGCAGGGAACATACCTCAACATAATTAAAGCCATATATAACAAAACCACAGCCAACACCATTCTAAATGGAGAAAAACTGGAAGCATTCCCATTGAAATCAGGAACCAGACAAGGCTGTCCACTATCTCCACTCCTCTTTAACATAGTGCTTGAAACTCTTGCAAGAGCAATAAGACAAGAGAAGGAAATTAAACAGTAATAATTAGAAGAGATCGAATTATCCCTTTTTGCAAATGATATATTATATCTGAGACACCAAAAATCCCACCAGAAAACTCCTAGAAATTATTAACATGTTCAGTAAAGTGGCAGGTTACAAAATTAACCTACAAAAGTCTACAGCCTTTCTATATACCAATGACAAGCAGTCAGAGAAAGAGCACAGGGAAACCCTCCCATTCACAATAGCCACAAAAAAATAAAATAAAATATCTCGGAATAAACCTGACCAAAGACATTAAAGATCTCCACAATGAAAATTTTAAATCTTTAAAGAAAGATATTGAGGAAGAGATCAGAAGATGGAAGGACTTCCCATGCTCATGGACTGGAAGAATTAATATTGTGAAAATGACCATCGTACCAAAGCCATTTATAAATTCAATGCAATGCCAATCAAAATCCCCATGACATTTTTCACAATTTGAATTGGAAAAAACTATACTAAGATTCATATGGAAGCACAAAAGACCTCGGATAGCCAAAGCAACCCTGAGCATTAAGAGCAATGCCTGGGGATTACTATACCAGATTTGAAACTGCATTACAGAGCTATAGTCATAAGAACAACATGGTACTGGCACAAAAATAGACCCATAGATCAATGGAACAAGATTGAAGACCCAAATATGAGTAAATACAATTCCAGCCACCTGATATTTGACAAAGGGGCCAAGAATATACACTGGAAGAAAGACACCATTTTCAGCAAATTGTGTTGGCAAAACTGGATCTCCACCTGCAGAAGAATGAAACTAAACTCCTATCTTTCACTATGCACAAAAGTCAATTCCAAATGAATCAGAGACTGCAATGTAAAGCCTGAAACTCTGAAACTGCTAGAAGAAAACATTGACGAAAACCTGCAAGATATAGGTTTAGGAAAGAATTTTCTAAATCAGACATCAGTTGGCCAAGAAACAAGGTCAAGAATCAACAAATGGGACCTCATTAAACTAAAAAGCTTCTGTACATCAAAGGAGGCAATCAGGGAAGTGAACAGAAAACCCACAGAATGGGAGAAAATGTTCACCAGTGAATTTCTCTTTCTTTAAGAATTTTGCAGGCATACATTAGCATTGGAATGGTACTATGACTGACATAAAAATAGAGTCTACATTCCAGACTTTTAGACCTAAATGCAAGGTATTACATCTACAAAAAGTAGATGGAGAATTGTTTATTTCTAAGAGTTCCAAGGGGAGCCTGTCTTACTGAACACCTCCCTTAGGTTATATTCCCTACAAACAGAACCAGAAACAAAGATTGAGACACAGATTTATCTAAGTAAACTAAGATAGGAAATAGAGCAGGAGAAGGAAGGGAAATAAGGAGAAAGAACAGACTGTAGTGAGATAAGGGTGCTCCATGAATAAAAAGACATGATGGACCCTTAGCAGCCACACTTACAGGAGTTGGTGGGTGGAGACATAGGGAGAGGACTGTAGGCCACATTACTGATACAGCAGGGAAAGGGGATACATAACTGGTAAAATCACAGTGATTATGAAGTTTCTCCCTTCTTATCCAATCTAAGAAGAGGAAAGCATTGGGCAATGGATGAAGAAGGGGGAAACAGAGATTGTCATTTCAAATAATGAAGCCGTAAACTCCTTATACAAGACTAGGGGACTGGTTAGGCCTCAAAGAGTAGCCAAACTACAAATTGACCGATGAGTCATTTGATATAACCATCTTTGAGAGCTGGTTTGTTGGATTACTTAGTTTCGATATTTGAAATAGGCAGTGTTGGGAGAAATTAGAAAATTGGATTAGCAATGATGATTGAACATAGAGGTTGAAGTTCCAAGAAAATCAGATCCTGTGAGTGAGCAACAGCCATAAAATAGAACAAAGACAAGTATCTCATACCGAACAAACGAAAGATCACCTGGAGAAGCTGAAATGGCAGGCACAACAGAAAGGGAAGTGTTAACTAATCACGTTGGTAGAACAGTGATGAAGGAACTACGAAGTTCTCAAGGTGTATGGATCTTTTCCCTTTGGAATGGATTTCTGAAGATTTCAAAGAGCATTCTCAGGAAACACTAAGCTGATGGATTGTGCCCCATATAGCCAGAAGTTCCATATTAATAGAGCTAAGGACTCCTGCAGGCCAGAATGCTTCTGAAAGTAAAATTTTACAATAATGGAGGAATGTGTGCTATGACTAATAATTTTTCAGATGTGTGTCTAAGCTATGAGGATGAGGGAATCATTGATATTTGCTCTACACAATGTTGTTTGCCAAATGCTTTTGAGAGAATGATAGAGGTGTGTAAATATTCCAAGTACAAAAGCAGGCAGATACTCAACAGTGAGCGATTTCTACAGGATCAGAATCCATACCCAGGCCCCAGGCTGGACAGACGAATGCTCTGATCAGTAATAGAAAAGAGCATCTTTGATACTTCATCCAGAGTTCATAGGAGAGTAATTTCTATTGTGTTTTAAGGTTTCTAAAACTGATAAAATAGAGGGGACAGAATTCTGTTATCATAATTTATCCCTTCTTTCTCATGACAATCTTCTACAAAAGGTAATGGATACATAAATTTTATTCAGTGTTTAATTAAGCAGAATGCCCAGCTCTCCAGTACTTACTATATTTTCCTTAACATTTAAATGATCAACTGCTTAACAAATGAGAACACATAGTGTGCATGTGAACAGTTACATTTGTATGTGTGAGGACATACCTTGAAATCTACTTTTATGAGTCAAGAGAAGCATAAACAAACTGTGCCTGGTTTTTTTTTTTTTTTCTGTATACTT
>NW_008354281.1:3210170-3236788 GCF_000622305.1 Nannospalax galili
ATGTGTGGTGAATTCCTTTAAATTTTCTTTTTATGAGCAAGAAAAACCAAAAAAAACTTGGCCTGGTTTTTTTTTTTTTTTCTGTATACTTCAGGATTGACAAGTGGATGTCTTCTACATGGCACTCATAGCGGTCCAAGGTAATGCACATTATACAAAGAAAACAACAAAACAAATAAAATTATTACCAAAAAAAGATAGAATGGGTACCAAAAACAGGGCTGCATAGTGACCCTCCATCTCTGTCTATTTGTATGCAATGTGAGGATGTAGGTGAGTTTATGATTCTGGGGTTAGAGACAGTTTCATTTCAGTACAGTAGGAACAACTTTGCAAATAATCATCTGACTGTGAGGATTTTTTTGGTTCCTCTTAAAACACCATGCAAAGATAGCACAGGTCTTTCACCCATCTAATTTCTGGAGAATGTCTAGGAGATATTTTCACATCTTTTGGTGCTAACAATGGTAACCAGAGATCTGAAGAGTCTATAATTTGAAATGAAAAACTTTCTCTGTTCCCACTGAGCTTTGTCAGAGCTGAAATATAATCACTACAAGAAGAAGTATTAATCAGATCAGCTCAAGGTCAGAACTTCAATGGAATTTTCTATAAACCAAAACAGTGCACCCCTAATGTGATAATGTGTACTTATAAACAGAGCTTTGCGGTTGATGCCATCAATGACTTCGAAAAATCTTGCCAATAATTTTATTGCCATGAAAATCGGAGAGTTGATTAGCTGGTTACTTAAAACTGTAATCTTAGCCTTTAGTGGATTTATTTAAATCTAATTTTAAAAGAGTTCCTTAATATTTATTTTAACAAAAGTTTACTTAGAAATTTAAGATTAGAAAATAGTTTCAAGTGAGTGTTCCTCTGACTAAATGCAGTTGGGGTATGGCTTTTTTCCAAGGTGGTCCTATTTCCCTCAAGGCCAATTTGTCATTGATGAAACGTCTGTCCAAGGCTATTCTTCTGTGTTTTGAGAATCTAGAATCAATCAAAGTCTATTTGGATAGTCAACTATTGTTTTCTAAGTAAAGTTGGATGATGATAGGTGAGTATAATATTTTTAGGTTTGACTTTAATAATTCCCTTTTTTTGATCTTAGAAAAACAGCAGGGTGCTATTTTGAACTTGTGCCTTATCTCATATTTAAGTGCTTACTGGAAACTCAGGAAGAAAAACAGTTAAAGGGTATTCAGAAGTCATGAAGTTTTTCAGTTTGTACTAATGGTATTCCTTCTGTAGCTATTCAAAAATGCTGCTATGCATAGAACTAGACATTTATCAGAATAAGTCACTGGAGATTTTTCTATTTTACCATGGTGTCATTCTGTGATCTGAGAGTCTCTATACTCCAAATCACCTTCCTCCTAGCCACAGTTATAAATGAAGTACACTGGGCTAATATAAGTGTAAATATATGTAAACTAAAGATATCCACTATCTCCAATATGGGGTAAAGGATAGCTTTAAGCTGGAATCTCTAGAAAAACATGCTATAGGTATAGCCTCTCATGCAGCCATTGCCAAATCAGTTGGTAAACATTAAACATCTGCCCTCAATATTTTGAATTGTGCTGTAATTATTTAGTGAGATATCTCCTTCATTAGACTATGGATAAATTAGTGACTCATGTTAGTATATTTTCTGTTCACATTTGTAAAATAAGTGAACTTAAAGATTCAAAAATGAGTTTTAGAAGAAAAGGGGAAAGATGCTTAATATTTACCATACTAATATTTATTAATATTTAGTATAATAATTCGTGAATGATTTCCAGTACATTACCTTCCTTTTACTCAATTGCTACAGTAAATCTTTGAAGAATAATAAATACAAATAGAATCAAAGAGCACCTGCTCAGGCCTTGGACTGTTAAGATGGAGGTGAGAGTTCAACTCTTATGAATTAGATCCTAGTTTCCATGGGTTTAGTTTGTAGCAATTGTTGTCATGTCAAAACTTTTACTGCTTTGCCAAGTAAAATAGGAAAAGAAATTATTTAATCACTGTATTACACTAAAAAGAAAATTTAGTAAGTTTCAAAACTGATTCTATTAAGAGTATTGTTTTCAAATTGCCCTAAATGTGCATATATCATGGAAAACATGGTATTCTGGAGTACATATAGATTCTGGAATGGTGACATTTAGGGATTCAATGAATGCATGGCTTCATAGAGTTAAGATTTTTGTGGTAAGAGAACCTAATGTTCACTCTGAGCTTTCCAGAATACACCATATCCTCTTGACTGCATTCTTCTTAACTAGTTATGTTCTTTGACACTGATCTTTCTCTATCACATAAGAATGAGGTCATGTCCTGTGGAGGTTAATCCTGATAGTCGTCGTGATAAGATTAGATGCATGTAGGAGATTAGTGAGGCCCATCTCTGGGTGTGTCTGTGAGGGTGGCTTCAGACAACTAGCTGAGTAGAAAGACCTACCCTAGCTATGGCTGGCACCATATCATGGGTTGGAGACCTGACAGAGTGACAAGATAAAATGAGGAAAGCACCCCAGTTTGGGCATTTCACTTTATCTGCTTCCTTGCCCCCTCTGATGTGAAATGTGTTCCGCCAAGTCCTCCATGCCATGATGGATGAAAGCCTCTGAAACCATGAGCAAAGTCAACATTTCCTCCATTTCCTTCTGTCAGATACTTTGGACTCAGTGATATTCAAAGTGATTAATGAATGTAGTTCCTTGTCTTTTTTGTACCTGTCTCACTACACTTACCATAATGACTTCTTGGAGTACTCATTTTAATATAGCAACCAGTATTATATATACTCTGTATCATTGAAATGTGAACAGAACATGAGTTGTTATTGTTGTAAAAGTTATTCTCAGTTTTTAAAATAAAAGCATACAAATTGTAGCATTTAAAATTAGGAAAAATAATATTTTTAAAATGTGTTTCATTACCCAGAAGCATCAAAAGGCAGCTAATATTTTATTAAAACTCAAACTAATTTACTTACTATTAATTTACAATAATGGTCATGTTTTTCTCTCACTCAATAAATATTATGATGTAAAGTTACTATTAAATACTTGAGATACAGTAGGAACAAAAGAGACAAAAGCTCTTCAGTCATTAAGCTTATATTCTGTAAGGCAGAGAAAATGACATATGATATCTGCATAGGCAGTGTTCATGTGCTACAAACTAATTTTTCTAAGTGCTTTTCTCCCTCTCTCTTCAACACATAAAACTGTTGCACAATTTAACAATCCTATCAGGAAGATTCTAGTCCTACTTTATAGATGTGGAAATTGAATAACAGAAAGATAAGGAGTTTGCAGCAGAAAGTGATGGAGACAAGAGTGAATCTGGGCAGGTTATCTTTTATGTCCATTTTTACTTGTGATAGGAATAATAAGTATAGCATAATAAGGGGTAGGGGTCATGTACCACTTTATTTAAGTTGCTGAACAAAGGTATCATGAAATGGATGTTCAAGAGAGACTTGCTTCAAGTGATGATTTAGCCATGAAGTTATCTTAGGAGAAAAATAATTTCATTATTGAAAATTGTAGGTGCAAAATTCCTATATTTCAAGCATTTGTTATGTGATCTAAGTACAACTGGTATAGGTGTAACTAAAAGTGAGAATGGGCTTGTGGACAATAGCTATGGGTTGTTGTACAGATGCTGCAGGCCATATATAGACTACATATTGTGCTGTTAGAGAGGGAAAACTATTAGAAAATTCTGAGGATAAGTCTCACATAATCTAACATGTTGAGGGTCTATTCTAGTAGTTTCTAAAGACTATTGGGGGCTAAAGAGATGACTTCGTAGTTAAGAGCACTTGTTGCACCTCCAGAGGACTTGGGTTTGGTTCCCAGCACCTACATTGTGACTAACAACCATCTGTAACTCTAGTGTTAGGGAATCTGATGCCCTTTTCTGGCCTCTGCAGGCATTGTATGGCATGAGCGTACTTTCATGCATGCAAGTAAAACACTCATACACGTAAAATAAAACTAATAAATTAAATATTTAAAGACTACATTGTAGACTTGAAAAATTGGGAGCAGAGAAATAATTTAGGTGGTCTTTAATTATAATTTTCCATAAAGAAGAGTGCCTGGAGAAGTCAATAAATTTAGGAAGTTTGTATTTTGAAAGAAGAGCCAATGAAATTTACCAAGCTACTGGCTCTGTGGCACTTGAGAAAGAAGGTACAAGGTACAGATTTAGTTTGCTTATTGGATAGACGGATATGCCATTGGTTGTGATGGGAATATTGACACAAACAGAAAGCACCTTAGAGTGAGGGGGCTGAGGAATTTTGAACATTTTAAGAGGCTAATGTTGAGAAGATATTTTCGTGTGTAAATGTGGAGACTGGGGCTAAAACCACCTTTTGTCCCAAAAGCAAAGAGGGAAGTGCTTTGGCGAAGGGAGCTACTGACATTATTAAATGCTGCCAGTGGGTCAGGTAGGATGGAGTTTGATGACGGTGTTTGTGATAGCTGGCAACTTTACAACTAGTTTTGATGCACATGTGTCTGTGAAAGCCTACTTGCAGTGGATGCAAGAGAAAATGGGAAGGGATGAAATAGAAAGAGCAGGTGTCTATCAACTCCCGGATTCTTTTCCAAAGACAATAGCTCATGGCATTAAGGGAGAGGTTTGAATAGTGATAGAAATAGTACAGCATGTTTGCATTCTCATGAGTAATTCTATAGACATGCTAAATGAATGCTATAAGAAAAGGGACCATTTGCCACATCAAGGTTCCTCACCAGACCAGAAAGCAGGCAGTCTTGCCATGACTGGAAAATTTGGGCCCATATAAAATTGTCTGTATTTCAGTCACTATAACAGGTAGGAAGAAGAATATATGAATTCAAATTTGGACAAGTTAGTAGATTTATAGGTACAGTTCTATATGCACACAGACTTTTTTTGTATTTTTGCCAATCCATAGAAAAGGAAAATCAGTTATGTAGACAAAGGAAGGGAGATGCCCTGGACTGAATTTTGTTGCCCTAAAATCCACATATTGAAACCCTGACCCACAAAATAATAGAACTTGGATTTTGGATCTAGGAGATCTAACAAAGTTTAGGTGAGGATGTCGAGTGGATGGAGGATGTTTTGATGGGATGAGTCGAGCTCCCTTGTTAAATGAATGATGAGCCTTTCCTTTTTGGCCTCTCTGCCAGTGAGGAAACAGTTGAAGACAGTTATCTGCACTCAGGTCAGTGGTCCCTACCATGGGTTAAATCAGCAAGCACTTTGATCTTGGAATTCAGCCTTCATAAATTGTCTTTGTTATTTTGTTATGGTAGCCCAAAGGGACCAATGAAGAAGTACTGGATAGTCAAGAAGGTATGTAAAAGTAATATAGGAAAACACTAAACTCCCACCCAATGGAATAGTAGTTTGGCACACAATGCTGAAAGTTTTGTTAGGATTTCTGCTTAGAACTTTAAAGTGAGATTTGACAGCATCATTTCAGGCTTTATTATAGATATTTTCAACTACCTCAGTGAAGAGAGCAGTGTTGTATATCTAGGCTGGAATGATTTTGTGTGTGTGTGTGGGGGGGGGAAATATATATTGACCAGATTAATGGTGGAAATAGATTCTAACAATTCTGAATGCGAAACATTCATGAGTCATTAAGAAATGCTGACACAGGTTGGGTTTGTAATGCATCAACCTAAGTAGCTGAACTCATTTCTCAGAATCCCCTTTCCTGCATATATCCAGTTGAGGTGAGCCAGTAGAGACATTTTAAAGGAGATTTTGGAAATGAACTTGAGGTAGACATTATACTGTCTTATTCACATACATATCTATTATTTAAAACATGTATATTAAAAGTCAAGCTAGTGTTCAGTTTTTTGCTGATCAAATTAGGAAAAGATTCTAGAGAGCCTGGGATGAAAACTCTTGTGAGTAAATCATGAAATGTGCTGGTCTTTGATCCTGGCACTTATTGCCAATCTTTTTCTTTTTCTTTTTCTTTTCTTTATTTCTTTTCTTTTCTGCTTTGCTCTTTTCTTTCTTCTTTCTTCCTCTCTTTCTCTTTCTATCTTTCTCTCTTTCTTTTTTTGAAACATGGCCTCCCTGTAGCCCCAGCTGGCCTGGAACTGGCTATGTACAGCAGGCCTGGATTGCACAGAGATCTGCCTGCTTCTGCCTTCAGAGTGCTGGGAGTATGCCAACACTCCAGGCAGTTGCTGACCTTTCTGAACAAGAACTACACCCCTGACAATCTCTCAGAGCAAAATAAACCTAAATGTTGAAGAAAACTATTACATTTGAAGAACTTCATAGGATTAATAATTTTGATTAACTGGGAGCACCTAGAATGTCCAATTCCAAGAAAATGATTAAATGACTCATAGGACATTCTCTTAATAAAATATCAAATGCCAATGAAAATATTTACAAAACAATGAAATAGCATGAAAAATTCTACTAATAATGTTAAATAGAGCAAGACATGAAATCATAAATAAAATCTACATAAGATCTTTATATAAAGATAAAATGTGAATCTTGAAATGCATTTATTTTTGTAAAGTCTTAGAAGACAAATACTAAAGTCACTTAAAAATAGTTGAAAGTAGTCACCAAGAAACATGGCAATATTCATTGGTTCGTTTCTACTTACATGAATTTTCAAATGGCTGTTTAACGAGTGTTTCAAGTGAAAAATAGTTATACAAAACAGCAATAATTTAACTTTGAATGTCAGAAAAGAGAAGTGTAATCAACAAGCCTGATTCTTTATAATCTAGCATCAAGGCCAAATGAAGGGGTTCCAGAAGATTTTTTTTAAATATTTTATTTATTTTTATTTTATGTGTATTGCCTGCATATATGTGAGTGCACCCGCATCGTGCAATGCCACGGAGGTCAGAAGAGAGCTTTGGATTCCCCTAGAACTGGAGTTAAGGATGGTTCATAGCCGCCATGTGGGTGCTGAGAATTGAACCCGGGTCCTCTGCTAGAGCAGTCAGTTCTCCTAACAGCTGAGACATCTCTCCAGTCCCTCCAGAAGAATTTTTAAAAGGGAGTAATTTAATGTTCCTCCATTGTATGTGTTGTAGGGATAGCTTTCAAAGAATCAGATAAAGGAAATGAGATGCTCTGCAACTATGGCAGAATTTGGTTTAATTTTAATCAATTGGCTAAAACACTTTATTGTGATTAACCTGAATGGGCAAGCAGGAACTTAGTTTCAATTTTTGTTATATTGCATTCATCTTGCTCTATTGAAAAATCTAATATTGGGGCTGGAGAGATGGCTCAGTGGTTAAGAACACTGGTTGTTCTTGCAGAAGACCTAAGTTCAAATCCCAGCACCCACATGTGGCACCTAACAACTGTCTTTAACTCCAGTCCCAGGGTATCTGAAAGCTTCTTTGACCTCCACGGGCATTGCATGACAGGGGTACACTTACCAACATGCAGGCAATACATGCATACACATAAAATAAAAACAATAAATAAAAAATTTTTAAAAAGAAAAATCTAATACTGTATTGGGAAAGGATGGGGGGAGTAAGGAGCAAGAATAGGCAAATATGTTTTATGTTAAATATTCTTCCAGACTTCAGCTCCAAGGTGGAATTTCATATTGGCATGAAGCTCCTTTTCAAAACTGTTTACGGTGCAGAAGCAATGGTTGGGAGCATTAGTAACTTGGTAACCACGAGCCAAGTTTTCTCTGGTCTCACAGGTTTCTAAATAGTCACTTAAACTGAGGTTTGACTTGGGAGATTCCAGCCAGGACTTCTAACATCTGACCCACTAGCATAGTATTTTTTTTCTTTTTAAATTGCTTCTGAAGGACTGGTAGTTATTAACACTTGATCTTCAGAAATGTTTGAAAGTGCAATGATTGTATTTCTTATTTATTGCACTAAAATAGGCTCTTAGCATATTTTGAAGAAAGAATAAGAAAACAAAATGAATACATTTGAATATACGAGTCTTATTTTATGAAAGCACTCACAAAATGCCACATGCTATTTTCTTTCTGTTAAAATGTATCCCTTGTGGAATCCTTTCTTTTTTATTATCAGAAATAACAAAAGAAAACAGCAGACTAACTCTTATACACATTTTTGTTCCTTTGCAAGGTTTTTCATTTTTAGATAGACATGTGAAACGGGTCACCGCATCTTCTTTTCTTAATAGCCAGTGAAATAATTGTATTTCAGGAATGTGTACATGCTGTCTATCCCAACACTACTAATTTTAGTTTTAAACAGTCATGCTCAGCATTATACACCATATGGTTAGCATCACATCTTGACTGTGTTACGAATTTTTTTGTGTAATTCATTATTATTATAGATTATCTTGCTGATTTCAGATATGTTTATGTGTCATTATTTTTCTCAGTCTTGGAGAATACACTGTCTACGATCAGTCCTTTTCTTACAGACAAGAATCTGGGGACCTTAAAATCTGGGGGAAAAAGACTCTCTAAGGAAAGTGAGAAATAGTTACATGAAAACTGTAAAGTCACTCAAAAGCAAATTTGGGTAAGGGTAAGGTACAAAATTTTTCTGACAAACTGAGACATATTTCATGTGTATTTCTTTATCATTCTTGCTGAATAAGAGAATTTTTTTGAAGCACTCAATGACAGGCTCCTAAATGCATCAAAAGTACATTGGCACACCTGGTAGGCTTTTGGAATGGAAACTAACTCTGTTTGCCAGCAAAGGAAGTGAAATGTGGCAGTAGACGCCAAGACAGGGGCTGCAGCTGCTTGTTGGCTATTTACTCATTGTGCTTGATGGGTAGGTGGACACAAGTTGGGTTTATATTTAAAGCTGTTCCTAATAAGCATTATTTTTAGCATAACTAAAATTTTACCCCTATCTAAACATAAACAACATATTAATATTAATACACACAAATAATGGGATGCAACATAAATGAATTTTACTTTATTTTTATCATTCCTTAAACTGTGTTTACTTCGAGTTCTGAGTAATGGCTCACATCTATAATCCCCAAACTTAGGAGGCTGAAGCTGCAGAATTGCCATGAGCTTGAGGCCAGCCTTAACCATGTAGTGAAATTCTGTCTCAAAATAAACAAACATCATTTAGTAGAAGAACACTTTTTACATTATTAGACAAAAAATTTTGCAGATCTCACAATTTGTATGGCCATATTTAAGGAATATGGCTACATTAAAAACTAAGATACAATCTTTTAAATAATTTTTAAAACTTATTTTTATGTGTTTTGCCTGTGCATACGTAAATGCACCTTGTACAGGCAATGCCCACAAAGGACAGAAAAGGGCATTAGATCCCCTGTAACTGGAGTTACAGATGGGTTATTAAGCCACTACCTGAGCGCTGAAACACAAACCTGAGTACTTTTCAAGAGCAGCCAGTGCACTTAACTACCATCTTTCCAGCTCCTAAGACAAGGTCTTAATACATGATTTAAAAATAATACAATGCAAGATATTAATTGACATTTCAGTCAAGTGACTGAGGCCTGCAGATGGCAGAAAGCTAGAGCATTTAGGAAGAGAAGCCTATCACCACCTTTTCTTGGATATGGGTTTTCTGCTGTAATTCCGAATTTCACCAGAGTAAGGAGGGAGAAAGGGAGTAGGTAGTTTCCCCAGCCTGGTGAGAAGCACTGTCAAGTACATTGTCTTGTCATTCTGTCCCAGCAGGTGTTTGTAGTGGATGCTTTAAAGACACGGACCTTCTCAGCAGCAGATTTCATAGTACTGGCAACTCTCTCTCTGTGACTACCCTATCCCAGCATAGATCCAGGCCACTCTCTGCCTAACACACCCATACCTAGTACCTGAGGAATACACATTTTTAATAGAAATATAGTCACATCATGAACACAGCCCTCTCTTGTTTCTGTTGTTTCTGTGCAGGCCACCATTTCTCAGTGCATGCTATTCCCACTGTGGAGATAAACCTGAAATGCAGGCTTTGTACTTCTCAGTGACTTCAGCCCCACTTCTTGGTATTTTACTGTCTGTTCTGCCATCTCTGCCTAAAGCTTACCTGTCATATCTTTGCTGTGCACCAATACTCCTTTTGGCAGGAAAGAAATGAAAACTAACTTGTCTGTCATTGAAAATAAGCAATCATGAACCATTCTCTTGTATTCTTACAACGTAAGATTAGGAATATGGGAATTAAGTATAGGCATAGAGAATGCTTGTCCTATGTGTCCAAGAGCTCCTTACTAAACTCACTTTTCTAGTTAAAAGACAGAAGCTAGGCTGAAAAATGCTGACTTTTCTGGATTAGTTTCCAAAATATGCCTTTTTAGGATCAGGAATATTTTTAGCTGGTCATTCGCTTTGGTAGGAGAAATTTATATACAATTTTGAAATTTATAACTACAGAGAAATCTGACTGGATTGATCACCACTCACTGTGTTTATGTCCTGTCTTGGGGCCCATTAGTTAGTCCCCTCCAGAGCTAACCTGCTGCCTAATAGTTTTCTGTGTTAAATACAGTAAGAAGAAAAATAGATGAGGGATAGCTCTTTAATAATTCATCATCATAAGCAGCCCAAGCATAATTCATGAACATAAATTAAAGAGATGCAAGTAATATAAGCATCCTTTATGGAAGACACACAGCAGAAAGGCTAACATTCTTATCTGTAAGAAAGGAAAATCGCAGCTGAGGGAAATCGGTATCAGGCCTAGCGCCCTCATACACCTCCCTAAACCAAACCCATTAAACCTAAGAGAATTGTCATAAGATTGTCTCCCCTACAGTTTTATTATTATTATTTAAATTGTCAAATAATTTTTAATATTAAAAGAAAAAAGTCTTGACTTGTTTATCACATCTGGCAATAAATTCATTAAATAAACATTTTCTTTATTGATATAAGATCTCCTGATATAATCTAAACTAGCCTTGAATTTGTATTCCTCCTGTTTGACATCCTGATTGTTGTGTGAGCATGCCCAGTCAGCAGTTTACATATAGTATTAATCATAATTCCTCAAAAAAAAAAATCAAAAGAAAAGAAGATCGAGGGATATCCAGACATGGAGAAATACATATAGGAAAATAGATCCAAATTACTAGTGATATGTGTAGTTGTGTGCATACATGTGAATGTGTGCCATAGAGTGGGTGTGGAAGCCAGAGGACAACTTGCAGGAGTCAGTTCTCTCCTCCCATCATGCGGGTCCCAGGGTACATTTACCCACTGAGCCATCTCACAGGCCCTTCCTTATAATTTTTTCTTAGACTTACTAATAAAGTTGGAAATGTCAGTAGACATGTGATGCCATGAAAAGTTGTACTGTATAAAAACACATGCTTCTAAGAATATTTAATAGATGTGCACCTAGAGTATGCACATAGTTAATACCTGCTTATCACGCACAAGAAACCAACATCATTTGGGTTAAGAACTCTACATACTTAAATTATTAGAAATCAGGGAATAGTTCTATTCAAGCACACAAGAAAGTTAGTGACTAGTAAGGATAGCTGTAAGGTGTGAGGATATAATTTGTAAATGAATAAAGAGTAATTTATGTCCCGAAATGGAATGAATGGCTGTTCTGAAATCAGAAAAAGGAAAAAAACAAAGGGCAAGAATGAATGGGTATAGAAGGTTTGTAGAGGAGGAATCTTTAAAAATTATGTATTCTTGTTTTTATGTGTGTGTGTTTGCATGAGTTTATGTGCATCAAGTACATGCAGGAGCACCCAGATGTGAGACAACATTGGAGCCACTGAAACTGTTGTTATAGTTGTAAGTCACCATGCGGATGCTAGCAATTGATCCCTGGTCCTCTGTAAGAGCAGCAGATGAACAATCTCTCCAGCCCCTTGAAGAAGAATTTTTGGAAAAGATTTTTTTTAAGTTTTTTAGAAAAATGTAGGTGTGTGTGACTGTGTGTGTGCCTGTGCACTTGACTGCAGGTACCTTTAGAGGCTGGAGATGTTGGCTCCCTAAGAAATACCTTAAAAAGTGCTAACATCCTTAGTAATCTACATAAATATAGATCAAAACAACTGTAAGATTTCATCTTACTCCAGTCAGACTAAGATCAAAAGAATAAAAGACACCAAAAGCTAGCAAGGATGTAGAGAAAGGACATTCCAGGTTTGTGAGTGATCAGTGTGGGTGCTGGGAACCAAGCTTAGGTCCTCTGAAAGTGCTCTTAACCACTAAGCCGTCTCTCCAGCCCTGGGAAAAGATTTTCATATGTGATCAAGTTTGCTAAATTTTAAAGAATTTGTAAGTTTTCTAAAAATAAAATATTAAGAGCAAAACTCATTATTAAAACAGTAAGTTTATTTTTGAGTATTATAATTATTCTTTATTTTTAACACAAGTTCTCATGTAACCTGGGCTTACCTTGAACTCTTGGGGTTCCACCTCCCAAGAGCTAGTGTTGCAGGAATATACAAACATGCCCAGCTTGGCATGATCTTTAAAAGGAATTGTAGCTGTAGTTTTTAGGATAAAATCCCAAGCTCTGACTTTCCTCTTAAAAATGACATTAGGACAACTAGTAAACCATATTCAGAATAAAAACATAAGACTTGGCCAGGCGTGGTGGTGCACGCCTTTAATCCCAGCACTTGGGAGGCAGAGGCAGGCAGAACTTTGTGAGTTTGAGGCCAGCCTGGTCTACATAATGAGTTCCAGGACAGCTGGGGCTACAGGGAGACCCTGTCTCAAAAAGGCAAAAATAAATAAATTAAAAAGAAAGAAAGAAAGAAAGAAAGAAGGAAAGAAAGAAAGAATAAGACTTAGTATCTTAAACTATTTTTATTTCTTTTCGAGAATTTCATACGATGTATTTTGATTGTATTCAAACAACTAAGGAAGTGAAGAGGAATCCCACCGAGTGGGAGGAAATCTTCACCTGCACATCTAACAGAGGTGTAATATTCAGAATGTACAAGAAAAACAAAGAAACAAGAAAATAAATAAGCCAATCAACAAAAAGATGGGCTAAGGACCTGAACAGAGAGTTCTCAAATAAGAAATAAAAATTGCTAAGAAATACCTTAAAAAGTGCTAACATCCTTAGTAATAAGGATATAGATCAAAACAACTGTAAGATTTCATCTTACTCCAGTCAGACTAAGATCAAAAGAATAAAAGACACCAAAAGTTAGCGAGGATGTAGAGAAAGGACATTGCTCATTCACTGCCAATGGAATTGCAAACTCATGCAACCACTGTGGAACACTCTTAAAAAAAAATAAAAATAAAACTGAATCTACCATATGACCCCATTATACCACTCTTTGGCATATACCCAACAGACTCATCCTACTGAAGAGACACTTGTACATCCATGTTTGTTGCTATTCTTTTCACAATAGATAAGAAATGGAAGCAACCTAAGTGTCCCTCAACTGATGAGTGGATAATGAAAATGTGGTACATGTACACAATGAAGTTCTACAAAGCAGTAAGGAAAGATGAAATTATGAAATTTTCAGGTAAATGGATGGAACTAGAAAGCGTTATACAAAGTGAAGTAACACAGACTCAGAAAAGCAAGCTACATATGGTCTCCCTCATTTGCGGTTCTTAGAACCAGTCCCTTATTGTGGGATACCAATCCCTCCAATCCCTCCTTACATATCCTGATGTAACAGCAAGAGCCAGGAAAATGGAAAGGAAGCACAGAGATAAAGGGAAAGAAAGAGCCTGAGAGGGGGGGGATAGTAGGAAATAGATGTTACCAAGGGAGAAATTGGGAAAATGGGAATATTCAACTGAAAACGGAGAAGGGAAGGGCATACAAGGAACCATGGGAGTACAGAGGAAGAAGGAGCTCAAGAAAGAGAGGATAATAGGAGACAGGAGACAGGTATCATCAAGGGGAAAATGAGGAAAATGAGGGTACTTAAACTGGGGTGAGAGAAAAGCGGTTAGACATAGAGGGAGAGTAGAAAGATATAAAAATCTTAGGTGGTATAAAAAGCCAGAGGGAAATGTATTAACTCAAAACCCCATGAAAAATAAGCATACAATATCTGAACATGAGTGCATGTGTGTACCTGAAGGCTATAGAACAAGGAACACAGTGCCAGACAGGAGAACTCTCCCAATAACACAAGCTATTGCCGCAGCTCTTGGTTACCTCTCAAAACTTGAAGGTAAGACTCTCTTGCTAAAGACAGGACATGCTTCAGACACAGGAATTGGAACAATGGAGCTGGAACTGACCTTTGAGCCTTCTCCCTGAAGACTGGTTCTCATAATTCTGGAGGATATTATGCAAGCTGCTAATGGAGAAAATCAGTCAATGGTTCAACCTAGCATAATAACCACAACCACTGGCACAGCAAAATATCTCTAATGGTGTAGTAGTGGACTTTTATCTAGGGGGTAATCAACAGCTATCTAGTTAGACTTAAAGCCCTCTCAATGGCAGGAAACTCATGGGTGGCACTGTAAATATAGCCAAATACACATGGCTGAACAGGTCATAGATCCTAAAGAAAACCCTATTTCTGTCATATCTCTAGACAAAAGAAATTTCTTACCACTTGCTAAATATGGATCCTTATATTTACAGACAAATATACCATACACCACTCATCAAAGAAGCTTCTTTTTGCAGCAGATGAGGCTATTACAGAATTCTACAACTGGTCTCACACAAAGAATATATGTCTGAGAGATACCCAGCCCTAAGTGACTCATCTGCAGTGGAACCTCTACACATAAGGCTCAACAACTTAGCAGAACAAGGGGTAGAGAGAATACTAATACATCCCTCCATTCTCACCAGTGTACGACAGAGTTTGGTGCATAAAGAAGGCCACAACCTGCTATTTTAGAGAATAAGAGATTACAGAGTGCTTGTCCCTGAATAAGACTCCTATATTAAATCTCACCCACCCATGGTTCAGGGACCATTGTGGAAGAGGGGACTGAAAGATTGCAAGATCCAGGGTTTGTGCATGAACATAAGGAACCAGAAGCTTTCAGGCCACTGTGAGTTTGCTTATATGAACTTGCAACAATGGTGACAGCATGCACAAACCCTATGCTGACTCAATCCTACAAACACCCAGCATAGAATGAGGGAAATGGGCAGCCAGCCCCAACCCTACCAGAGGAGCTATTGGTAACTGATTACTGCTAAGTATAGAAGAGTAGATCTTCTTTAAAATAGTGACTCTAGATAGGTTCATCCAGTGGATGGACTTGCACCAAGGGACATGTGGCTATAAATATTTGAGCAGATAGGACTTACTGACTTACCATATGTCTTAGTTTGTTCTTCATTGCTATGACAAAACACTCTGACCACTACCAACTTGGGGAGGAAAGGGTTTATTTATCTTGCATCTCCCAGGTCACAGCTCATCAGGGAGCCCAAGGTGGGAACTCAGGGCAGGAACCTGGAGGCAGGAGCTGGAGCACAGGCCATGGAGGAAGTCTGTTTACTGGCTTGCTCTCCTGGCCCCTGCTCAGCCTGCTTTCTTATACAACACAGGCCCACCTGCCCAGGGGTGGCACCACCCACAGTGGGCTGGGCCCTCCCACATCTCTCATCAAGAAGATGCCCTTCAGACATGGCCACAGGCCAGTCCAATAGAGGCAATTCCCCGATTGAGGCTCCCTCAACCCAGGTGTGTCAAGTTGACACTAAAGCTATCCAGTATACCATATATGACAGAATGCATTAACTCTGGTGGTGGGGGGTGTGTGTCTATGTGGGGGTTAGGATGAGGGAAGGGGGTCTAAATTTGATTAAGATCTATTATATACAATTCACAAAAACTCAATAAAATATTTAAAAACAAAACAACAACAAAATACAACTTCACACACATTCCCCAAAACTAATAATATATTTATATGGGCATGCACCAACCATTCACACATGCAGCCTCTATTTAGTGAAATATACATAATTGAAAAGCCATTGCAGCTTTATCTTTCTACTCAACATTTGGTTAGGGGCAGGGTTAGGAGCAGTTCTGTCATTCAATTTACCCACAGAATAACAAAAAAAAAATTATTATATACATAGAAATCACGATGACTACTATGAAAGGAAAAATATAACAGATTCACTGTTAGGATAAGTGAGGAAGAGTTCCATGAAGGGATGAGGTTTTAGGTGACCTAAAGATAGAATCACTTAGGAGAACCTTGGCTCTCACAGAAAGAGTATGTTGAACTCGAAGGAAGGAAATACCTTCTAAACAAGATCCAGGGACCTGTTATGACCTGAATATATTCTATTCACCAAATATTTACTGAGTGCATTAAGTTGGAAATTCAGTAATGAACACAGATCTAAAAGGTTCTTACTGTCCTGGGTCTGACACTAAGATGAGAAAGACAGGCAAGGGGCATGAAATACAGTCGTGGTGAGACATTTGTGATTGTGTGACAGAGATGGAAAGAGCAAGCAGATCTCACCAAGCACAGAAAGGGAGAGTTCTTCAGCAAGACTGTCATCAAGCCAAATTTTGAAAGACACATAGGATAATAAGTATTGGTGACTTGAAAGTTGACTAAGAAGAGAGAATAGCTGAAGTCTTCTGGTGGAGAGTTCTCTGCTTGTGGTGATAGGTAAATCTATAATTTTAAAGAAATAATATTTGGAAGTTTATTTGATCTGTGATAGAGATGGGGGTATTGAGATACTGAATGTGGAATGAAAGGTTAATAAAGGAAGTGAAGCAGAACATATGAACCTGCAAACATTTGCATAAGAATTAACCTTTTTTTTTTTGGCTAGTGAGATGGCTCAGCAGAAATAGGCACTTGCCATAGGCCTGGTAAAAGGAGTTTGATCCCCAAAACTCATGTAGTAAGGGTGGAAGGAGACTAACTCCACAAAGTTGTCCTCTGTGTGCCAGTGCGTCCCTGACATATAGTATACAAACATACATGAGTGATAAATGAAAATGTTTAGAAATTATTAGCCAGAGTTAATAATTGTCATTATGTCAGTATTTCGCACATCTGAAAAGATGGTTTTCACAACACATTTTATTTCTTTTGAAAACCGCTATCAACAGGACATTTGTGTTTTTGTTCTTAGGATACATGTTTTTCTTACATTTATGCACAGCTGATTTCCTAGGGGAAAACACAGAAAAGATTTATGAGAATTAAGTATGTCACAAAACAACAAGTTACCAAAGAAACTTTGAATTCAGAACAGCTCTGATTTTCTATCCACAAGAAAAGACATGCATGAAAGCAAGCAAAAAGGTTGCAAAAAGGCAAATGCATTCCTTCACTTGAAAGCAGTTTGTGGGAAAGACTAAATTATTTATTGTTTTTCTAGAAGCTTTCCTAAATGAAGCAAAGTCCATATGCTTACTAATCAAATTTTCACCATTGTGATGTTGGATTGTATTGTGCAGATATTTCCATTTTACAATGTCAGATATTGCTGTTTTAAATTTGACTTTCTGAGACAAAAATTATTCCATGGTATATGAAACTTAAATTTTTATCATATTAGTAGAACTAAATGCAACTTTTAGAAGCATCAGAATCCTTGAGCTCCGTGTCTCCTCTGCAAAACATTCTTATCTTCACTAGCGGACCTGGTTCCTTTCTGTACTCAGACTCTCATGATTAAAGCCTTTATAATTGATTGGAGGTATAGCTCACATGCTTGCCTTTCTCACTAAACTGAGAACCTCAAGGGAAGAAACTGTTTATTATTTATCTAACATTATGATCTTTCAATCATTTGAGATTCACAAACACACACACACACACACACACACACACACATCAGAACAAATGTGAATGAACTTATTAAGACACACACTCTTGAGGTCAAAGATTGGACCTTTGTTTTAATAACATGTGAAACTTTAAAGGGGGTGTTCAATTGGAGAGACAGTTCCTGCCCCACAACTGAACCAATATCCAAATACCCCCTCAGCCATTTGGACACTTAGTCCTTTTATATGTTTACTCTCCTACCCTGTCTTCCCTGTGATGAACCAGTCAGTCTAGGAAACCCAGCCATGTTTGAACATCTGGGATTCATCACGCTAGTTCTGTTAATCAAAGTTCTGGAGATCAATTCCAGATGTAGACTAAAGTTACACAAGCATTGCTCACATTTTTAACTACAATCAGACCTGACTTCCCTTATCTTAAAAGCAGTTTAATTTGTATAGGTAGAAGTTATACTTTGCAGTATTTTTTAAATTAATTTTTAATACTGAGATAAAGCTGGTAGGCTATTCTAGAAGGGAATGAATATCAATAAAACTTCAAGACACATTATTGGAAATTATCTATTTAGTCACATTAAGTCTAAAGTTGTAAGAAAGGGAAAAATGAATACTAAGTGTCCACTATATATTAGATACCACAATGAATAATAACATGTGTAGTATTTTATTTAACTGATTTAATTCTCATAACTGTGTGAATTGGAAATTAGCTTCATTACACAAATGAGGATCTATAAGCCCATAGAATTTAATTACATCTAGTTAGCCTAATCCCAAATTCATTCTTCTTTCTGTAGGCTGCTTTTCCCTGATGTCTTAGACAATACAGGCCAGAAAGATGAATTTTTAAAAAAAAAAAAGAAAAGAAAATAATATATCTACAAACCTGCTTGGACTCTATTTCTCTAAGGAAGTCTTTAAATGCAAAGCCTAAGTCTCATTTTCAAATATAACTTAGTATTTTTGCCCACATTTTATTAAAATAGTTTAATTATCTGATAAGATAATTGAATTTCATGAAGTTCTCAGAAGTCTGGCATATGAGGAAAAGAAATTGAATCAATCTAATTCCAGTGCCAAAAGCTCCATAGTAAGAACTTTATATTTCATAGACTCTGCAGAACTCTAGAAGCCGGTGCTATGGACAGAGGGAAGGCTGACGTCTCATGTTAGTAGGACTGTGGGACGCAATTCCAAGTGGCCCAGTTCTCACAATACAATCAGGTCCTCCTCCATAACTATACCAACATTTTTAAAGTAGTATTTGGGTATGAAAAGTGTTGTAGAAAATCTTGAAAGATGAAGACACGGAAAAGATTTTCAGGAGCACAAAGAAGAAGGAAAAGACAAAAGGAAAAAAAAAATATGATGGTGACAATAAGCCAACAGCAAAGGCAGAGTCCCGTTCCAACAACAGTCGGGTCTAAGGGACAGCTAAACTCTTCTGCAAGGTAAATATTCCCAATGTTAGAGCAGGATTCTACCCAGAAACAGAAGTATTTGTAGATTTTTGTCCCTGTGGCTCTGGTAGAAGAAACAGAAAAGCATTAGTAGCAATGGGGCACACTATATCAGGCTTTCAGAATAAATAAGGATTAAGTACAATTAAAATAAAACAATTTCATGCTATATTTTAATCACCTAACAATAAATTAATAGATCACCATGAAGGAGAAACATCAAAGACAACAAAAGTCAATTACATACCCCAAACTGGAGATGCTACAATGAGTAGGTAGAAAACAGGATTGTGTTCTGAAATAGCTAAGAAAATTTAAAAGCACAGTAATAAGAAAGAACGAATGATTGAAAATAGTGTGAACTGATGCTTAAAAGACCAAGTTTTGGAAGTAAAAATAGAGTCTTTGAAATTAAACACTCAGTGGATATACTGAATAACACTGGGCACAGCTGGAGCAACAAACTAGAATGCAAGACCTGAAGACTGTGGAACACTGGGGGAGAAGGAAAGGAAACTAAGACAGGTGAAGGACTACAGACAGGAGAATAAAAATGAGGTCAAATGTATGTCTAACAGTAATTCCTAAAATAGCATGAACAGAATGAGAGGGAGGCACTAGTAGAAGCTTGAGAATTAGACTGAAAATTGCCTAGTACTTATGATGAAACAAAGTCTGGGGATAGAGGATGCATACTACATAGCAAGCAGATGAAGCATAGTGTAACAATCTTCCTTGTCAGCGTGACTGGATTAAGAGATGTCTATGACATTCATGAAGCACATCTCTGGGTAGCACTTCCATAGACAATTTTTTCTTGAGGGCTCTGGCATAATCATTGGATTACTCCCTGTTGGCTTCATAACATGATGGCCTCATTGGGAAGGGATAAAAGGTAGAAGGGGCTCCCTTCTAGTAAAGTGTTTTCCAAAGCATCTAATACACAAAGAAAACTCTAGCAGTAAAACACAGCAAGACTCCAGAACGGCAAAGATAAAGAATCTGAAATACAGCAAGAGGAAAATCAGAGCACCTATAAGGAAGATGTCACAGCCCAACAGCAGATTTCTCATCTTTCATGGAAGCCAAAAGTCCTAAGATACTGAATAAAATACTATTGTAATTGACTCGTGCTGGTTAGGGCTGAGGAAGTGGCTCAGGGAGTCAGATCACTTGTTCTACAAACATGAGGACCTGAGTTCTTAGCTACAGCACTCACCTGAGAGCTGAGCATGGTCTTTTGGGCCTGCAATCCCAACAGAGAGCAGTAGATCCCAAGAACTTGCTGGCCAGCCAGCCTAGCCAAAATGGTAAGCTTTCATTTTAGTGACAGACCCTGTCTCAAGGGATAAGGTAGACACCAATGTCTTTCTGTGGTCTCTACATGTGTGCCCATTTGCACAAATGCACATACCAAACACACTGAGAGAGAGAGAGAGAGAGAGAACTGTGTTATCTAAAAAGTTATCTTTCAAAGGTTTCATCAAATGATAGATTGTTAAAAATAAAAGCAGATCACTGCCAACAGATCTCCATTATACATTTTCTTTTGTTGTTGCTGTTGTTATTGTTGTTGTTGATGTTGTTTTGAGATTGGGTCTCCCTATAGCCCCAGCTGACTTCGAATGTGCTATATAAACCAGGCTACCCACAATCTCACAGAGATCTACTTCCCTCTGCCTCCTGAGTATTGGGATTAAAGGCATCCACCATCACTGTATATAGCTTTCTTTATACATTTCAAAAGGAGAGAAATTTCTAGAAAGTTCTGAAATACAAGCAGAAATGTTGGTCAAGCAATTGATTAAGCATGCAGATTAAACAGAAATATTGTAAAATAATAATTTTATGAACTTCTAGGTTCATAAAAAAAAATAAAAAATCTGCATTTACATTGTATAATAACATATTTACTTGCAACTAATGTCTATTTAAATTTCAATAAAATTAAGTTAAAAGTTCTGTCCATCAGTCACATTGGTCAAATTTCTGTTCTTCTGTGATTAATAGCAATATAGAGATAAAAATACTATTGCTTAAAAATAGAAATAAAAATAGACTATCATCACAAAAATTTATATAGCATTCTATTGTACAATTTATAGTTGTACTTTGAAGGAGACTAATCAGAGTCAAACTACTTGATAGTCCCTTTAGTTTTCAGAGGGGTAGTGAGGAAGCAAGTTATCTTTGGATTTTGATATTTCTGAATGTGCCTAGTGAAGTTTTGTAATGAATAATGTTAGAATGGTATGGTGTGGAGAATTCAAATAAAGGGGAAAACCCAACCAATATATTTTAAACAATATTTTAGCAAAGGGAAAACAAAATAAAACAAATAAAATAAGCAAATGAAGGCAGGAAGGCCAGCATGACATAGGGCTGAGACACAATTCCAAACATACTTGTAAATAACAAATGTAAATAGATTTGGTAGAGAGAAGCAATGGTAATAATCCATTTACATTAAATGTTTTGGTTTTTTAAAAAGAGAAGGTGCTGGAGAGATGGCTCAGTGGTTGAGAGCGCTGGCTGCTCTTGTAGAGGACCCAGATTTGATTCTCAACACACATGGAGGCTAACAACCATCTGTAACTTCAGTTCCAGAGGATCCAACACCCTCTTCTGACCTCCACAGGCATTATACAAGACAGGTACATTTACATACATGCAAACAATACATTCATGCAAAATAAATAAATAAATAATAAACTTTTTATTAATTTTAAGCATAATAATTTTTATAATGATAATAATTTTTAAAGTAAAAAATAATCTTTGTTTTGGTTTGTTTCTTTGTTTGCTGTTACTGTTGTTTGAGGGTCCCTCTGTAGCCCCAGTCTACCAGGCTGGCCTCGATCTCACAGAGATCTGTCACCTCTGCTTCTGAGTGCTGAGAATAAAGATGTGCACCACCATGCCTATAAAGTAAAAAAAAAATTAAAACTATGGAAAAAGTAGAAAAAGTTTAGTAAATCTTTAAACAACCAAATAGTTTTAGAGAAGTTATGTTAACAGCCAAGTTTTATTTAATTATAAGTTTTCTAATGTTGCTAACAAATCACGCCAGAAACTAATGGTTGAAAATAGCATCATCTATGTTACTTCAGCTCTCTGGCTGGGTCAGAGTTCAGTGAGAAGAGCTCTTCCCTGTACTACTCATCACCTGAAGTAGCACAAAGTGAGCTAGAAGTTGGAAGCTTCCAGAAGCTCAGTCACTCACACATTTGGTTGCTTGAAGGAGCTGCTGGCTGACTTTGGCTGGGGATGACTGTCAGCCAAAACATCTGCTGTGGCTTCTTCACATGATAGCTCAGCTCCAAAGGTGCCCCCCCAACTCCCGAGTCAGACAAAAGCCACTTGGCATTTTGGTGCTTAACCATTAAAGACAGGCAGATCACTTCTGCCTCAGTCTACTTCTTGATGAAGTCACAAATTCAATCACTTTTTAAGGTAAAATGAAATAAATTTTACTTCTTACAGATGGGTAAAACAGCATTCTGGCAGAGATATGGTACCGAGACATGCTCTGACCATTTTTGGAAACTTCAATTTGTTATAAATTACAATAAATTTACAAAATCCATCAGAAACTAGGAAAGCATGGAATGCTTTCTGTTTTTAAAAATACTTTTTATTTATTATTTTTATGTGTATGAGTGTTATGCCTGCATGTAGGTAAGTGCACCCGTGTCATGCAATGAATGCCTGCGGAGGACAGAAAAAGCTGTCAGATCCCCTGGAACTGGTGTTATGGACAGTTGTTAGCTGCCATGTGGGTGCTGGGATTCAAACCTGGGTCTTCTGCAAGAACAGTCAGTGTTCTTAACCACTGAGCTATCTCTCCAGTCCGGGAATGCTTTCTTATTTGAGTCTAGTTTTACCTTTGGAACACACACATATACGTACACACATACACAAACACATACACACAGAAACACACAGAAACACACATACACAAACATACACATGTACACACACACACACACACACACACACACACTGAAAGTACAGGCTAGTTGTAGTTGTAAGCATAATTTTAAAATTCTAAAGAACGTGCTAGTGATATAGTTGCAATCCTATTATGGACATAAATCTAAAGGAAATGAAATCAGAGAGCAATGTGCATTCCCAGGTTCATTGCAGCACCATGTACAAGAGCCCAGATACAGAATCAAACTAAATGTCCATCACCAGAAGAATAGGCAAGGAAAACAGAGCATATATGTATAATGGCATACTAGTCTTTCCTGAGTAACAAGCACGTCCTGATGTTTCATACACTATACCACAGCTTGAGGACCATTGTGCTGAGTATAACAAAACAGAAGACAAACACCACATGATCTCCTTTTTATGTGGACTTTACAAATGTTGAGCTCAAAGAAGTAGAAAAGAGAACTGTAGTGACAATGGTCTGGAGATAGAGGAGAGGTTGGGAAGATCTTGGTCAACGAATGTAAGATTTCAGTTAAATAGGAGGACGTTCAAGAAATCTTCTGTATAATGCAGTGACTATAGTTAACAACAGTGCTGAGTTCTTCACAATTTTAAGTGCTCTCAATGCACAGAGATAATGCTAAGTATGTGAGATGCTGCATATCTTAGTATGCTCAATTTAGCCAGACTACAACGTTTACTTATTTCAAAACATCATGTTCCATGTGACTATGTTCAATTTTCATATCTGTCATTTGAAGTAATTTTAAAAATTAAACTATACTAATCCAAACATAGCTGCTGGTTAATTAGAAATACAGAAATCAAAGGAGGTTAAATAATAACATTTACAAATGTAAATCACTACATTTCAAGGTTAGACTAAATTTGTATGGTCATCTTAGTAAGTTCAAAAAATTCAGTTACAATAATACAATATTCTTTAACAACAAAATTAGACATCAGTCTAAGTAAAAGAGGACTAGAAAAAGATATTTCTTTTCTGATAATAACATTTACAAAGGACAGAAAAGACTGTATAGCAAATGGTACTATAGTCGTAGGACACTGAAGGCACTAATTTACATATAATGATTATGAATGATTACCTCAATTAACTACTTTGATTCCATTTTGTATTTCATGTCCTGGCCAATGAGAAAGAGAAGAATTATAAATATGAAAGAACATTAAACTGTCACTATTAAAGACACAATTATCTACATAGAAATGCAAATGTCTACCAACAAAATATTAGAATTATGAGTACTTATTAAGGTGGCTAAATAACCATATTCAAACATTAATGTGCTAATAACAAATGCTACAAACTTACAAGACAATTTGTGCTGCATAGTTTTAGTTGTCAATGACACACCTGGGTAAAGGGAGCCTCAATTAAGTAAATGCCACCACTGGACTGGCCTTTGACCATGTCTGTGGGGCATTTTCTTGATTGTTGAGTGATGTGGGAGGGCCCAGCCCACTGTGGGTGGTGCCACACTGGGCAGGTGGGCCTGTATTGTATAAGAAAGCAAGCTGAGCACATCCCAGGGGACCAAGCCAGTAAGCAGAGTTCCTCCGGGCCTGTGCTTCAGCTCCTGCTGCCAGGTTTCTGCTTTGAGTTTCTACCTTAGGCTGCCTCATTGATGAACTGTGACCCAGGAAATGCAAGCAAATAAACCTTTTCCTCCCCAAGTTGGTATTTTAATAGCAAACATCAATACGGTTAAATGTCTATTTTTATAGGACTACATAAGAAACCTCAGAAAGACTGAAACCACTTATGATAACTTTTAAAAAAAAAGATATAAATGTAAAGTAATATAGCATACTCATGGTTGAGATAAATTAATATCATCATAAAAAAAGCCTTCTTAAATAGGTTCAGTTCATTCACAATATCACAGGCTCAGTGTCATAAAAATGTCTTCTTGAAACTTTCCTGTCAAGTCAACAGCCAAGATTAAACGTCACTACTCCCTTCAGCCTTTCTAGGTGACATCAAAACAAAAGAATCCACCTCCTCCCCTTCCCTTCCTTGCTTTCGCTGTAGGTCTCTTCTCTCATAGTCACAATCAATCAGTGAGCTCTTGGTCACTCATTTCAGTTCTGAGACTGCAGTCACTGGTGCTGAATGTGCTTACAAAGACCTACACTCAAGCCCATTTGAGCAAAGGGGGAATGACCAATCTGAAAGCAAAGGAGTATTTCTATTCTCATCTACTGCTAGGAAATGTCACTCACAGGTGTGTGTGTCAGGTGGTAGCACTGCTTTGGGAACCTGTAGAATTTTGGGGTATGGGGCCTCAATGAAGAAGGTCACTAGAGTGGCCTTGAAGACTGTTCTCACCTCCAGATCTGGGTTAGCTCTCTATATGCTTTATGTCAGCTACATAAATAAACAAGCAGCTGCCTCACCCCCCACCCCCAGAGACTGAGTTACCCCCACCAAGCCTTCCCTGTCATGATCAACTGAAATTCCTCTGAAACTATGAGACAAAATAAACCTTTCTCCCTTAAGTTATTTCTTACAGGTATTTAGTTATACTAATGTGAAAAGAAATTAATACATCCACAAAAGAATGAAGGAAAAATATAAAGGTAAACTGGTACTGGTATGTGATTAAGAAAATGAAACAGGTATATGATCTTTATAGGAAATTAATTTAAGTTATCATATTTAGCTAAAAGATAGATTATAGGACTCACAAACAGCCTTCCTGGAAACTAGTAATAATTTGACAAGGGCAATTGACTGAATAAATTCAAATATAAAAGAAGCCCCCAAATTCTTAGTTTCTGAAAAGAACTAGGAAGATGAGGAATTTTAAAACCCCAAGGATCTTTGAAGAAATAATATTTAAGAAATTTCATACATCTGTGATCAAATCAACACAATGAGATTTCATTATATATTTAGTTACTGAAAGAAAAAAGTCAACCAAAGAGCAAAAGATGACATCATTAACTGTTTAATTTCATGGGAAAAGAGGTTAAGAGACCATATAGCTCTATTAATCAAAAACTCAAGGATGACCTTAGTTGTCTTAAAAGGTCATTTCTCAGGGCTGGAGAGATGGCTCAGCAGTTAAGAACACTAACTGTTCTTGCAGAACCAGTGGGTTTAGCTCGAGTGCATGTTCTGTCAGTATGACAAGACTCTGAGGCCTGAAAAAACATGAGCGTCTAACTGCCTTCTTAAATTTCACCCTCATGAGGCACCTTAAGAAACCTTGTAATTTCACAGGAACTCTCTGATAAGTTCCTCTTTAAAAGGCATGTACGCAAATGACGGAAAGTGGGCATTCCAAAGAGAACAAAAGTGCATGGGGAAGGCTAAATGAGATTTCCAAAAATGAAGAGGGCATTATTGAACATACCCTTAGCAAGGAGAAGGAAAAAGGAGAAAAAAAGACAGGGAGGGAGGGAGGGAGGGAGGGAGGGAAGGAGACAGGGAGGGAGACAGGGAGGGAGGGAGACAGGGAGGGAGCCAGGGAGGGAGGG
>NW_008354281.1:3236832-3246383 GCF_000622305.1 Nannospalax galili
AGGGGGAGGGGGAGGAGGGAAGGAGAGAGGGAGAGAAATTTCCTATGTTCAGAAAATAAACATTTCCAAGTATAAGAATAGCATTCTAATGCAAAAATTCTTGTGAATGATGGAAAATTTGCATTTTATGACCCCTTACTCCTAAAACAAAAATTTTTAATAGCATGGAAAAAACAAGAAAGTTCCAGAGGCTTAGCAGTCCCAGGCTGAGGTACTAAATCTGTTGAGAGCCTACTTGCTAGTGGAGACTACAGACTCAAGACAGTCCCGGCATCACACAGTGAGCTAGCACAGGCTGTCTTTCATAAAACCATGGATGTCCTATCTTTATGACCTCACCTAACAATAATTACTTCTCTCAAAGGACTTCTTTCTAAATGCCATTAATGTATGATTTTAGGGATTAAGTCCAATGCATGGATTCCCAGACACACAGCTAGGTAATAGTACCTAATTATTCTAGCACCAAGTAACAAGTACCTTCATGCAATTTTTCTTTGTTGCAATTCTGTACTTTGTCTTCCTCTTCATTAAACAAATCCTTCAAAGTACTTATTTAATTGATTAGTATCTCATTCATTTTTCTGTTTTCACTGGTCCCAAGGTTGTCTACCAGACACAGTTCTAGGTGTCCTCCTCAGCCTGCCCATATAAAACATAACTTTCCTTAGGATGAACAAAATAAGGTATTTACATCTGTGTAGAGTGTGGTTACAGATTTGTAAAAAACAGCAATGTAAAACAAAAAGGTCACAGATCCTTTTCTCAAAGGAAAATACAAATCAGTTCCTTCTTGTCTTGCAGGCAGAAAGCCAAACCTAAAATAAGAGAACTCATGTGTATGTATTCGAGAGAAAGTTGTCTTCATAAGTAAGAATTTTCCCCAAATAATCAAGTCAACATTTTGATGGCTTTCAGTGGATGTTGGAAATATAATGGTTAGACTACAAAACTCTAAAAATATTTTCAAATATCTTGAGGTAATTTTTGAGGAAGAAAAAACAGCAAGATAAAAGAATCCAACATTCATCAGGACTAATAAATGCAAAGAGGGCAGCTGTGGTATTTAGCGTTCCATTCATTTCCCCACACTTCCGTGCAGCTGAAATCTGTTCCCAGATATTTTTACCCATGTTCCAAAGAGCAAAGATCTCCGTTTAAACAGAAGACAGCCTACCAAACTGCTCACCCTCAAGCCTTCTGATCTTTTGTGCTTCAAGATGGTAAAAACAAGTGATAGCCCTCATTGGACATTTCAGATAGAATGATCTCAGTACCTCTAGTATGGGACCAGGCTAAAGTGCTTCTTAACCCAGAGGACACGTTTCACTTGCCTGGAGACATTTTTGATGGTTGCAGTGGAAGGGAGAGGTGCTACTGGCCAGTAACAGGAAGAAGCCAGGAACTCTCCAAAGCATGATGTGCCTCACAGGATTGTCTCTGACACGAAAGAATTCTGGCAAAAAATAAAGTGTAGAGGTTGAGAAATATTGTAGAAAAAAAAATACCTCTGAGTCAGGTCAATATGTGAGAGAATGGTCCTCTTCATGGGCTGATTTTGAAACCATGGGCCTCTACTATAAGTAGTAATTAGAAGCCACATTGACACTACCATGCAAACATCTCATTGTTAGAGTTTTTCTTCCTCATTTTAAGCTGGGAAGCCTCTTGGAGGCAAATAGTTGGAGACTTTAGCTTAGTATGTTTCTGCTAAAAGCCCTTGTCCTCAGGTCTTGACCTGCCATATCCTAAAGTTCAAGACAAAGAAGGGTGGTTAGGTCTGGCTTTACAGGTTCTTTGACTTTTCTCAGCCTACCTGGAATATTTTAAATTACATGAATGAAACTGGAAATTTGCTGCTTTTTCTGGGTCACTGACAAAGCATGCTGGACTAACTCTAACAAAAATACATTTCAAAAGTAGCTTAGAAAATTTAAATTTCACTCTGTGTTATACTGTTGTATGTGTGCATTCCCAAATTGATACATTTAATTAAGAAGAAAATACCATATCACAAAATACAACATTTTCTCTTTTCAAAATAGCTAATTTTCTTTAATTTTTTATTTGAAGGCATCTAAATTTATACTCTGGAACATTTATTTTGATTGTGTGTGTGTGTGTGTGTGTGTGTATGTGTGTGTGTGTGAGCGCACGCACATATGCTACAGTGTATGTGTGGAGGTCATAAGACAATTTACAAGAGTAGGTTCTCTCCTTCTATCAAATGGGTTCCTAGGATCGAATGCAGGTCATCAGGCTCGGCAGCAACACCTTTACCCACTGAGCCATCTTGCTGACCCTAAACGCATACTTTTTAAACCGATTGGTTTAAAGTGGCCAGCTATTTTTTAATGGGGCTGGAGAGATGGCTCAGCAGTTAAGAGCACTGACTGCTCTTGCAGAAGACCCAGGTTCAATTCCCAGCACCCACATGGCAGCTATGAACCTTCCTTAACTCCAGTTCCAGGGGAATCTGAAGTCTTCTTCTGACCTCCGTGCCATTGCATGACATGGGTGCACTCACATAGATGCAGACAATATACTCGTACATATAAAATAAAAACAATAAATAAAATGTTTAAAATAAATAAATAAAAATAAAGTGGCCAGCTTTTTTTACTTGAGAGTACAAAACATTTTCCATGTTGTGCTTTATCAGCTTGATCCTAAAATGCTGTTTACTACATGATGGTGGCAGTGGGGAGCATCTACTTCTGATTTGGGCTGTTTGATTATAAAAATATTCCTTAGCAGAGTATTACGTTGGAAATTCTTTGATTTCTCAGGTCTAAGCATCCAAAATTTTAGAATCAGTCTTCTGGTCGAGATAATAACAACCATTTATATAGCAGGGATTTGTTTTAAGCAACTAAATGGTAAGGAACCCACTCCTCTCTGAAGAAGACCATGCTATGTATGGATAATTCTAATCCTTCCCATCTTTTAAAAGGTCTTTATATTCAGATAAAACATTTTCTACAAGTGTTTTACAGTTTTCATCCCTTGTTTGCCAAAGCAAACAGGTCAAACAACACCTCCATAAGAGCTGCCCCAGTCTTCCTGAGCCTTATCCTGAAGCCAGCATGCCCTGGCACTGCCTAGCGCACAACCCAGAGCTCTTCCAGCCGCTCTGGCTGTTGTGCTCTAAACATTTTCCACGATATACAAAACTGAGCAACAACTTTATGACTTTTGCAGAGTTGAAGAATACTATCAGTTTTCTCTTTGGGAACCTATGTTCAACTTTAATATAAATTAGGTTTGTTGGCAGGCTTTAGTAGTATTGACACACGAAATTGTAGTCAAATCAAATCTAGATATTTAAACAAATTCTTGTTTTAACCCACATACCCCCTACTGTGTAAGCATGCAACTGGTAGGATTTCCATTTGATACAAGATTAGAGATTTTAAAATTCTTCCTTCTTAAATTTTATCATATTATTGTCAGCACATTGTTCCACCCTGCTGAGATTTTTTAAAAAATATTTTGTCATAAAATATTTTATACATATGGAAAATTAGAGAGACTAACATAATGAAAACCCATGTGCCAGATTTAATAAATACTAACACTGTAGTATATTTTCTTTAGTTTTAACTTTTTCAGAAAAGCAAACATTAAATATACTTGTAACCCTTTGACAGTTCAAATCCAAAGCTTTTCCCTCTCCCTCTAGTGAAACGTTTATCTAAAAGAGGCTACACATACTTTTCACCCCAATGTAAATGTTTAACCCTACATATGCAGCCATGAGCAGATAATATGCAGTATATAAAAGCTTTAAAAAGTTATGAGTATCTTATCACTCTGTAAGTTATTACTTTTAAAAAATTGACTCAGCTTTTATCTCTGACATTTATCCTTCTTGAAATATGAATCAATAATTTCATCTTCACTTTATGTGTCCTATCCAGTTCTAACAACACGTACCTTAGACATCTTTATACACAACATCTTAAGCTAATGTGTAGTCCTGGCTCTAGGACCGAAAGCTAGAAATAAAATGCCTGGGCTAACATTATAGATCATCATTTTTAAAAAAAAAAAAAAGTCAGCAAATGTTTTCAAAGCAGTGACCAGGAGTTTGCTTTATTCTGTATCCTTGTCATTGTATTAGCTGCTTTTTGTTGTGATAAAACAGCAAAAGGGACTTATGAAAAAACAAGAGTTTATTTCAGCTTCTTGTTCCAGAGGGAGCATCCATAATGGCAGGGAAGGTATGACGGCAGACAACTGAAGCAGGAAGCTGAGAGATCACACCAAATGCGAACCTGAAGCAGAGAGAACAAACCGAAGTGAGATGAAGATATAAACCCTCAAAGCCCACCCCCAGTGACTTACTTCCCCCATCAAGGATCCACCTCCTAAAGTGTCTTGAAGTTTCCCAAACAGTGCTGCCAACTAGGGATCCAGTGTTTGAATGCTTGAGTCTATGGGGAATATTTCCTATTGAAACCATCATACTGGTTTTTCATAACAGTGTATTTGAAAACAGACTGAATTGAGAACTCTCCCCAAAACTTTTAGAGTGACATTTTAATGCACAGAGCCTGACATTATGATTTTATTTGGAAATAGAGCCATGGCAGTTAGAGTTAAGATGGAATCACAGTGGAAGAGGGTTGACTTCCAATCCAGCTGACTCTGTACTTACGTAAAAGGGACATTAGGGCCCTGATTTGCAGACTGGGAAAACCAGGTGAAGAAGAAAGCAGAGCTCACAGTGATGCCACGGAACTCAAGAAATGATGACCATGGCAGTGTATTAGCTACTTTTCTGTTGCTGTGATAAAATACCATGACCAAGGCATTATGATATGGCCATGAGCCTATGGGAGCCAGAGTGGAATGTGGTGGTTTGAATAAGTGGCCCAGAGACTGAAGTATTTGAGCAATGGTTCAGCTAGTGGTGCTGTTTGGGAAGGACATGGTACCTTTAGAAGGTGTGGCCTAGCAGGAGGAAGCATGTCACTGGGAGCACTTTGAGAGTTCATAGCTTTGCCCCATTTCCAATTGTTCTCTTTGCTTCCAGCACATACTTGAAGATGTGAGTTCTTGGCTTTCTGCATTGGCCACCTCTATTGCCATGCCTCCCTGCTATGCTAGGCTCCTACACCCAGATAAATTCTTCCTTTAATAAATTGGCTTGGTCATGGTGTTTTATCACAGTGACAGAAAAGTAACTAATACAGGCAGAAAATCCCCCAGCATGGCCCCTCACAGCCCTCAGGTGAATCAACACTTGGGTCTCAGATTTTTTGGGTCACAGAATTATAAAACAATGTATTTCTGTTGTTCATACCACCCAGTTTGTTGTACTTTGTTATGAACACCCTAAAAATCAACAAACATGGTATTGGTTGACTTTTGGAATGACTGTCAGTCTGAAGGTTATAACAGAATCTTATTTTAGATTTTTATTTCCTTATATGAATGATACTGAAAATATATTACTTATTTCTCTTCAGATAATTACCTTTTTTACATCTTTCACCTACTGATTTACCTCCAAATTTTATGATGGTGTTTTTTACATAAATAAGTATTTTACATTATCTAACAGTAATTATCTTCCTTTAAGTGGGAGACTTTTAGTGTCATGATTAAGATGTTGCCTACCTTGGTTGTTATATCTATTTTCTATAAGTGTTTCTAAAAATTTGAAGTTTTGGAGCTGGAGAGATGACTCAGCAGTTAGGAAAACTAGCTACTCTTGCAGAGGACTCTGGTTTGATTCCCAACAGCCACATGACGGCTAACAGCCATCCGCAACTCCAGTTCCAAGGGAATCCAATACCTTCTCTGTGGACATTGCACCACACGGGTGTACTTACACACATTCAGGCAATACACTCATATGCATAAAAATAATAAATAAAACATTTGTTTAAAAATCTGAAGTTTTGCTTTTCAAAATTTATTCTTTATTCCATTTCAATCTCAATTTTATGTGGAATAATACAGGACTAATGTGTTGCACATTTGAATAATAAGTTATTCAGCAACATTCACAATTCTCAATTCTCTGTTCATTAACTTGAACTGCCTCTTATATCACAGTTCATGGACATATATGTGTGTTCAGTGGGCTCCTGATAATTATATCTATGTCTCTATGTGTCCAATCCTGTTGGAATGCTACAATGCTTTTAGTTATTTTAGGTATATAATAACCCTTCCCTTAAGTTTCCATTGTTTCTTGAAATTGAATATTAATATTTTCTTCTCAATTTCTAAATTCTCTTCCTTATAATTAGAGAACATAATATGTATTATACTGATTTTATAGTAGAATGTTAAAGATCTACAGCTAAGAATAAAATGGTAGAGCCTATTTCAAAGTAATGGACTAAATGTCTATGAAACATTTGCTACATATTTCATGACACAATAATTATTGCACGATGAACAAATAAGTGAAGGCCAGGGAGCTGAGGAAGGTAACCTTCTGTGAAACTTTTCAGAGCATGGCAGCTCAATTTTTCATCTCCTAGAAAGGAAAAAGCAAGTTCCCCTTATGACTCGTGAGTGGCTTTATAAAGCCACTGTGGGACTTGATACCAATTCTCTGGAGCTGGAGTAGCAAAACTACCAGAAAAAGTAGGAGATATATACCATGAGAGACAGAAGCTGGGCATGGAGGGAGTACCAGCCACAGGTACAGTTTGCATTAGGGAGCTAAAGACAAATGTTTCCAGCTAGATAATCTCTGAAGATTCCCTTTGAATTACACTCAGGGGCAAAAAAGATTCACATGGTTAAGAAAAGAATTCACATGGGGCTAGAGGAGTGGCTCAGTGGTTAAGAGCACTTGCTGTTCTTCCAGAGGACCCAGGTTCAATTCGCAACAACCACATGGCAACAGCTCTGTTGCCTTCTTCTGGTCTTTGAGGTCACTACACACATACCAGTATACATATAGGCAACTAAATTCTTCCAAAATTTAAAGAGGAAGGAAAAGTTCCAAATTCATTCTAGGATACCATTATTCTAAACCCATATCCAGAAAGCTATCACAAGAAACCTACAAGTCAATATCTGTTATGAATATAGACAAAAACATCTTCAACAAACAAAACAAATTCAGCAAAATATAAAATCTGTTTGACACCATGGAAAAATTAATTTAGGAATTCAAGATTGGTTCAACATATGAAAATACATCAAAAAAAACCCCACCATATTAATAGCCTAAGGGATAAAAGTGATTATCTGGAAATAATCAGGAAAACAATTTGAAAAATATTCAGTGTTCTTTATTGCAAAAGTGCTCAATAAACCAGGAGTAGAAGGGAACTTTCTCAATAGATAATGATATCTGAGAAAGCCTCAAAACTAACATCATAACTCAATGCTGAATGAACAAAAGCTTTCTCCTAAGATGGGGAGCAAGAAAAGTATGTTGGATTTTATCATTTCTGTTTAACATTATGCTAAAGGCTCAGTCACAGCAATTATACAATGAAAACAAAAGACAGGCATTCACATTAGCCAGAGTAATACACTTTAAAAAATAAAACTGAAATACCTGTCCGGCAACAGTGGTATTTAACATAGTGTCTGAACTCTTCACCAATACTGGAATAATGATGATTATGTAACGTGTAAACTTTGTTAGAGAAGACAAAAAATGTTGTTTGCAGATAATATTATCAAATATCAAAAACAAAACATCTAAATTAACAAATAATAATAATTAATGAGAAAATTTAGCAAGGTTTTGTAAAGTTCTTTTACATATGTTAAATTCCCTACAAGATTGGTTGAGTGATTAAAACTTCTGTGGTTGTGGAGAATTTGCATGTGGAACCAGTACCTCAGGCTGTTTTTAACCCCTTTAAATGTCATTCTTTGCCCATGCCTCCCCCATTATCTGACCTAGCATCCTAACATCCTTGTGACTATCATATGAAAACTTTTGAGATGTATTAACAGATCCCTGGTTTCCATTAACCTGAGAGTCAAGAATGCTCTTGGGTAGCTCTGAGACTATTCCGGAGTGTTTCTCACTGTGTTGTATCTGATGTTCTCACCAATGTATCTGAAAAGTGTCTTATTACTTTTGTTCTATAACTATAAAATTTTCATGAAATTGTTGCCACATTGGAAAGTGTTATTTGGAGTATCTTGAATCTGTGTTCTTGTGTCATGATTGTTTTTTTTTACTCCAGAATAAATTATCTCTTATTCTCTTTCATTGAGATGAGATCTATGTTTTTGTATCAGCAGTTTTCAGAAGAAAATAAAAACAGTATATGAAAATGAAAGGCATTTTCTATATCAGCCAAAACACAGACAATAAAAAATGTATCTTTCAAGTCTGAGTTCCCTCATTTAATATAACATTTTTCAGTTTTATTCATTTTCCTATAGTTTTCATAATTTCATCTTTCCTTATGGATGAATAAAATTTCTTTGTATCATACCATATCAAAAATATGTATCATATTTTTCTTATTTTTTCATCTATTGATACACATCTAGGTTGGTTCCATTTCCTTGTTCTTGTGAATAATGCAACAATAAACATGGTTGTACACATGTGAATGAGGTAGGACACAGAGTCTGGGGTATATACCCAGGAGTAGTATCTGGGTCAATGGAAGTCCTATTGTTAATTTTTTGAGAAATCTTCAAATGCCTCTTTCCATCTTTAAGGTACCTGCAAATCATTTTTATGAAGAATATATAAAATTTGATTAAAAATAATTTTGAACTTTATCAGAGTATTTGATCAGCTATCTGAAAAAATAGAAATATATGCTGTGCCCTTACATGAGTTCCCTTAACATGAGAATAATTTCCTCCAATTAAATCTATAAATGTGGGACTGGAGAGATGGCTCAGTGGTTAAGAGCACTGACTGCTCCTGTAGAGGACCCAGGTTTGATTCCCAGTACCCACAGGGTGGTTACAAATTGTCCTTAACTCCAGTTCCAGGGGAATCCGAAGACTTCTTCTGATCTCCACAGCATTGCACAACACAGGTGCACTCACATACATGCAGGCAATACACTCATACACATAAAATAAAAGTAATAGATGAAAAATTTTAAAAATCTATAAATATATATGAACCAAAAATCAATTCCATTCTGAATTTTTAAAGAAAAAACATATTCCAAATTTTACTTAGACAAATAAAAGCATATAAATAAATCAATAACAAAAAGTTATTAGTGATGATTAAACTAATTAGTGTAATGATGAGTTACACTAATTAAATCTAAGTGTATAATCATCTCTTGAGAAACTAAAAAGGCAACTAATAAAATTCCCACACTATGGGCTGGAGAGATAGCTTAAGAGCACTTGCTGCTCTTGCAGAGGACTCAGTTTTGGTTCCCAGCACCCACATGGTGGCTAACAACTGTCAGTAACTCATTACAGAGATCCAATCAATGGCCTCCGTGGGCTTTGTATATGGGTGCACTTAAATACATGCAGGCAAAACACTCATACACAATAAATAAATAAATAAATAAATAAATAAATAAATAAATAAATAAATAAATATTTTTAGAGGGTAGGTAGGGATATTAGAA
>NW_008354281.1:3246397-3270030 GCF_000622305.1 Nannospalax galili
AAATGAGAATCAGAATTAGTACCCGTTTTGACCATTACTTCTTGCTTTTCTAGAAGTTCTGGCCAAATATTTCGGCAATTTGATATTTATAAAACTCAAGAGTTTACCAACATTAAAAATTTATTTCAGTAAAATAGTAAAGAACCAAAATGAAACTGAAATACAGACAAGTGAATGACATCTTACTAGTTCACAGAAGAAAAGTAACAAAACTATAAAATAACTGTAAAGTAAGTTAACATATTAAGCACAAATGAAAACCAGCATTTTCCTAAAGAATATATTTTGTTAAATATCAGGTTGCCAAATACTGTTAAAATATATCTTTTTCTACAATAAACTTTTAGAATAGGGGCTGGTGAGAGGTTCAGCGTTTAAGAGCACTGGCTGCTCTTGCATAGGACCTAAGTTCAACTCCCAGCACCCATATGGTAACTAACAACCATCCTTATCTCCAGTTCCAGGGGAATCCAACACCATCTTCTGACCTCCATGGGCACTGCATGACATGGGTGAATGTACACACATGCAGACAATACACTCATACATCATTTTTCATCAAAGAAGACACAGAAATGGGCAAGTGTGGGAACACAAAAGGGAATGGACACCAAGAGAGAATGTACTGGGGTTTATGCCACATACCTGTAATCCTAGCATGTGGTAGAAAACAGAGGGAAGATCAGGAGTTCAAAGTCATTCTTTGCTATGGAGTTTGCTAAAGGCTAACCTGATCTACATGAGACCCTGGAAAGAGAGCAGTAGGGGGCAAACAAAAAGAGAGAGAGAGAGAATGAATGAATGAATGAATGAGTGAATGAATGAATGGGAAACAAGTGCGTGAGGTAAGTTATGGCTGAATTAACTGTTCTGTTGTCTTAACAACAGAAGGGTTCTATATCAGCACTGGAAGCTCAAAGTTTGAGACTAAAGTGTCAGCAGAATGCTGGCACTTTCAAAGCGCTAGGAAGAATCGGGTCCACACCTCTCTTCCGGTTTCCAATGGTCCCTTGTCTTGTGCCAGGGTATGTTCAATCTTCATATAGCATTTTCTCTGCACGTGTTTCCAATTCCTAATTTCTACCTTTTATAACCAGAGCAGTGGTCATATTGGATTAGGCTCCATCTTACTGACCTCATTTTTACTTGATCACCTCTGCTAAGATCCTGTCTTCAAGGTCACATGCTAAATCACCAGAGATTATGACTCCAACATTCCACCCCTTCCAGTAAACCACAGATGAGTGAGAATTTCATTTTATGAGCCAGTAGAATAAATACTGCTAATGATCTGAGTTCGAGGAACAAATTAAAAAATGGGAAGAAGAAAACAAAAGTATTTAACAATTTCAAAAATGTTAGAGTAAGTAATAGGGTCAGAATAATTTAAGCTCTAATGATTTACATGTGTTTTGTTATATTGTTATTTCTTTTGGAAATTAAGAATTTGTAGCTCAGGTCATGGAGAATCTACACCAAAACACAATTTTCAGCAAAAGTATTCCTGGAGCTACTCAGAAAAGCTGAACTGATAGTCTAAAAAAAGAAAAAAAAAAAAGGACCATATAAAAAAAAAAAAAAAAAAAAAAAAAGACCAAATAAAAAAAAAAAAAAAAAAGAAAGAAAGAAAGAAAAAAGAAAGAAAAATCTGCTTGAGGAGATAAAACCTTAGAAATTTTGCGTGCTCTAACAATGAGCAGCAGATGGTACTAAGCCCAAAGAGCACTGGTAAATAAAATGGCCAATGGTTTCAATCAGTTAAAAAACTGGAATGTTACTCCAAATCCTATGTAAACTAGTTTCCACAGGGAAAAAAATTTTTTTTTCTTTTTAAATGAAAACATATTTGCATTTTGATGGCACATTCCTTCCAAGGCTTTCGAAGCATTTCCATGGGTAGGTTTTTCAATCCTATGCGTCATTCACAGCAGATCTCTTTCAAGATGGTATTATGGGGCTGTTTATGTTATAAATGTAAGGGGTATATTACAGATACACTGCAATTTCCAGAAAAGGGGGCTGCTTTCCTTGAAGGTAATCACCATTTAGTGTGATGTTTTTATATGAAAATGAATATAATGTATGACTAAGGTACAAACTGCAAAAGTAAGAGCAAACTAGAAAATAACAGGCTAACAAACTATTGCCATAAAATGTATCCAGTTCAGTCTTCTTCAAAGCTCGCTGCAGAAAGCAGGAAAGGGGTTGGCCAAATCAATGACTAGTAATAGACCATGCAGAAATTAATCCAGTCCATTAAAACCCTTTATATTAACTTTACAAAAACCACCTCTAACATGGGTTAAATTAAAAACAAAGTACATAAAATGTGATTGCCAAATTGTCCTCTGTAATCCCTGAAACCACCCAATACATACACCGCATTATGTGTACCCTCTCTCTCAATGTGAAACCAAACTGTTATTGCATTTTGCTTCTTTTCAATTTGAATGGATGACAAATAAAATAATTATCTACTATGATGGTCCATATTACAGTAGACAAGTATTAGATAATTTTTCAAACAGATGCAGAGGAACCTGGATAAATAACACAATGTTCTACTTTCCTTAAAATACTCAGCATGAATCCACTTCATTTTGTCTAAAGTCAATGAAATATCTTTCAATTCTGAGCTAACATGTCCTTCTCCCTCTCCCTATTTTCTTTCTCTGTTGGTTTCTTGTTATGTCTAAGTCTTTGTTTTTCTTTTTCTCTTGGTGCCCACAGGTCCTGTAAGGCATTTGCTGTTTCTTACAAAGCACGAGAGGAAGTATTTTAGAATAGGCAACACAGCAGTGTTGGAAGCAGTGTCAGCTTTAACCAGACCCTATTACTAACCAGTTGGAAGGTTTGAAGTCACTGGACCGCTCCGTTCATTACCACAAAGTCAGAGCTAGTGTCTCATTTATATGGATCAGGTAAAACATATGACTTATAGAACCGATGCCGCAACAAATAGGTAGATACATGTATAAAATGACACCAATTCTAATAGATAAGAAAATTGAGTCTTAAAGATATTAAGATTACACTGATATGAAATTGTGGCTTCTATTTTAATTAGAACTTTTATAACCAGAATTTAAGGTTTTCGTCATTCTCTACCCATGATCAAAAAGCCCCCTTTTTTCTGCTTTCTACCACCTATTTCAGAAGTTTTTATGCCTAAATGACCACATCTGCAAAGTCCACCAGCTACGTCAATGAGCTATAGGTCATATAACTTATGTATGA
Organism: Nannospalax galili; assembly: GCF_000622305.1. Taxonomy (NCBI): domain Eukaryota; kingdom Metazoa; phylum Chordata; class Mammalia; order Rodentia; family Spalacidae; genus Nannospalax; species Nannospalax galili. The sequence goes on from NW_008354281.1 coordinate 3,249,635, forward strand.
AAATACTAAAATTGCCATATGATGATTGGAGAAAGTTCAACTAAAATACTTCAACAAAAGCAAGCTACTTACTCTGTATTTCTTAGGTTGCTAAGCCAGTTTTTTGGGTTTTTTTTTTTTTTTTACTATTTTATTTATTTTTATTTTATGTGTATGAGTGTTTTGCCCGCATGCATGTGAGTGCACCTGTGTTGTGCAATGCCATGGAGTCAGAAGAAGGCTTCAGATTTCCCTGGAACTGGAATTAAGGACGATTCATAGCTGCCATGTGGGTGCTAGGAATCGAACCCAGGTCCTCTGCAAGAGCAGTCAGTGCTCTTAACCACTGAGCCATCTCTCCAGACCCACTAAACCAGTTTTTATCAACCACTCCAGTATCCCTTCTAAAGGGGCTACATTTAAATTATTATATGTGTTACCTTGAACATTGTCTTACTTTAATGAAATAAAAACAATAGTAAAAGAAACTGATGAAAATTCGAATAAATTATAAGCAATGTTTTCAGTAATATTAGGCACAGATAAAAATAAACTTACTGCATGCTAAAACTGATTTAGAAAGGAAACAACAAAATCTCTGAATTAAGTAAAATAGGAAACAAAATTTAATTGTGCTAGTTCCTTTACATTCCACATGGTTTAGTTTTGCTTGTAGTAGCTTTTAGAATGTACACAGATTTCTCCTGGAGTGAGGATGTTTTATGAATTTGGAATTCATACTCTTGGGCAGAGAAAGCCCTGGCACATATGTTGCAAACTAGCAAAGGCAAATGAGAGGCACTAAGTTTCCAGGTAGTACTGACTTAGAAGTAATTGATACTGCATCTGTTAATGGGCTTCAGAATTTGTTCTTACTCCAGATATTAAAAATGACAACCATTAAAAAGAATCATAAAAAACACATTTGTGACCCTGACCACAAAATGGGCATATCTTTCTTGAAATTTTTCATATTAAAAATGGCAGTGGGGGAGGGGAGTGGTCCTAGAGAGATGACTCCATGGTTAAGAGCACGTATTGCTCTTCCAGAGAACCTGGGTTCCATTCCCAGCACCCACATGACAGCTAACACCTGTCCATAACTCCAGTTCCAGGAAATCTGACACCCTCTTCTGGCCTTCTCAGGCACCAGGCAGGCACATGCTGCACTTACATACATGCAGGCGAAACACTTATACACATAAAATAAAAATAAATACCAAGAAAACCCCAAAACTTTTTTAAAAATTCATAGAGTGAATTCTTTTGCAGTCCACTTGAAACCTCAATTTCCTTTAAGCAATGTCAGGTACTATGGTACTACAGTAGAAAAAGAATTCAAATGACAACAAGCAAAAAAAAGAAAGAAAGAAAATGAAAGCAAAAGCTCTAAGCAAGTTAATGATTAAAATACCGTTTTAGTTTTTTTGTTGTTTCTTTTTGGTTTTGTTTTCCCTGTGCTGGTAATGGAAACTGAAGCCTTACATACGCCAGGCAACATTCTACTACCAAGGCTTTAATTTTATTTTAAATCATTTACAGCTCTCAAATTTAGAAAATCTGCTCTGGAAAATATATTAGATTATCGCTCAATATGGAGGCACACCACTCTTGTCTATTTAACAGATACTAACTTAATTAGTATCTTTATTTAACAAATACCCATTTGAAGCACATCAATTAAACACTAGCTTTGAGGCACTTTTCTCCATTCTGAGAATGAGCCCAACTAATTTAAAGTTCTACCCTGAAAGAAACCACATTCCTGTGACGAAGAAGGGATGAGAAATGCCTGAACAGTTTTAATCTGTGCAGCATTTGAAAAGTGCTTTGAAGAAAAATGAAGCAGAGAAAGGAGAGTCTACCAAAGAGTGGAAACTACTGTAATTTATGGAGGTGGTCTGGGAGGCCTTGCTACCAGCAAGATGATGGATGAGTAAAAGCTAAAAGAGATGACGGAACGAGCCATGCCTAAGTCTGAGAAAGCTAGTTCAGGCATTTCTCACGTGCCCTTTGTCCCTGGCTCAAAGGAGAAACACCAAAAGGGGCTTTAGCAATAATGGTAGTTTTCAGTTGCAATTTAGAGTGGAGATTACTGCCTTACTACTTGTCATAAATGACTGTCTCAGAACATGTTTAAAGTACATGTAATCATGAGATTGGAGAGATGGCTCAGCGGTTAAGAGCACTGACTGCTCTTGCAAAGGACCAGGGTTCAATTCACAGCACCCAAATGGGAGGTAACAACTGTCTGTAACTCCAGTTCCAGAAGATCAGATGCCTTCTTAAGAACTCCATGGGCATTGCATGACATGAGTGCACTTACCATGCAGGCGAAACATTCATAGACACAAAATAAAAAGAAGAAATTAAATATTGAAAGTATATGCAATCAGGCTTACCTTAACTTGGACAAATCTATTCTCAACATCTAATCATTTAGTGATTTTGTCAATCGCTTTAGTCTCTGTGAAAATACAATAAAACATGTGAAACAGCTATGGACAATTAAGCTCTATTGGAATTATAGCCTAATTATGGAGTCATATTCTTTCAGCCTACAGGAAGAATTGCAGGGCATGTGTGATGATATCTGGTATTTGACACTTGTGTTTTACTGAAGGAACAAGGAATGGAAAGGGAGAAGATGTGTCTAGCTGCTGCTTGGTTCGTGTGTGTGTGTGTGTGTGTGTGTGTGTGTGTATGTCTAGAGTGTGTGTGTGTGTCTAGAGCGTGTGTGCATGTAGAGGGTGGGGATGCATAGAAGGAGGGGGAAAATAGGGAGGTGTAGAGGAAAAAAGAGACAGAGTTCTGTGAGATAAGGTCTCACATAGCCCCAGGCTTGCTACACTGCTGAGGATGACCTTGAACTGCTTATCCTCCTGTTCCTCTACCACTCAGCTGCTATGATTACAAGAACTGTACCACAAAGCTCAGCCCAGGATGTTTTAAGGAAATATAAAATCCTACAACTAGACTTATATGCAATTCACATTTTTTAATAATGACAAATTTCAATTAAAAATCAAACATCATATGCTAATAATAGAAAGCCAGGTTTAGATTTGATGGTCCCACTTGAAAAACCTGAGCATTGCCTTAGGAGCATGTGTCTTGTATAGAAACACATCTTCCCAACTCCCACTACCTTGTACTTTACCCAAACAAACCATAGAAAGATCTTTTGGATATTGGTGAAATAAGATGTGAACTAAGTGTATAGAGTTTTCATATCAAACATATATTTAGGAACAAAAACTAGAAAGGAACTATTTTATCACTTTTAATTTAGAGATTACAAAACCAATATTGTCCAACAGTATATGAAGACAAATGCATAAAAATTTAGAGTCATTGGATAAACCTGTGATGTCCAAGGGCTTTGCCACCAATGGAGAGAGCTACAGTGTTGCTGATGGCCAGATGCATTGCAGACAATGCTCCTGAACAGGGATGTAGATTCTAGACATGTTATGTATTTGTAAAGGAACTAGACAGGAGCTGAGATGGTCAACTTGTCTGCTAATGCTATCAAGAAAACATTCTGTCATCTAACACCCATTGCCTCTATGAGCTACACAGGACAGGCCTGTCAGAGAATCCGTAGCTCATGAAAAAGAAATCCTCTGAGACATACACAAGTCTGTCTCTCCTTAGTTACAGCAGCTCATTAAAAGTCGACCTTCTCACCAAGGAGATATAAAACATGTCGTCAACTTTCCTGGCCAATTTTCATTCTAATCTACAGCTTGGACAAGTTGGAGTTACCTATGTATGTGCAAAATGCAAAGAAAGAAAAAGATCTATATCCTATAACTCCTTACCTTTCCTAGGGTTGTGTCTACAACAAAAGTCACAGGTTCTTTGTGCTTGGTGGTGTGTCAATTTGTCCCTTTCTGGAAGCAAAGGACTCTACAAGAACTCATGAGTCACCATTTCATGATAATGATGACTCTAGAAGCCCAGGGGTGGGTAGCTTCAAAGCAAAAGATAAGGCTACAATTGCTCCTAGGGTTGGTAATAATCTCAGGTACTGTCCCATGGCAAACAGCATCCAAATTCTTCACAACATGATTGTCTTATTTTGTTTCTACAGAGGACGTCATTTAGGATTGTGTCCTTTATAATCCAGTCTCCTATCTAACCATGCAAACAGGCCATTAACAACAGCTCATGAGAACACAACTTAGATTTCAGCCCATTTGAAGTAGAACAAATAACAGTGAGGAATCAGAATTGGAGATTTCCATCTCTAGGAATGATGACTACAGCAGCCTGCTGAGCACATCCACCTCAGGGGTATCCATCAGAAAATTCGTTTTTCTTACATTTTAAAGACAAAGGCTGGAGAGATGGCTTAGTGTTTAAGTGCACTGGCTGCTCTTGCAGAGGACCCAGGTTTGGTTCCCAGCACCCACATGGAGGCTAAGAACTGTCTGTAACTCCAGTTCCAAGGGATGCCATCTTCTGACCTCCATGGGCATTGAAGGATACTGGTGCACTTACATACATGTAGACAATACACTCATATATATAAAATAAAAATAATAAATAAAAACGTTTTAAAGTTTTAAAGGTTCTTTTTGAGCTGTGATTTGGGAAAAGCAAGTAGGTACAGATTTTTCTTGCAATTCCTATTTCTGGAATTGACTGAATTGGGAAACTGGTCTTGCTTCTTGTTTTGCTGTGCCATTTCATTTAATACCAGAATATGTTCAGGTGTGTTCTGCTTAATAGTACTTCAGCTTAGAATGTATTTATTACAAGATGGAAATGTAGAACTGGAGAGTCAATGTTTTCCTTCAGTGAAAATTTCCTTGCTACCAGCTCTGTCAAGAAGTAAACAGATCATAAGGGAATCTTGTTAGCAAAGACACCATCAAACTGTGAATCAGGCTACACCTGCCTGCCAATGTCCCCTTTTTCTGACACTAGTAATTTGGGTAGATTAGGAAGCTTCTAAAGTTGCATTTAGCCTCGACCTATTGGCACCTTATGCTGGCCTTAGGCAAAAGAGATGCCCTTTTCCAATCATCAGGTTATCCAGGTGGAGCCTCTTCAAATCACACATATGTTTCAAATCTATGTTTAAAAATCTGAAACAGGGGTGTCATAAATTTGAAGTTGAAAGAAGCAGCAAGGAATGTGAGCATTTTTATGAGAAGAGAGAGGTCCTGAGGGAGATCAGCAAAGAGAAGGATAATGTTAGTCCTATTACCAAGAGGAACTGAATTCTGTCAACAGTAAGAATGAACTTTAGTTAGTGAATTTTCTCCCCAGAACCTCAACAAAAATTGAACCCCAATAACACTATATTTCAGCCCTGTACTTTAGTGAATTCATATCATGTTAAGTTTCTGACCTTAAGAACTGAGCATTAGGTAAATATTTTAATTCACTGAATCTGTGTCTCTTGTTATACTGCAAAAGTAAACTGGCTTACTGGTTTTGTTTCTCTGTGTAAATCTCTAAATTCAATTACCTTTCCACATGGTGGCAGGAATCAGTCATTTAAGCTTCCCTCCTTTCCAAGGTTGCCTACAGGTTACACTAGGCAACAATCCCAAAAACACTTTAAAAGAGATTTGTTTGTGTTTCCTTGTGTTTAGGATGTCATCTACCCACTAGCTTCTTTTCCCATTTAGATTCAACACACAGAACTCACAGCTGAATCACTGCTTGTTCCTAACAAGTCCTCTAGATTTTGTGTTTTCTTAGCTGTGTATCTGCTGTTTAATCCTACTAAACCCTTTTATTCTTGGACCTTTCATATTAGTTATTTTTCTGTTGGTAAAATGCTATGATAAAACACCATGACCAAGGCAATTTATGGAAGGAAGAATTCATTTGGCTTATAGTTCCAGAGAAATAAGAGTCTGTCATGGAGGGAAGGCATGGTGGCAGAAATAGCCAGATCACTCACATTTTCAAGCATTCATAGGAAGCAAAGATATATTGGAAATAGGACAAGGCTATAAACTCTCAAAGCTTGCCCCCAGTGGCATGTTTCCTCAACCAAGGCCATACATCCAGAACATTCCACGACCTTTTCTCCCTAAACAGTGCCAGCAACTTCCCAATTGTTCAAATACTTGGAGCTGATGAGGGAAAATTCTCATCAAACCACCACATTCTACTCCCTAGCTCCCATAGACTCATGGACATATCATAATGCAAAACGCATTTAGTCCAACTTTAAAAGTTGTCATTATCCTTCACAATCTCAATGCTATTCAACACTCCAAAGTCTAAAATCTACTCTGAGACTCAAGGCAATCTCTTAACTATAACCCCCTGTAAAATCTAAAAGTAAATCACATACTTCCAATGCTCAATGGCACAGAATACATATTTCCATTGCAAATGGGAAGAATGGAGGCAGAGTAAGAAAATATGGGACCAAAGTAAATCCAGAAACCAGCAGGACAAATGCCAAATCCCATAGCTCCATGTCCAATATCTGGGACTTTAATCTAAAGGATTTAGGTAGCTTAGCCCCTCCAATGCCAGCAACATTCAGCTCTCTCTTGGGCTGGAACCACTCACTGCATACAGTTCTTCTTGGTCAATGTCCCATGTCTCCGGCATCTCCAACATCTTGGGGTCTCCATTGTAAATCAAGCTTGACCACAACTTCACACAATGGCCTCTTGGGGCCTCTAGGCCTCCCAGGGCCTTCTTTTCACAGGGATTCCCCTGTCCTGTCATACATTGCTTGGTCTCAGCAACTCTCTGAGACCATGGAGAAAGAATCAATGACCCCCTTACTTTTGCATTTTCCATGCCTCTAGACCCAGCACCAGGTGAATGACACTGCCGAGTTCAGCTGCCAGCTTGGAATGGACCTTGGCCCCCTTGGTTCACATTTGCAGCTGCTTTTGTATGTCATGGTTTTCTAGGAGCAGAAAACTCCTTAGGTTTTCTTTCACAAGTTAGAAATTTAGTTGGGTAGGGTCTTACCCGAGGGTATTCTCACGTTTGCTCAAGTGTAAATCTGGAGACCTCCCCTTAATGGCTCTAACACAACAATGTGAGTCTCTCTTCCAGGACATACTATGTCTACCTTGTTCTCAACATTAAGCTTCCTATACTCTTTTTCTCTACAAACTGTATATTTTGTTTGTCCTTCTGCCCCATTTGTTCTTTTTCATTATACATCTACATAACATACACCATTAATAACCACACCACCGATTCAATGCTAAGCTTTACAGAAATTTTTATATTAGCTTTAAATTTATCCTCAACCAAGTTCTTAGGTGGGCAGATAGCAGCCAGATTCCTTGTCAGAAACATCCCAGTTGCTATTTAAGTCCTTGGTTCCCTCTGGAACTATTTTGTTCTCAATACTACTTTCTTCTAGGCTCCTACAAGACCAGCCCATTATGCTCCTCTTACAGTATTCAACTACTTATTTAGTCCAAACTTCCAAAGTTTTCCACGTTCCTCTACAAAAGAGTATGGTCAGATTCTCCATAGCAACAGCCCACTCTCTGATACCAACTTCTGTATTACTTTTCTATGATAAAACGCCATGACTAAGGTAACATAGAAGAAAGATTTTATTTTACTTACTGTTGTTAGAAACAAGTCTGGAGTCTGAAGAAAATGACCACATAATCCAAATCTTTTCAGCAAGGCAAAATTTTTACTTCCCCCAGAAGTGCATCAAGGTACTCTGAGTCCAGCAAGCACACTTTGTTAAGATGGCCTTTCCCTTTTATCCCTAACACAAAAGAGATTTCAGCTGTCCCTCCTCTAAATGTAATTAACTAATTTAAAAGGAAAGAGAGAATTTTTGAATTTTAAGACATGGGTTTCCAATACATTTCAAGAGTCATAGATTAGAGTTAAGGACTGGAATAGCCAGAGTCAAAAGCAGAGGGGAGAGGGGGAGCTGTGGGTGAAAAAAGAGCTATAATGTTAAAAGTTACAACTGACATGTTAAGAAACAAGTAACATTAATGTAGACAACAGCTTTTTGACAGGGCACTGAAAAGAAAGACAAGTGTACAGTTTAAAATATTCTGACAGGATTTTATTTCTTATATTTACAAATGTGAACCTACGGGATGGTTTAGGATTCACAGCCCTTGGAAGCCTACAGGGCCCCTACTAGGAACAGCAAAGTGGAGGTAAAGAAAATGCAGATGGCAGTTCACTCTTGAATCTTCCATTTTGTATTGGAATGGCAAAACTCCCTTTGAAAGAAAAGAACATTTACTGATCTTTCTCACACCAGGTTCCAGAGGGATGAGTCTATCATGGTAGAGAGGCATGGCAGCAGAGGATAAAGGAGCAGAAAACTGAATGCTCACATCTTTAAGCAAACACAAGAAGTAGAAATAAAGATACCGGAAATGGGATAAGGCTATGAACTCTCAAAGCCCTCCCTCACAGTCATACTTCCTCCAGCAAGGCCACACCTCCAAGGTTCCATGACCTTCCCAAAACAGGTCACCAGCTGCCTAAGTGTTCAAATACTTGGAGTCTAAGGGGGACAATTCTCAATCAAAGCACTATACAGTACTAGGCTGTGAAACTATCTACTGTCTCTAGTTAATCATGAAAGACACTGGCTAACCCTATAAAACAGGTTCATCTTCCCTAGGGTTGCTGATCAAGAAAAAAATTTAACCAGAAGTTTAGCCAGTTATAGTAGCTCTGGTTTGTAATGCCAACACTTGGAAGGCTGAGGCATATTAATCACCATGAGTCTAAGGCCATCCTGGACTAAAATATGAGACTATCTCAAAAAAACAAACAAAAGCAAATTAAAAGATATGGTCTGGCACAATCTTTAAAAGCCTTAAGACACTAGCATCAAAGCATACTATTAAAGCATACTTCTCTCAGAATTTTAAGTACCCCATAGATGAGACATAATTGGAATATACAGGACCTAAGCAGGAGTATGTGACAGAAGAGGTCCAAAAGATCTAGCACCTTCCTCTGAGATAACAGTATGTTTGGGGGTGAATCTTAACTCTAGAAATCAAGTGACGCCAAGTAGGAATTCTCTTTGGATGCTCTGAGGGGGAAAACAATCCTCAATAATGTGAGGCCCATAGTATTAGAAAATCATTTCTGTCCATCTCCAAGCTACAGGTGGCCAGCTAAAAGAAAAGTATCCATGAAATGAAGGAGAAAGAAGAAATACTAAGCATCAGGTCATATAAAATGAAAAAGTGAAGAGAAACATGTATCCAAATGAAAGCTATGGTGTGAATGACCACTGCTGCCAAAGATTCCTGTCTCTTGATTGTCTGAACTATGAGTCTGTTGCCTTCATGGTGAAGGAATCTTACAGATATTATTGAGGATCTTATGCTTGGAATATTATCCTGTGTTATGCAGGTACATACCATCCAATCACAGGAACACTAAAGAGAAAGAGGGAGGAAAACAGGAGATGATGCAGCATGACTAATATTCAACCAGCTTCTTCTGGGTTTGAAGGTGGAAGGGAGCCATGAACTAAGCAATATATGCAGAAAGAAGTTAGAAACATCATGGAAACATTCCCTCTCAAAGTCTCCAAAAGGAACACAGCCTTGTGATACCTTGACTATATAGCCCAGTAAGTACAATTTCAGATTTCAAGTTTCGGACTCTAAGTTAATAAATTTGTGTTGACTTATGCTTCTGGGTTTAAGATAAATTGTTACAGCAGCAACATCAAATTAAAACTGAACAAGTGTCTAACAAATATAGTGAGACTAAGATGGCATCCAACCGAACAAGAAAAATCAGCACAGCTACAAGAGCCAACTACAGAGTGTTTGCTGCTAAAAGTCCCAAGCCACATTCATGTGTTAAGATCCCAAGAGCCACTATGCTTATACCATTTTACTTCCACTTTTACTATACAGCATTTAAATTGTTTATGTTTACTTAATTCTTATACCACTGATAGTGATCAAATACAGTTTCATGAGCACTTGGCAAACTGTCCATTATTGAATGTCACTCACACTGCCTACTATCCTTTATTGCAGCAAAAAGTAACACCTCACGCAGAATCTGCCAAAATAAGGACCCATTTCTTACAAACAAGGGAAGTAGTCTCTCTCTGTCTCTGTCTCTGTCTCTCTCTGTCTCTGTTTCTCTCTCTGTCTCTGTCTCTCTCTCTGTCTCTCTGTCTCTGTCTCTGTCTCTCTCTGTCTCTCTCTCTCTCTCTGCTATGGGCATTGAAACAAATGAAAAAAAAAGCATAGTTATTTATTTATGCACACATGAGAAAGAGAAAGGATAGAAGTAGAAACAGGAGAGTGAGAATCCCCAGGCTCCAGGATCGCTGTCTCAAAGCCTCTGTAAAGCCGAGTGCATTCCTATGTTTTACTCCCATGAAAAGTTTTCATTCATGATCAGCTGCATAAGCCAGCTTCAGGTGGTTTCTTTTAGTTAAAATGCAGAAAGTCCTAATAGTTTTAGACAAAAGAGAACAACAGAAGAGATAATTGAGACTTGTATCTAAAACTAGCAGGCAATAAACTATAGTCAAGAGTGCAAGAAAGGATAGATGAGCAGTGTGAGCCATATGTAACAAGCTACTACTCTTACATTTTAGAATAGATCAAAAAGATAAAAATGTAATCCTACACAGGTGAACTGACATACCAAGATCTAGATCTTGACTCTGGAATCCATGAGGAGATGGACATGCAAGGCTCAGAATGGGGAAAGGATATGATTTTGAAGAGGTAGTTTTGTGAAAAGAATATTCAGAGTGTCACAGAATCCTGGAAGACTGAATCCCAAATGCAGATATCATGGAACATGACCCCAAACCTCAAGACTCCACAGAGTCTGAATCTGTGGAATTGAAATAATCACAAATTAGGATGCTGGGGGGATAAAAGATAGAAGGATGAAGGCCATTGGCTAGAGCATGTGTGCTCATAGGAAGACCAGCTGGTTTGGTGCTATGGTTGTAGAGCCAGGATACCTTCCCTGTCACTGGGATTGGGTATAACCTTAGCATTTGTTGGAACAAAGAATATGTAACTGTTTCCCATGTGCTATAACTCAAAAAGAGCTAGTTTGACGTCATCATAGGTGTTCTGAAAGGAGGAAGAGATCTTGTGACAAAAGGTCAAAGACGGATATATGATTCTTGAGGCCAACAAAGATGGCTCAAATCACTATTCAAATGAACAATCAGTCTTGTGCATCAAAGGAACCATAACTAAGAAATCCTCCATTCAAGACTGGTTAGAATGAAGGACAAGCCAAAGACTAGACTCCAAACATGCAAAGCTTGGGAGACACAGAGCCATCTGGCCAAGAAATGTGTTTCTCTTACCTCTCTTCTCTCCCCATACCTCATCCCTGGTAGGGTAGAGAACATCCACTGGAAAGTCAAATAAGAGGCAATGACTAGACCTTAGCTAGAATGTGAGAAGTCAGAGTAAAACTGAAATGCTACTTATTGGCTTGGAACACATACAGTCTATTTTTGTATTATGTCTGTTTTGTTACATAAATCGAGTCCAGGATTGGCTGTTATCAGTAATTATATTAAAAAGTTGGAGAAAATCTTCCCTTCTGCATAAAGTTGAAAGAGAAATTGAAAGACAAATCATTTATCACATCCCAGGAGACATGCATTCAGTTTATCAGTGTTACATACTTACTTTATGTATGGAATCTGTGTAGAGTAGTTTTCACATTTTAAGACATCTGCAAGTAATTGTGTATTGTTAATTTAAATACCATAGCTATTACAACTGTATTCATCAATTTGGTATGTAATCAGGTTCTTAATAAAGAATGGATGGTTCTCAGGCTGTATAGCGACTGTGAGGCTGACATGTCACCTCATCACCGCAGGTCTGTCTCTGAATTCACCTTTGGGTAAGGTGAATTTCCCTATAGGCTGTCAGCATTCAGTCTCACAATGATGCCATTCTGTCTAGTCATTAGCAGGAAAATGCAGGCAGAAATTATACAAAGAGGTTAAAAATGGTTCCCTCTGGGAAACAGGATGGAGATAGTTGAGCAAAGACTGGTCACTATGCTTTTTTATGGATGTTTATCTGTCTGTGTATCTCTCCTTTTCATTCTCTTGTTCTTTAAAGTGTTTTACAATCACAATTATCAAAAGAAATATGTTCAAGATATATTGTTCAGTTATGAACATATGGTATAAAGACTAGGCACAGACCCAGAACTAAAAGCATGAAAACACCACCCCCCAACACACACACACACACATTCTGGGAACTGCTCTTTAAAAAGTCAACTTCTTTTATTTCAAATTGACTATTATTATGGTCCAAAGAAGTGGCAGGACAGATGTGATCATGGGAATAAGAGAGATTGTCTTCCAACTCAAGACGGTTATAGAAAGAGGAAAGATTTGACAGTGAGGAATGTGTCTTCCTCACTTTAAGCCTGAATCTTAGAAATCGTATTCAGTAGGTTGCGAGCAAGGCCAAAAATGGAGGGTCTAGGAGATTTGTGAAGCACATTTCTAAGTGTTATCTATGGGGACGTTTCCAAAGATAATCAACTAAGAGGAAAATACTCATCACAAATGTAGGTGGCACCGTCCACTAGTCCAGGAGCCCATATGGAGCAAAAAGAAAGCTCTACTAAGACAGGACTTCCCCCATCTTCCTTCCTGGCAACAGTAAAGTGAGCTACCGTGTAGTGGTGTAGTTAGTGTTCCCCTACGTTCTCTTGTAACCATGATATTTTGACTCACCCCAGGTCCACAGCAATGGAACAAGCCATATCTGGACTGAAATCAGGAGCCAAAATAAAGCTTTCTGACTTTCAATCGCTTTGCTTAGATATTTGATCACAGCCACTTTAAACTGACTAAGAAAGGTAGAGAAGAAAGGGAGGAGGAGAAAGCAGGGGAGACTAGGGAAGTGATGAGCAGTGAAGGAGACAAAACGGGGAAAACTTCTAGCCATTGCTTTGTCAAACACTCCTTTAAATAGTGGAAATTTTAAGACATTCTGTAACCAGAGTTCAGCAGCAGGGTCAGCAGCGACCTCCTGGACCAGACTCACCAATCTGTAAAGCTCAATAGGGGTTCAAAACACAACGCAAAGGTTGTGCAGATCTGAAGCCTTCTCAACCACCACAAACCCCCCACCTACCACATCCCACTCAAAGCCCAAGTAGGCAATTTGATGAGGAGTTAGAATATGCATTTTTCCCTCTGAGACACTTTTTGTGGAATACCATCTATTGAAAGACCTCACTGACTACCTTCACAGTGATGAAGTCCTATATCAGTATTAGATCATACATGTGAATCAGAATCAGATCGTGTGAAGCTAATTAATCAAAAGAGCATAAGGTTTGCATTGGGCTAATTAACTTCAAAACAAACATCAATCTTGAGAGCACGTCCTACACACAATAGCAGCAGTGAGTGGAATGTCTCACTGTTACCCCACTTCGGCTCTGTGGTATTTTAAACAGCCTTGCTCTCCCTAGTAGAGAAGGTAACCAGGTTTTACTTAAAGCTGTTATTTTATACTTAATGGAAACCAAAACATGCACTATTCAATGAGTCACTTCCACAATGCTGCTTTGTTTTTATAGTCACATTTTGAGCTGTGCTGCTTACAATACTGAGTGAACTGAAGACAGTCTCCATACCGTACACACAGTCCAAGTTGAGTTAGGAGTATAAAGCCTTTTCCTGCTCTCAGTAGGGATGCCATAGCAGAAGATACACAGGTCATAATGTGCTATGAGTGATTTTTTTCCAGAAAATTATAAAATTGGACCCAGAGGCAGCTTGACTTGCAAGAGAAGCCATCAAATTGCTAAGAGTATGAGTTTTGCAGACAAATGGACTTAATTGAACTTACCTGGTTTTGTTCCCTCCTTGGTGAAAGATTAATAATGCTAAATGACTTAGGATTTTAGATACAAGCAACAGATACTGATTTTGGTCAAAAGAATGTATTTAAAGGATAATGGTTCACCCTGTTACAGGGACAATAAAGAATGAAACCCAAAGATTACCAGCTCTGCAGGAGCCACCACAGGCAGATGTCCATATTTGCTTTTTGGATGTCATAGCCACTTCTGGAAGATGGATGTCTCTTTCTACCCATGCTGCTTCCATCATCCTTCATCTCAAATCAGTGAACATGCCTCTGTGTCATAGGCATCATCTTCCATTTAAACTCTGAGGTTTCATGCCCACATTTTAGCTCTGAGAAAAGCTGAGGAAGTGAAGTAGACGATAATGTTTGTTCACCAGGCACCTACATAGTTACCCTGAAATAACACAGGTATCAGTTCTATCCAAGAAGAGACCTTGACTCATATTCTAGGGCTGTCACAAAATGCATGCTCAGCAAAAAGTTGCTGGTGATAAACAACATATGCTAAAACTCTGATTCTATTCACTTGCCATAGACAGGTCATGAATGCTTTATATCCTCCCCACCACTCATGTTGTTAGAAGATTTCTGTAGATTGTTAGCATTCTACATTGTGGTCATGATAAAATATGTTTCCTGGGGCTGGAGAGATGGTTCAGCTGTTAAGAACACTGGTTGTTCTCGCAGAAGACCTAGGTTTGAATCCCAGCACTCACATGGCAGCTAACAACTATCCATAACTCTGTCCCAGGGGATCCAACAGACTCTTCCAACCTCCATGGGCATTGCATGACATGGGTGCACTTACCTACATGCAGGAAATACATGCATACACATAAAATAAAAATAATAAATAAAATTTTTAAAAATGTTTTCTGACTTATGGGTTAATATTTTAAATATGAAGTAGCTTCCTATATTATGGTTGAGGAACAAAATGAAATAAGTACAGTTTTGCCAGAGTTTATTTCAATGAATAATATTTCATATTTAATAAGCTCCACCATATTATGCATTTGATATTAATTTTTATATATTTCATGAATATTGTGATAATAAAATTACATTCTACATAAGATTCTCATACTCCATCTGTAATATTTAAATGTTGAATGTGTTATATATATATACATTTTAAATTCCTTCTAATCTGTTTTAAACACATACTCTGCTTAGTGACTAGGACTGCAGAATTAGTGTCAACACTTTGAAAATCATAAGCATAAATGACTAACAATTTTTCATTTTTAAACAGCAGTATTTCATTTTCAGTAAAAATCAATATTATTTTCAAACATGCAAAGCAGTTATTAATTGACTCAGTCATTATCCTTCATTTGTGTAATGAAATGTTCTTATCTTCTAAAGAACATTTGCTGTGCCAATTAATGAAGTGATCTTTATGGTGGGCCAAACGCTCACCCTAGCCAATTGCCAGAATTCCATAGTTCCATTATAAAAATGTTATAATTTTCCAGGCAAGGCACTGAAAGTGTAGAGGGAAGATAATTTACTATAGGAACTGAAAATTGTTACCTACCTCTGAAATGTAGGGGTTTATAAAATTACAAAATAAATGCAAAAGTAATTCAAGATGTTTTGAAGCATGGTGAATCGGAATTAAACAGACCATGCAGCAAAGCTATTTAGTCAGTATAGCATATTTGGCCATCTGGATCATCTTTAAACCTGACCAGGCAAAACATTCAAGCACACACAGACAGGACTAAAGCCACGTGCAGCCAAGTCTCCAACTCTTACCTCAGCTCTGTGCATGGCCCCAGTGATGAAGATGACATGAGGCAAAGGTCTAAAGAAAGAGCTAGTTTTCCACAAAAAGTCTTATTTAAAAAAAAAAAAAAATCTCCTACCCTTTTAATAGATGCTAAAGGAAACTACAAATAGTGAAAATCACTGTAATTCTACCATCAGAAATACCCCAGAATATCATTTGGGGATATTCCTCCTAACTGTGTTGTAGTGTGTATACATGTGTGTGTATACAGATCTTACCATTGTACAGTTGTTTTGCATAACTTAATTTTCCTAACCAACAATAGCTTGGCTTCATAATATTTCATTGTATGGTATTGCAAGTTTATTTATGCAATCCTATCCTTACACATTTAGGTCAGCTCTAATTTTTTACCATGTAAATAGAATTATGATAAATATACTAGAATGCAAAATCCAGCTTCATTTTTGATATTTGGCTGATCTCAAACCCACCTCTCCTCTTTGCCCCACATCTGGGCAAACCCATTAGAAAATCTGGGTGCTATTCTTTTGGCAACAGAGGAAGACTTCAGAAACCACACAGTGGTGCAGGAACCCTCACCCTAGCCCCGGTCCCCAACCACAAAGCCACCTGTCCCTCCTCTTGTTTGAGCTATTCCATGCAATCCTGTTATTTGGGAATTAAACTTTTTCCTCTCTTCCTCGTGCATGTCTGGAATCATCAATTTCAACATCAGAACCAATTTTGAGTGAAGGCTTAACTGGGCCCTCCAGGGGGCAACCGCAGCACAATTGGCAGTATGAGCAGGATGGCCTGGGCTGGGCTTCCACTGCCTGAGATCTTTATCCTGTTTCCTTTGGCTGGCTAACTAGATCATCTGCCTGCTGTGAGCATACATGCGCAGTGGGCTCTGGGCCATGGTGCTGCCTGCTGGCAAGCTTGCATTTCAGCTACCCTGTGCCCTCATACATGCCAGGCTTTCATTAGATTAGATTTAGATCATTCATTTTAGCAATTTGCATTTAAGGTACGGAAGGGCATTCCACCTCAAAATGGACATGGACCTGTCTTGACCAGGATCTATCTGTGTATCTCAGATGAAATGAAATCATGTTTCTCAATTCTAGAATTATCTGAAACTTAGGGTATGTCTATTTATTAACCAGTATATTGATCCACTTTGAACTAGATCCTTTGAAAAGCAAAAGAAAGGACAAATAAACCCTCTGGAGTTTATCTCAGTTGCATACATTAGGCACTTCCATTAACAAACTTCTTCACCATGGAGGCTTCAGTGTGTTCATGCCCTTCTCTCTTGCCTCCTAGAGTCATTGGGCTACTGGTGACAGCCGTAGCTGTCCATGATTCTCTACAAGAAGCTTCCCTCCTCAGGAATCCTCAAGGAAACCAGAAGTTTCTGATTTCATGTAAGATTCTTCTAGAAAGAAAGCTTCCCACAAGGCTGATCCTGTAAGTTCCCAAAGCCCATGAGCGCTATGTCTTGGGTTGTAGGGACAGAAACCTGAAGAACAAACAAGGGCCAAAGCCTCCTCATTAAAATGGAAATCATACTTAGAATAGAGCCAAATCTGCACTCTCTAGCATGTTCTACCTGGGAGGAAACAGTATTACTTCTTTTTCCTTTGTCATAGTCAATGACACCAGTGGACAGCTCTTCTTTGGACCCACTGGCAACATGGGAAGTCCTGAGGAAACAACTGGGTGACCAGAAAGGGGCTTCATAGACTTCAGGAGTATCATGGGGCTCTTTGGGGGGCTGTTTCTGTCAAGCCTCACACTGGGCTATCCCTGATCAAACATAAGATCCAGGGATTTGATCATTTTTATAAATTGATCGAACTACTGGCAATTTTCTTCACACTTGGGAATGTACTTGGTAACCATAGGCTCATTCTATACATTTTTATATACTCTTGGGCTATCTCTTCCAATCAATTACAACAGAAACAGTTGCTATCCAAAGATTCTCTATCAGGCTAAAGAATTTCATAAATTATTTTTCTTGCAGTTATTTAAAATAGAAACAAATGCCACACATCGTTACATGTACAACTACCTCAGTGCAGGGCCTCACGAAAGCATGCCTTCATCCCTTCAACTCCAGACTTTGCTGACAGTGACCAAGGTCCTCATTTTACTTCTCAGCATACTCAGAACTGGGCATGCCAAGAAGACATTTGAAGAGACTTTCATTTTACTTACCAGCCTCAGGGCACAGTCCTCATAAGATGACATAATGATAGCTGAAAACAAGTTCACATTTCTACAGAGACACAATATGTCTCCATCATCAATCAGATAGCAGGAGTGAACTGTAATGTAGCCTGACTCCAGTCTGGCTGTTTAGTGGGGGCAGCTTTCAAGACACACCCCCTCGCTCCTTTTGGCTCCACATCTGGACAGGCCCAGAGGAAAACTTCTCAGTGTAGGCAGGAAATTCAAACCATGCAAGTGACTGTCCCTGCCCAGGAACACTGGTCCCATCCCCATTCCCTAACCACAATCCAAACCAGAGCCTCTCGCCTCTCTTCTCACTGAAGCCTTTGCAGATCAGTGCCTGCCCTGCTCTCCACAGAGTCTCATTATGTGAATTACAAAACTTTTCAGACTGTCTTGGTGCATGTGGCTTCATCAGTCTCTACATCTGAAATTATTTTTGGTGAGGGGTTGATCCTGCCCCCAAGTGGCAACCACAGAACACATTCTGACATCATTGAGCTCTTGTCTAATTATGTCCATAGGAAACATTCCCAGAGGTAAAATACGTGCAGCTTGTGATTTTTAACAGCTAATTCTTTTCCTAGCACTAGAAATTGAGTATCTGTTTCCTACAAATATTAGAAAGGACCTCTTTATCCTTATTATTATGACAGTTGTCAAATAATACCTTAAGTAGCTTAAATTTGATTCCTAATGGTGTAAAACATGTTAAACATGTTCTCTAAATATTTTTGTCATTCATATATCTCTTTCTTTTGTGTTCTTCCAATTGATATAATGTTTTCCTGTTAAAGACTTTCTCATTTTTTCTTTATTAATACTGACTAAACTTGTAATTAGTGTTTTGTTTAAATACATCTTACAAGTACATAGACATAGCTACAAAATTTTTTGTGTCAAATGACACAAAAATACAAAATAAAAATACAAAGACTATTTTGTAAGACACACACACATATGCACACATATATTTGAGCTGGCCTAGAAATCATTATGTAGCTGATGATGGCCTTACACTCCTCATCCTCCTACCTCTACCTCCTAAGTGCTGGACTTCCCAGCATGAGCCAATATATCTGGTTCAAGGTATATAATTTTTGATTTCTCACTTTGTAATGAGGAGTGGATATACATGTTTGGATTTTGTATGGTTGCTGTGAATTTCCTTCCATGATAGTTTCCTTGTATAAATTATACATAATATAAAGAGAAGAGGTCCCTGAGCATGGCAACAGAATTCTTACTGGCAATACCCAATGTAAAAATTCGGATCTAATAAATGATAGAAATAGAGTATGATCACTCTTGCTTCCTCCAGTCTCTACTCAAAATAGTAGTTTGAATGACCTTTGCAAATTTCAAGTTGGATCAGTCCCTCTGCCTACAAAATGTTCCCATGTTTATCCTATCAGTACAGCAGTGACTCATAATTGGAGGTTTTGCCCATTTGAGAAATATTGGAAAGTATATTGAGTTTGACACTGGGGAAGCACAGCTGTAATCTAAATCACAGAGATCAGAGATACTACTATACAGCATGTAATACCCAAGACAACCTTGCAACTGAACATCAGGAGTGTCCTGGATTGGAAACTCTAAGAGACATGGCAAAGATCCTTGCTATTCTGTATAAAGCTCTGCAATATCTACCCTCTGCTCCCACCTGTTAACTCTTAACTCATCTTCACCCTCCCCTGTGATCTTATCTAGACACACTGGCTTCCTTGACTTCCACTCTACTGCCACTCAGAAAGGTATTACCCCAAGAACTTAGCATTGTTCTTTCCTTAACCTCCCCTCAACTCCCTCTCTCTCTCTCTCTCACTCATATTCTCTCTCTCTCTCCCTCTCTCTCTCTCACACACACACACACACACACACACACACACACATTTCTCACCATATTCTTTCAGATTGTCCTTATTTGGATGCCACCTTTTTTGTAATTTAATTTTTTTGAGAATTTTATAGATAAGTACTGTATTTACATCATTTCCAACCCCCAGTCTCCCCCCGTATACCTCCCATGTTCCCCCAACTCCCTCTCAATTTCCTGACTTTAATTATTAGCATTACATATATATGTATATATAAACGTGTGAACAGTCTACTGAGTCTACTCATTGGTGCTAGTATGTACATGTGTTTAGGGCTGATCACTTGGGACTGGATAACCTATCAAGGACCTCATCCCTGGAGCAAAATGATTTTCCTTCTCTCAGCAGAGAGAAGCCATTGATTGCTTATCATTCTTTTCATCTACAGATGTGACCTTATGAATTTTGTCCCATCCATGTTGGCATGTCAACTGGTCTTGTCATTGTATAGGTTTTATTTAGGCAACCAAGTCGTTGAGAGTTCATAGGGACAGCCTCCCTGTCATGACTAGAAGACAGTCTCTAGCAATAAGTGCCCTGGTCCTCTGACTCTTACATTCTTTCTGCTGCTTATGTATTTCTTCAATATTCTCTCAGCCTTACTATGAAGACTTGCTATTGCATTGTAGATGTATCAATTGGGTCTGGGCACCCAAAGGTCACTTATTCCTTACTTTTTTAAAATTATTATTATTTCTTAAAATT
>NW_008354281.1:3270325-3271089 GCF_000622305.1 Nannospalax galili
ATCTGGTGGGGTCTCCTCGGCCTCCTTGATCAAGAAGACAGGTGACCCACCACCATTACAGGACATTTTAAGAGATGCTCATAGTCCCTCGGAACTAGTCAACCTAGGAGGACAAGGAGCAAAAAGTGTCCTTTGTGTCCCTCTGACAAAATTATTATAGGCCTCAATGTATGTCCGTTAAACACCCAAGAAGGTTAGTTCTACCAGTCTGGTATTTTTAATTAGTGTGTGTCATGTAGATAAATCTTGGGCAAAGACCAATTGTTTCAGATAAACTTACCTAGACATATATTTCTTGATCTGCTATGTATAATTTGTCAGTATGGTGTAGGATTAATATGGTTCCCTCTGGTTTTCAAAACTAGCTAGGCATTATTTATCTCTCACATTGTCTCACCCCTCCACCATAGTTTTCACACTTTAAGGTGCCATATTTCCCTCCTTTCTCCCTTAATTATACCCTTCTCCTGTGGTCCTACCTCTCTTGAGCTCCTTCTTTCCCTTTATCCCCTAGGTTCCTTGTATACCCTTCCCTTCCCCGTCCCTTAAACTAACCCAATTTTTGTCTCTATCTCCCTTATTAAGGCCTGTTTCCTACTGTTCTTGCACTATTTCTGTCACTCCCAGTTCCCCTCTAAGTCCTCCCATGTTTCCTCCACTTCCTCTCAGTTTGTTTTCTTCTTTATTATTGTTTTATATGCATGTGTACATTATGAGTATTCATATATACTCTGTATTATTATTTATTAATAATTATACTACAT
>NW_008354281.1:3271126-3340460 GCF_000622305.1 Nannospalax galili
TAGTATATTTGCACCAAGTAAAATTCAAAGGGAGGTTTTTCTCGCCTAGGATGCCACCTTCCTTTTTCTTTTTTTAGGAAGCTGCTCATTTATTTATTGCCACATAACCACCCACTCCAAAATGTAATGACTTAAAATAATCGCCAACTATCAGTTTTCCACAGTTCTGTGGGGTTCTTTGGTCAGTCTTCTGTTGGTATCCCAGGACCATTCCACACAGCTTCACACATCAAAAGTTCTGTGGAGCTTTGGACTGGTCACTTCTCTAGACCGCGGCCTGGAGAAGGATGGACCTCTGTCTCCCATGGTCTTTCATCCTTAAGGAGGCAGCGGCAACTTCCAGAGGAGTGAAAGTCAAACCTGGAGACCTCTGAAGCACCCCTTTCAGGGGGCCACAGAGGAGCACTGCTGCCATTCAAAGCAACTCACAATGCCAGCCGTGGTCGGGGATAAGAAAGTAGGCTACACTTCTTTTAATTACCTCTTATTGAATTCCTATGGGTTTGTTTGGATCACATTTAGACTCCCTCCCCTATGTGCACCCCTCTTATAGCCACCCCCACCTGGTTTCATGAATTCTGTCATATATGCTAAGGCTTATCGAACCAAGATTGTGTCACATTTCTTGACAGAAGCACCTATAAAGGGATTCAGCAAAGGAAAGTAGGCACAGGAGCCATGATTTACCATGAACCATTGTCACAGCAATCTACCCACTTATGCTCCATTTGACCAGTTGTGGAACTTTTTAATAGTCTCCATATATTGCAGGAAGAAGATTCCTTGATGTAGTGATAGGTATACTTGTATATAAATATGGATTCATATTTAAAATGCAATATGAAATTACCTTGGTCTAGGGAAGGGACAGAAGTTGGTTTTTCTCTAGGGTCTATGACCTCTCTAGCCATGTGTACTTGGCTATGTTTTCCATACCACCCATGAATTCCTTCCCACTGAGCAGGTCTTAAGCCCAATTAGACAGCTGTTGATTACCCCCAAGATAAAAGTGCCACTACTGCACCAATAGATAGTTTGCTGTGCCTGTCGTTGTGATTCATAGATTTTACAGCCGGGTAGAATCATTGATTGGTTTTCTCCCTTGGCAGCTTACATAGTATAATATCTTCAGAGAGGAGGCTTCCAAGTCAATTACAGCTCAGTTGCTCTAAGTTCTGTCCAAAGTATGTACTGTCTTTACTAGAGTCTTACCTTAAAGTTCTTACCTTAGGGGCTATGGAAATAGCTTGTATTATTTTGGGAGTCTCTTGGACTAGTCTGACCAACTCGAAGGGAGGTTTCCCTTGCCTGGCACTGTGATTTTTGTTATATGGCCTTCAGCTATACATATGCACCCATATATATGTGTATTTTTTGTTAGTCTTATGAACTAATATGTTTCCCTTGATTTTCTTCTTAACCTTTTTCAATTCATACTCTCTGGGCTTTCAACTTTCCTCACTTCTAATGCTTCCTTCAGTCCCTTTTCTTCTTTGGTGTAGTATGGTATGGATTGCCTTCTCTAATTAGAATACAAGCTTCAAGGTGAAAGATGTTTAACTTTACTTGTTCTACACACCTAAATCCTCATACCTAGAGCAACCTTTCAGAGAACAGTAGATACTTTATAAACAGTTATAGAATGAATACACAGATTACTTTGAATCTCAGTAATAAATTGTCTCCATTCCTCTTTTCAGCATTATCACTTGTGTCTTTGTTTCCCAATGTTAATTTAGGTGACAAAAGAAATATAATTAATTGTATTGTTTGACTATGATTCTAACTTTGTTTCAATTATTTATCTATATCAGAGGAAGTTTAATTTTACTTCAATAATTTACAAATCAAACATTTAAACAAATGATGGGAGCCAGAAAATCAGCAGAATAACCAACTGTCCAGGGAGACCTTTCCTCTGTCTCCCCAGGATTGCTTGGAGTTTTCCAGCCATTTCCTGGGAAGATGATTTTCTTCATAATTTCAAAGATCTTAGTACAGAAAAATTACTTTATTTTAAAAGCAATGTTTTAAATCTATTCCTTTATTTGTCAAGACTCATTTTATACTACTAACTTTGATTCTAGAGGACTCATTAATATTCTACAAAAACGCACTTTCTAAAAGTATTCAATTCCTACAAACAACTGAATAAGGAAATAGGATCTTCTATAAAAATAAAGAACTGTTGGTTCAATGGATTCAGATCTGCTGTATATTTCAGCATATTAGGAATATCACCCACATAACTTCAGATCTGGGCCGACACCTGACAATATCTTGGGAAACCTGGAACTATAACTACCCAGCTCTGCTGACACAATACCTTATTTCACATAGACTATGCAACAGTAAGTGCTTATTTTTTAAGCTGTTGAGTTTTAGGACAGCTGGTTATATACCTATAGTAGGTAACCATTAGGACTGCCTTGAGAAATACCAAACTTAAACTACGTGATTCTCTTAGTAGAGAATCATTTACTAATTTCCTAAAGACAAAAGGCTTATTTTTACTCCACTTTAATATGAGAAGAACACATGGTCCATAAGATATTGCAAGCTTTTACTGGTATAAAAATACACATATGTACAATTTGTGACTGTAATTCAAAACACATTTGGATGCTTTTCAATGTCAAAGTGTATTTTGTTTTTTAATTTCCAACTTTATTTTGAGAGGTCCTTACAATAACCACAAATATTAGGACATGGCTGGACTCAAAACCTTGATTAAATGTCATTACTTTTAAATAATATAGAACAGTTATACAAAGAGAATGATTTGTGTGCAGGCATAAATACGTTGCAAAACCTAGATGAACTCGGTGGTCAATAGCTGTGATTCATCAGCTCATCTTTTTAATATAAAACATTTACGGGTTTTTTATGTTATAAACTGTATACTCCAGATAGACATAAAGTCCACAACTTGAATTAGATGACCTTAAAAAAAAAATCATGTAAACCTACCTGAACTGACCCCCGACATATGATGTAATCCTCAATATCAAAGAAGCCATATCCTTTCTTGAGATTTTTAGCTTTTTGTTTCCCAGACTCTTTAACATGTGATAACTATTACCTTCATTATAGTATTATGACATTTGTCTAATTACCCCAACTGGGCCATTAGTTCCCTAATCCCAGAAAGAGTATCTTACTGAATGTTTAGGAGCTCAGTAAATGTGTAATATAATAACTGGTGCTGCATTGGGTACACTTAAATTATAAAGAAGATATTAGCACTATATAGATACAAATTAGTATATAGGTACTGCTACTATATACATATAAATTAGTAGATAGGCATAAAGATTGTAATAAAGAATTTTTATTGATCTCCTTGGCTTCCTTCAAACAAGAACTACTTAAGTCTTTCATTGACAGGTTGATAACATTAGATTAATCCTTAACACAAAGAAGTGGCATCCCATGCTGAATTTTCACTGATTTAGATCCTCCTAAGCCCAGCTTCTAGAACTCTCATCTAGGACTCCACCTCATCAACCTCCCTCCCAAGTCTCTGAGATGACCTTCTCTTGAATAATAATTACTGGGTGCTCTGTGAATAGACTATACCTTCCTCACAACCTGTGTGTAATTCCAGTCCTTCCACTTCTAGGATACTTGAACACCACAAATGAATATCATTTTAATGTCTGTGGTTTTCTAGGAGCCCTCTCATACTCCCAGAAGTATAATGTTCTAGGGTGGGGAACATAAATGACTGTGTCAAGAAAGAATGTAACAGGGAAGAGCTATGTCAAGCCTGGAGCTTGTTGCTTGGAGAATGGAGTAAAGCTCTCTGTGGCAGATATTTAGAGGTCAGAGGCCAAAGAATGTTCCAAGCCTTGCAGGGTGGGTTTAGATCCAGCCTCTACACAAACACAAATGGAATTCCCTGAAATACGGATGCCACAGTTCTAATCTCAGGTGTTCATATTCTGGAACTCAATAAAATATGTACCAAATGATTTTAGGGTTCTGATTTTAAAAGAGGGCAAATCTGCTTCCACCACTGACTATCACTGAACTGTAGATTAAATGTTCACCATAGGCTAAGAACCATGTGACATATCAATATTATTCCTTACTGAAATCACTTTATAGATGAGTAGAATTAGTTTCCCCATGATTATGCAAAAACTAAAGATCAAAATTGGAAGTCAAATCATGAGTCTCCAAAATCCAAAGACATTCTTAATCCTTGTTCTATAACTTTTTGGTGTTCCTGACTCCTGCTGCTGTTGCCATAGCTCCCTTATTCATGGGGGCTTATTTAAACATCCCTTGTGGCAGGAGACATGAATTTCCATATGGTTCTGAGCCTAATATATATTATATTTATAGAGACTATAATGTTTCCCCTACACACACACAGAAATTCAATACCTCTTCCGTCTTCACTACTTATCATGTCTTGTGACTGTAACTTTGCTATTTGAGGTCTGATATTAAATCCAGCACAAATATACTCTTCGTTCTTCACAATTTCATAGATAAAAAGCTAATTCTTGGGGCTGGAGAGATGGCTCAGTGGTTAAGAACACTCGTTGCTCTTGAAGAAGACACGGGTTCAAATCCCAGCACCCACATGGCAGTTAACAACTGTCCATAACTCCAGTCCCAGGGGATCTGACAATCTCTTCTGACCTCCGTGGGCATTGCATGACATGGGTGCACTTACGTACATGCAGGCAATGCACACATACACACAAAATAAAAACAATTTTTTAAAAGGTTTTTTTTTTAAAAAGTTAATTCTTACTATAGATCTAGAAACTTCAGCATATTACTTTTTTCTTTTCTTATTAAATTTAGAACATGTATCTTTTCACTAAAAGCAATCACTATATGGCTTCTCTTTAACACATTCAAATTGCCAGTATCACTCCTCATACATTTTGGTGTCACTATTAAGTGAAGAGCTGAAATTTATAGTGATTGATCTGGTAGCAAAGATGACCCTTAAATAGCTAATGGGTAGGTAACATACACAAGGTGGATACATTGAACAAAGAATAATTGATGATCTGGGGGAAATAAGTGGGCAGCTGGGAGATTCTATTACAGCACTCAGTTTAATTGAAATCTGTGGATTATTTATTTCTGCAATTATCCATTTAATATTTTAAACATTAGTTGACTGTGGAAAGTGATATTACAGAAAGTATAGTCACCTATGAGAGGATACCATTGTGTACAATTAAATCTTCAGGGTCTTAAAAATAATTTTGTAGAGGACTTAGCTCAACCATTTCACCAAAAGTAACTACCCTAAACCTGGTGAGACCCTAAGACAGGACACAGTGTACATGCTAAGAACCTGTCCAAATCTTCCTACATCTTAGCCTGCAATAAAGAAGCACATTCCTTAGGAGAAATTCTTCATAGTTGTCTTGTGGTACAATGCTAACGTGTATCATCTTATGCAAATAGCAACCAAAGAAAACCTGGGACAGAATGTTTTTTACTTCAACTAGCTAGATCTGTTGATGTCCTGTTGTGTGTCATATGCATTGCTGAAAAAGTATATTTTGTGGTTTAAACTTAGAAGAAACTCTAGATTGTAAAACCAAATCACTGCAAAGTACAGAAATTGGAAGGTGAATTCACTATAATCTCCTTCTAAATTCTGCAGCTTACATTAGGTTGAGTATTTATTTAAATGAGAAAATATATCCGCTCAGTAGTTAACAGAAGAGAATCAACTATTCATAGCATGATCATTTTCTGAGTTCAAAGAGTCTCAAATACTTGTGCAGCCTAAGCAAAGACTTTTTCACTACCTCTGCTCCAATGCACCAACACACTATGTCAACTGGAAAATAATCAGGACTTTGTCTCTAACCACTAATGGGGAAATGACATGGCATGAGTTACCAGAGGAGGCAAATGAATAGAAAGCATAAGAAATGTTGGAACATGTTTGCCAAAAATTTATACTGCCTGGTATATCCATCTATTCCTGAAGTTAAGTCTCACTACAACCAAGCCAAGCTTTTATTCCCACAGGCATGTGAATCCCACGTTGATGACAAGAATAATGCCCCATGATTGCTGAATGACTGTCCATCATTTACAGTCCTGAGGCTCTGCTCTCTTACTGTTACATTCAGAGAGTAAGTGTCGCAGCACTGAGAGGATATACAAAGATCGTATACTTGACAAATGTCTCCAAAAGACATACAGCTTTACTTGCTCAATACACTTTCAGTTTTGGGCCTTGCTTCTTTTCCTTCTTACAGAAATTACTTTTATAGAGTTTTTATATATGCCTTGTCCTCCCTCCCCAGGGGACACCCAGTCTTTCTTATTATCAACATCTCGCACCAATGGCCACTTTTGTGAGACTTCATGAACCTATGTGGACATTCTATTACTGTACAGAATTCCTATTTGACATGTGGGCTCACTCTTGGTTTTGTGTACTTTATGTGTTTAGATATAGGGATAATGGCAAATACTGTTAGAGTCTTCTACAAATAGTTTAATTGTCCTAAAAATACTATTTTCTGTGTCCAAAGTCTGCCTTTTCAAGACCGTCACCTGGGAATCATGAAGTGTGAGATCTTTACAGATTGGTTGCATTCACTGCATTTGAGATCCCTCCATTTCTTTTCATGGCCTTACAGCTCATCAGAAAAATGTCCTGCTATCTGGACATACTTTTGTTCATTCACACATGGAAGGATATCTTTGAAATTCTGAGTTTCAGCAATTATGAATAAAGCTGCGGTAGACTCTTCGCAGATAGACCTTTGTGTAGACATAAGTTTTCAACTCATTTGGACAACCAACAAAATACAGTTGAAGACTCTGTCAGGTTATGTTAAGAAGCTGGCATTCCTGTCTCCCGAAACAGTCACTGTTTCTTTTTATTCAGGAAAATTATCTTGCAGCTCCAAATTTCTCCTGTTCTTTACATCATCATCCCTAAAGGACACATCTGAATAGAGCCAGGCTCTGGCTGGGACATCTCCTTTTCCTTCTTTACTGCTCCTATGTGTGTAGGCAGGCCCTCTGAAAAAGATGCCAGCATTGACTAGTACAACACTAATCAGGTGTTCAAAAATCAAACCCAGAAACTCCCACATCTGCTTCACATAAGGAAAAGGCTGCATGCCAATCCCAACTCAGTCAACATGTTGTATTGGCAAGTTTCTCCTATTCAGTGTCCAAAATTGAAGACTAAGATTTGCAAAAAGTCTGCAGCGAGTTGCATGTTTGGAGCTGCCAAGTTATTGTCCATCAAACTCTTTAGAGTTTTCTCAGTTTAAGAAATACCTTGCTGTCGTCAGTTAAATTGAGAATCTAGTGCAGGAGAAAATCTCCAGTTCATTATCTATAAACTCAAATGTTCACATGTACATGAATCCTTCACAGATAAATGAGTGGAAGGACAGAAGCATGCTCCACTGCCACCTCCAACACACGTGCTTGACTATTTCTCCCCTTCAGAAATACAGATGTGTGTCACACACACACATGCACACACACACACACACGCACGCACACACACACATGTACCCTCTTGTGTACCCCATCACATCATTAATCCTGTCAGTCTCTCAAACAACAAAATGATAAATCATTGCCACTCAGACATGCTCAGAACTCTCCTAAAGGTGTGCCTTTGATGAGGCATGAGAACTAGACTTATCTGTGAATTTAAGGATAAGTATTTAGAATATAGTAAGAAATTGCATTGGTTTAGGAAAGTGGCAATATTTGGTTCTCTCCAACCATGTGTACTTGGCTATGTTTGCAGTATCATGAATGGATTCCCTCCTATTGATCTAGTTTTCAAGAAGGAAGCTTCTAGGTCAGCTCCAGATATATTTCTCCATGCCCTGTGTCTGAAGCATGTGGTGTCTTAAGCAATAGGGCCTTACCTTCAAGTTCTGGGAGGCAATCAAGGGTTATGCCAATAACCATAGTCTCTTGTATTACCCTTACCAACAACTTGAGACGGGTGATATCCCTTGCCTGGCACTAGCGTTTTTGTTACCTTTCAGCTACTTACGTACTCATATATATATTATATATGTATCTTCAAGGAAGCTTATGAATAATACATTTCCCTATGTTTTTTCAAGCAACCTGAGTATTATCTCTCCTAGTTAAAGTACACAACTCCATTTTTCTCATTTCTCACCACTCATCAAAGAAAAAATTTTTTGTAACAGATGAAAATGATTTAAAAGTTCCACAACCGATCAAAATGTAGAGAGCAAATGACCACGGTGTGCCCAGGCCCAGTGCAACCCCTACATCTAATGTTCAAGGAACACCATGGAAGGGGGGCTGGAACGATTATAAGACCCAAAGGATCAGAACCCCTGCTGCTAGGTAGTGTATTCTAGACATGACAGGGAAACTGTACCCATGAGTTCTCAACAATGCAAGACCTAAATAATGACAACACCCTCTGGCATGCAAATGTGGATGGGGGAAATTTCACAGGGTCCTACTTCTAGATGAGGAGCTACAGGCAATCAATGGCTAATGATGGAGAATCAGTTTTGTCCAGGTACTAGCTCCCTGATTGGTTATCTAATCTCAAGTGATCAGACCTAAACACATGTATACAGGAGCACCACTAAATGTACCACTAAATGGCATATATATATATATATATATATATATATGTTGGTAAATATAACAATAATAATCAAAGAAGAGGATAAGAAATTGAGATAGTGGGAGGAGGAGACATGGAAGGCATTGCAGGGCAGGAGAAAGAGGGGTATAATTAATCCCATAGTCTAAAGAGCTAAAGTAGAAAATCTGGAAATAGATGATAAAATACACAGACTCATATCCACACCACAGTGGGTGGTCTCTAGTTATTAAACTATCAAATAACATACTATTTTGGAAATTAAGATTAGTCAACTTATTTATTTTTACTGGGGTGGCCTTGATTGTGGAAATGTAACATGCGATTTTATTTGGTTAAAATCATTTTTGAAACTGTCCTGATTTTTTTTTGGACAGGGTCTCCCTAGCCCCAGCAGCCTGCCTGGAAGTCACTGTGTGGACCAGGCTGGTCTCAACCTCACAGAGAAAGGCCTGCCTCTGCCTCCTGTGGGCTGGGACTAAGGTGTGCCACCACACCCGGAGTTGCTGATGTTTTTTTTTTAAGTCCTCTGTTTGAATTGCACTTGTGAATACTGTGCATATGGTATGTCAGGATCTTAAGAAGCATGTGGTAGAGTCAAGCTAGGCGTGAGAGGACTTTGGTGGCCATGCACAGCGCATACTAGAATAGGATAAAAATCTGCAGGGCGAGCCATCGCCACTCCCAGCTGGAAGGGTCACAGGAAAGCCGGATTGCTGGACCTCCAGAGAGAATATAAAGAGATTTCTAGGCAAAACTTGTGGACAAAATGTGGTAATCCTGAAGCAACAGGGAGCAGAGAGAATAAAATCCAAACCCACCCTCTTCTCAGCTTCCATATTCTACTCTGGGAGAGCCAGGGACCTTTTGACAGAATTCAGCTTAAAGTAGAACTTGTTTTACTCAAGTTGAAATCTGTGCAAGCTCTGCTTCTCGTTATCGAGATCAAAGCTTGTCCTTTAATATTCAACTGCTTAACTAACCATTTGGTTTAATAAGATAGGAATGTATCTTTCAACCATAAAGCTTTTGGTAACCACAATCCTTGTAAAATATTTGTTATAGGATGTTATACTCACTCACCTTAATTTAAAAAAAAAAAAAAAAAAAAAAAAAGGTCGGCAGAGGTTAAATTTACACACTCAAGTTTTAAATTTGCTTACCAATATCAACATTATAGTCAGTCCAGCCCTCTGTCAATGAACACATCCATTTTACAGATTTCCTCATAAGCAGAGAACATTTTAGCTTGCCTCTTCCTGTAGCTATGGAAAGAAAACCTTAATCTCACCTCCAATACATTAATCAAGATATAACATAGTGTTAGGGGACCTTTTATGTGAGTTTTCTCTCTCATGCTCTGCTTGGAGAAGTTGCCCATCTTTTGATATTTATGGTCACATTTCCTAGGTCTTGAAATGTGGAAAAATTATAAATCACCAAGATTTTATGCATTAAATTATCTTTGATTACAATGACCCAAATAAAATTGACTTCAGACTATTACAGGATATTCAGAGTAATTAGCTGGGATCAGGAAACAACAGAAAAGTCTTAAGGCTACTTCTAAGTAGAAAAGGATGACAAAGTTTTCTATACACCCTAAAAAGAGTAATAAAAATATAAATCAAGGGGCTGGAGAGGTTAAGAGCTCAGAAGTTAAAACATGAGTTGCTCTTGCAGAGGATCTGGGTTTGATTCCCAATACTCACATCACTACTAACAACTGTCTGCAACTCCTGTTCCAGGGGATCCGACGCCCTCTTCTGACTTCCGTGGGCATTGCATGACACAACAGAGGTGTACCTACATGCATGCAGATAATACACTCTTACACAAAAAATTAAAAATATGTATATCAATTTGCATGAATTCAAGTATACAAAGTTTAACAGTAATTTCTTATTGCCAATTTTAAAAGCACTACAAAGAAGTGCACATAGTAATAGTGATAACAGTTTATGAACATGAATTGTTCAAAGATTAAGAGCATCCTAATTATAGTTGTTTCATCATAGATATCATAGGTATTAAGTCATATTAATTGGATGGATCTGTGGGTTTCATCATGATATTTCCACATACTCATATATTCTACTTCAATTGTATCTACCTTCCTTATTGTCTTGCCCTCCTCCTCTCTTCCCTCACTAAAGACAAGTACCTCAAGTTACATATTTCCTATCATTTGTGGACACTAAATGCTAACTAGTAGGGCTTTAGAGAAGGGGGCGGAGATGGGGAGTGGGGAGAGGCTTGTGTATGTGGCTGTCTTTTCTAAACCAATCTGCCAATAAGAAATGTCAGTGGAAGGATGAGAGCCAAAGACAAAGTGCTCAGGTGTAATGTTGCTTCTCTGCGCCTGAGCATGGGATATGTGTCAGCCCTGTCATATCAGGACTCAAAAAATGACATATATGGCATATCTTAATATATATTCATCAAGAATATCTTGACAATTCCCTTGGTCATGGGAGACAAGTGGGATTGGAATCATCGCCTGCTTTTAATTCTAATTTTTAAATGCTAACTACATTTTTCTGTGTATACTCATATGAACCCAAATAGAAAATAGCATATTCCCTTCTTAGGTAGGATGGCTGAGCAGGTCATTACAAGCCAGATCTTCCACATTTTATGCAAGTACTTGTTCATGGTGTCCTTCAAGATCTCTTTCTGAACCTAGGATCTAGATCCCTCATGTCTCATGAGGGATCCAGTGCCAGTGGTAGAGGAAGGGGACAGTTACCCACCTTTTCTCTGATGTTCTAAGTCCTTATTTTCCTTCCTTCAATCTCACTTTCACCTGTACAAACTGTACCAACCCTTTCCAGGCAGGCAGTATTAACCTGTGTGTACATCCCTCCCACCTTCCCTGTGCTCAGAGAACTATATACCATACCTGGGTACAGGGAATTATTTGAAAAAAAATTATTCATACTCTCATTATCAATATTTTACACTTACATATTGAAATTTATCCCAAGAAATGACCTAGATCTCATTCTAAATTTCTAAATTGTCTCACTCTTCTCTCTTTCCCTCTTACAAACACACACACACACACACACACACACACACACACATACCTGATGCTAGTCTTAAACCCATCTCATTTAGTAATATTGCTATGCTCTTGATGTTTACTTTTGTACAACATCTCATCTACTATTTTTAGTTTATTCTTTTTTTGCCTTATTAAGCTGACTATATTTGGGTATTTTTTAACCCACTCTCTGAGTTTCAATAAGACAATTTGGTCAAGTCCTATTTAATGTACCAATTCAGATCCTTCGTTTAGTTTCCTGTATCCTACTCTACTCCTTACTGGCTTTCTCCTTTTCTTTGCTTTGCTTTGCTTTGCTTTTCTTTGGTGATTTGATATCCCAGTTTTCTCTGAATCTAATTTGAAATTCTTTATTTTTTTCTACCTGAATTTGTTTGATCTTTTCTAACATTATTCTGTCAAATATTCACCTCCTTATATGAAATGAAAATAAGAAATGCTTTTCCCTACTGTTATGTGTTTTTTCTCTAGTTTCCTTTCCCTATCCCAAGAAAGCCATGCAATGACTTTTCTTCCTCTTTGTTGATGCAGACGTCACAAAGCTTCTCCTTTTATCACCCACTCTACCTAAGTTCTGCTTTTCAGAGAGCATTTATTAACTGCAATTTTCCCTTATTGTATGTCTCTTCCATTTCAATAGTTTGTATAGAAATTGCTGTTCCCTTGTTATTTTATTATGAGTCATTTACTCTTTTCACTATTTGAATATACTTTTATTTACATGTGAGAATGACCTTTATATACACTATTTATATGTTTCTTCACTTTTAAATAAAGAAGGGGAAGTGTGTAATGATTTCTACAATATGGACATACTCTGAACAAATGACTTTTACTTAACCTTTCAACCAAAAGTTGATCTTAACTTGTTTATGATATAGACAAGTTCACTGAGCTCTTGTGACCTGGGACTATAGCCTTAATCCCTCATAACCCTTTCTTGACCTTGATCCAGACTACGTATAAATGTGTATATGTATGCTGTGTATACCAAAGTACTGCAAGCATGGTTTATCTCATTGAAAGCATTGAGAGAAATTGATAATATCTGTTTGTGGTTGTGTGTATGTGTGCTATTTTAAGTCAACAGGGGTCAAAAGGGATATAATCTTCTGATAAGGGTCTATTTTTTTTAATTCCACATTTTATGCTAGGTATGCTGTTTCAGTAAAAGAAAGAGTGAACCCTTGCTCTAAAGCAGAATTACATGACAATCCTGAAGGAATCGGTTCTCACCAGTTCTGGTTTTCTCTTAGCTTAAAATGCATGCTGTGAGTGAGAAGGTTTCTATTCAGGCATAGCGTAACGTGGCATGACATAGTAACCCTGCGCTTATGTACACTTAAAGTTTATTGTCATTCATCTCATTTATCCCCACTTATGGTGATATTTCTTCTTCTGTAAGGTGAGTTTGTTGTTTTTATTTTGTCTGGTGTCTTTCCTACTTGGCATAACTCCTTTATAAAGTCTACATATTCTAACAGATCCACAGAAACATCTTTTTATTTTTTTAGCAGATGAATTTTGTCAACATCCTAAGGTTATGTTTTCTTTTTATATTTATTTATTTATTTTAGGGGTCTGCAGAAGTCAGTCAACTGTCTTCTGTTTACATCATCTCAAGCTCATTTTTCTTCCTTTGCAAATACTCTATTGCTTTTGATCTGGAAATTTGCAAGATTTCGTCTTTCAGGCTTCATCTCCTCAAACATTTCGTGAGCCTATTTGTCAAATTTCCCAACTTTTTCTTTCTCACAGTTTCCTGAACATTGTGCCGATGTTGTCACTATTGTTTACTCAGTTCTACCCTTTTAGAGCATGTTGGTGCATTCTCTCCATTCTGTTGTTTGTTTCATTTTGAAGCAGAAACTCACTTTGCAACTCATTCTTGTCTGAAATGCTCTATGTAGCCCAGAACTAGCCTTGAACCACCTCAGCCTCCTGAGTACTGAGCCTCAGTACCTGCTTTTAATACTTGCTCATTCATTCACTTAGTCTCTCATTGTGTTGAGCACATCTGTGTATCACGTCCTCTTCTAGGTGCTGGGCATTCAATACTGTATTTTTAAGAGATAAAAAATTTTGATCCTATTGTATTGTTATCATTTTCTTATACCTATTCTTTCTTCCTCCCACTAACACCTGCTTGCAGCCCTCCAATCATCTGGATCTGCTCCAGCAAAGATCAGGAATGGACTATATCCTCAAATCCATGCTGAATTCAGTTCTCTGGGCCTGATGTCTCTTTTTTCTTGAACAATGTACCTTTTTGTGATTCTAAAATGAACATGGATGCCGGATGTGGTGGCACACACCTTTAATCTCAGCACTCCACTTGGGAGGCAGAGGCAGGTGGATCTCTGTGAGTTCAAGGTCAGCCTGGTCTACATAGTGAGTTTCAGGACAGCTGGAGCTACAGAGAGACCCTGTCTCAAAAGGACCAAAAAAAAAAAAATGAACATGGAGTTATAATATATGAAGTGTTTACTACAGTCAAGCAAATTTCCCATATGTCAACTTCCAGAGTCCCTTGTATTGTGGTAAGACCAACTAAAATCTACTAAATTAGCAAATTTCCCATCTGTAACACAACAGTGTCCACTATCTTCATGCTATGGAGTTTGCATTTGTATCAGTTAGGATGCAATCTGTTTTTAAAAAGGAAAATGCACATAAAACTGGCCCACATAACAATGATGTACAAATTAACTGAAATGTTCAATGAAGCCTGAATTCAGAGCTGATTTGATCAGGTAGCTCATCAAGGACCTGGTTCCTTCCCTTCACCATTGCTTCTCTGCTGTCAGTTTGGGCCCATGTTGTAACAGTACCTGCTGTACCTTTCTCAACATGAAGATTGTTGAGATCGGAAAAATGTTTCTCTGCCCCCCAAAAATCATCCAGTAAATTTCCCATCATGTCTAATTATATCTAATTAGGTCTCCAACCCCTTTATAAACAATCTTTGTCATTCTGGAAATGACACATTCTGATTACACTGGGCCTTGAACCAATCCTCCTACAGCAGTATAAGATTACTTTCAATGCCTATATCAAACCATGGCTCATCCCTACAGCTAGGTTTGGAT
The DNA here is from genome assembly GCF_000622305.1 of Nannospalax galili. NCBI lineage: Eukaryota > Metazoa > Chordata > Mammalia > Rodentia > Spalacidae > Nannospalax > Nannospalax galili. The sequence continues at coordinate 3,285,906 of NW_008354281.1, forward strand.
CAACTTCATAGAAAACACATCAGCAACATGACAGCCCAAACAAAAGTTAGGATGCTGCTAGGAAGACAGAGTCAATAGGCAGATGACAATCATTATTAGTCTCAGTGTCTTCACCGACCATGAATCATATTCTGTGGCCTTCAAAAGTTTTGTTTATAGTAGTTCTGGGTATTCCAACCCACTACCCAAGACTAACTATCAGATATCTAGTCAGTACTCTCAAATCTATATCTACAACCTTCATTTATTTTCTGGAATTCAAATTTCTATTTCCAAGTATGAGATAATTATCTTGGTTCACAATTGTCTTATCCATGATCTGTAGAGATATCATTAGTAACCCAAAACAATAACCTCAAAACAACCTTTCATTAATAATTATCCTTTTATTTATAGCATTTATATTTTTCCAAAATTGAGGATCTTCTTGGTATGCACAGAAAATTTTGGAAACTTCTTTATCAATATACAACTTACCTCGTCTTATATTCCAGTCATTAAGGTACCCGAAAACTTTACCAAGAAGAAATTTAATGTTGGACATTTGCTCCTAAGTATATCCTTTGTCTTGAAATTCCATCCACTTTTACAATATCAAGTCAGCATAATAAGCAGTTTAGTAGTTTGGGAGGGTGAACATGATTACCCTGTATTATTAGCCCTTTCTTGGAGTTTTGACCATAGCTGAGCAACTGAAAATACCATAACTCTTCAAGTCTTCGAATCACTGCTTATCACTCATGTCTCAAATTTTCTGTTCATCTTGTACTCTATGTGAAATCTTTCTTTACCCACTCCTAACAGTGATAAAGCTACTATCTTCCAAACTTTTTACATGGACTTGATCTTTCACTGTAGAGATTATCTGCTCTTGTCCAAATACACTGCATCACAGTTACTCAGTTATTCAGTTTGCCTCTCTCCAGAGCAGACAGCAATGTCCTTGATGGGTAAGTAATGGTGTAATAAATTATCTAAGAAAGGCAGGAGGAATGGAAGAAGGAATGCATTGTATAAAAACAGTAATCTTATATTCTGTCTCATATAGCATTTGCCTTCAACTTTTTCAGCTGACAGATTCTACATGGGAGAAATGGGAGTCATTTGAGCATGAACAAGCATCTGAAGCTGAATTTTTCTATCAATCACAACACATTTAGAGCCCCAGAATAGGAAAATCCCTTTTCTTTCCAGGCTCAATATCAATTTTTACAAGTGTAGATGATTCCAATCAGTCAGACTTTGTAGGTTGGCTATACAGCACCATTGGTACACAGTTCAGTGAAAATGTTACCACTCAAATGAAGCATAGTACATTGATAAGATGTATCTGGTTTCATGTACCACACAAGGTTCTTCACAGACACTAAATCAGACACAAAATTCACAAGAGGATAGCCGATATCTTTCTGCCCCATTTAACAAACACAACTTTTTCTTCTTTCATGGAGATTGAGCTCTTGTTCCCATTTCCTGTGGCCTATCAATCAGCTAAAGAAGACATTTGCAATTGTGTTTCCTTCATGAAGATAGAAACCCTGGCTGTGGTGGTTGGCACTCATCTGAAAGCTCTATTCTAAATTACCTTTGTCAGCCTATGTTGAAAATTAAAGGCACTCTCTTTTGATGAAATCAGAAGATATAGCAGCCAGCCAAAGAATGGAAAATCTTTTTCATTTACATGCTCCATTAACTGCACTTCACTGAAAACTCAATTTCAGACGACTTCTTTACCTCTGCGCCTCTAATTGCTACATACAAACTCTTCCCCTCAGTCTTGCTATCTCTTATAAGTCAGGAAGCAAAAGCATTTGTGGCTGAGCTGCTGTCTCTTATTTAACATGATATGCTTCTATGCCACTATTATGCCAAAGACCAGTAACCTATCAAGTAACCATGGAAACCAGGGCATGGCAAGATGAAAAGCCTCCCTTACATAAAATGGATGGGACTACAGAGTCCATGCTCCACCAATGTCAAGAGCCTGACATTTGGGTAAATTCCTCAGACTCAGCCTGTGTTCACTCCAAAGAACAATTAGTCCATTCTGAACTCTCTCAATTTAACCTATAATTGTTTCCCACCCTCTACCCCCCTCAAAGAAATATTGCAGGGTAGTCATTCATATTAGGCAATCTCCACTTTATAATCATCTTAGAGAAATACATCGGCATGACAAAATATTTTAAGTGTATTAGATCAACAGAGGATTACTACTGAATTAGCTTATTTGATTCTGCAAAATAATTCACTCATCACAAAGTTCTATAAAGTGCATTTCCCAGTTCTTAGGTGGCTGTAGAAGATAGATCATTTCAAAAAAACCAAAATGCAAATTTAATCCAAAACAAAAATACTTCTGTAGGAATAAATGAGAAGGAGGGAATTAAGCCATTTTTTCAGAAAAATAATTCCCATACTGCTCCGGTTATAGTTTGTTTCTACTGAGGTAAACCTATTTGAGCACACGCATCCATGCCTGTATTCCTTACATTCAACAAAAAAGTTCCTATCTGTTTTTCTGACCCCTAAGAACTCATTTTTTTTTCTACTTATGCCTTATTTCATGGGTTTTGACCTAATGTAAACACATGTGAATTACAAGAAAAGAAATGAGGATGGAGAGATGGTTTAGTGGTTAAGAACACTTACTACACTTCAAGAGGACTGGACTTTGTTTCCCAGCACCTACATCTCATGGCTCACAGCTGCTTGTAACTCCACATCCATGAGATCTAACATCTTCTTTTGACTTCCACAGGTATCCACAATGTGGCCTACATATACATAAGCACATACACAAACGTATAAATAAAAAGAAATGAAATAATTGAATTTCTACCATAATGAAATATTTTTTATTGTTGAAGATAAAATAAAAAGACCAATCTAAGATAAATACAATGCATTATGACTGAAAGAAAGTCAGTTCCATTGTATGTGTGGTAGTAAATAGTATCACTCATTTATTTTCCTACAAAGCTTTGTCCATGATTTCAAGAACCAAAACCACAGTCTCTTCTGTTACAGTTCTACAAAATTTGAAGACAAAAATCAGTGCACAAATTCATTGCTGGTAACTAGAGAACATTAATCTTTGCCATAATGTTGATTTTATTGTCATCCAAACTACTGATAACAGTTACAGATTTGCTAAATTCAAAACATATTTTATGGAATATTTGGGCTTTTCAATTTTAAACCCATGCAAATATTAATTAAAAATTAATTCTGGAGAGTAAACTACCAACAGAACAAGCAACTCAAAGAGTGAGAGGAAATCTTTATCAGCTATACTTCAAGCAGGAGGCCAATATCCAGAATTTACAATGATCTGTAAAAATCAAACACCAAATAATTCCAAACGGTCCATCAACAAGTGGGTAAATGAAATGAGCAGACATTTTTATTTTTATAGTGTTCAAGGAACATGGAGAAATAAAGTTTGTACTTATGAGAAAAGTTCTTCCCTGCTGGCTAGCTTTCACAGTACCAGAAGGTAATATGCAGGCAGTCAGAGAAAAAAGTCAACAGTCTGACCCCACGGCGAACCCTCCAAGCTACAATAACAACAGGCCTGGCAAGATATGCCCATCATTGCAATAAGGACACAAATATTGTGGGGGTATTCAACTGCTTTCTTACAAGATTTAAGGCCAGCTCCACAGGAAGAAATGGGTGCCTAGTATGGTAAATCTTGCCAAGAACACATGACTGGAGAGCTCATAGGTTCCAGGGGTGAATCTACTTCTATTATTTTGCTAAATGGGCATAGTACCAAACTGGCTTCTCAATTTGTATCTCTGTACCCATAAATGAGGGCAGCTCTCAGAACTACCTCATCAGAGAAGTATCATTGTGTAGTTGGTCATTAATGCAGAAACTCCCAACCGGTCCGAGTGCAGAGACTTAAGTGTTTGTGGAGTGCTCATTTGTAAATGGGGCATCTATATCAACTCGAACACACAGGCTCAGGGAACATCTCAGAAGAGGTGGTAGAAATAGTACAAGAGTCAGAAGTTGAGGACAACCAGCTAAAACTGCCTTCCCTTTTTATTTTTATTTTTTTGTGAATTTCAAACAATTATATTGATCATATTTAAATCCTCTCCTGTATCTGCACCCCCTTCAAACCCCCCACCAAATTTCTGTATTCTGATGTGTATATATAAAGTCTATTAGTGTCATGATTGTGTTTCCACATACCTTTCAGTGTGGGTGTATCCACTGGAGCCTGGTCAACCTGCCAAGAGTCTCACCCTTAAATAAGACTGAAACTCCCCTTCACAGTAGTCATCTGTTGCCGGTGTATCTGTATCTGTATATTTCAAGTAGTTTATATAGTGGTAGGTCTCCACATGGCTTTCTCTAAAGACCTTTGGTGTTAGTTATTGCTCCCTGCACGTCCTTCCCTGTTCTGCCCTCCATGTCCCATTGGTGTCACTGCGTTCTTCCTCTCCTCCCAGAGGCACCTTCTCTGCCCCTAGCCATTTATCAGTTTTTTACCTTTCTGGATTTTGAAATCGAAACATGTCTATCTAAGATTTCAAAACATCCAGGTATGAGAGAGGGCATGCGATGCTTCTTGCTTTCCTGGGTCAGGGTTAACTCACTCAAGATAGGCATTTCCTGTTCCATTCATTTACCTGCAAAATTTCATAATTTCTTTTTTTTTAAGAAGCCTTTTTTTTTTTTTTTTTTTTTTTTTTTTTTTAATTTTTTTTTTTTTTTTGTCTTTTTCAAGCAGGGCCTCCCTGTAGCTCCAGCTGGCCTGGAACTCACTGTATAATGTAGACCAGGCTGGCCTTGTACTCATATAGATCCACCTGCTTCTGCTTCCCAAGTGCTGGGACTAAAGGCATGTGCCACCAAGCCCGGCCCATAATTTCATTTTTAAAGGCTAAATAAGATTCCATTGTGTGTATGTTCCACACCTTCGTTATCCATCTGATTTCCATACTGGCTGCACCAGTTTGCATTCCCACTAATGGGCTAAGAGTTCCCCTTTCTCCTTTCTTTGTTGGGCACAACAGCCTTCTTGCTGTTTGTTTTTTGGATCTTAGCCATTCTGACTGGGGTAAGATACAATGTCAAAGTGCTTTTTATTTGCATTTCCATAATGACTAAAGATGTTTAACATTATTAAAGTATTTCTCAGCCATTTGTGTTTCATCTTTATGGAACTCCCTGTTTATCTCCTTGCCCCAATTTTTAATTGGGTTGTTTGGTTTTTATAATGCTGATTTCTTAGTTCTTTGTATATATTAGATACTAACCCTTTGTCAGGGGTATAGCTCATAATTTTTTTTTCCATTCTGTAGGTTACCTCTTCATTCAAATGACAGAATCCTTTACTGGACAGTTTTATAGTTTACTGAGGTCTTATTTGTCAATTATTGAACTTAATGCCTGCGCTCTAGGAGTCTTTTTCAGAGAATCCTTTCCTGTGCCTACAGGTTCCAACGTACTCCCTATTTTTTCCTCCATCTGATTCAGGGTATTAGGTCTTATGTTGAGGTCCTTGATTCATTTGGAGTTGAGTTTTGTGCATGGTGAGAGATAGAGATCTAGTTTCATGCTTCTCCATGTCACTATTCAGTTTGACCAGCACCGTCTGTTGAACATGCTGCCTTTTCTCCAATGCATATTTGTGGTTCCTTTGTCAAAAATCAAGTGGCTGTAAATGTGTGGGTTTAAATCTGGGTCCTCAATTATATTCCACTAATCATTGTGTCTGCTTTTATGTCAGTGCCATGTTCTTTTTATTACTCAGGGATGGTAGTGCCTCCAAGCAGTTCTTCTATTTTTCAGGTGTGTGGTAGATCATGAATGGATGTTAGATTTTTCAAAAGGCCTTTTCTGCATCTAATGAGATGATCATGTACTTTCTGTCCTTAAGTCTGTTTATGTGGTGGATTACATTTATTTATTTACATATGTTGAACCCTCCCTATATCTCTGGGATAAAGCCAAATTGATCGTGGTGCATAATCTTTTTGATGTGTTCCTGCATTCAATTTGAAGGTATTTTATTAAGAATTTTTACATCTATGTTCGTCAACAAGATTGGTCTATAACATTGTTTTTTGTTGCATCTTTTTCCTGATTGGTTGTTAGAGTAATACTGGCTTCATAAAAAGAATTTTGTATTGACCCTTCATTTTCTATTTTATGGAATAATTTGAGAGTTATTGGTATTAGTTCTCCTTTGAAGGTGTGGTAGAATTTTGTGTTGTATTGTTCTGGTCCTGGGCTCTTTTTAGTTAGGAGATTTTCAGTTACTGCATCTATGCCATTGGCTGTTATAGTTCTGCTTAAACTATTTATGTCATTTTGATTTAATTTTGGTAGGCCATACATATCTAGAAATTCATCCATTTCTTTTTGATTTTCTAGTTTAGTGCAATACAGATTTTTTAAAATATGCCTTGTAGATTTCTGAATTTCCTCAGGGTCTGTTGTTTCCCTTTACATCTCTGAGTTTGTTAATTTGGGTCCTCTCTTTTGGTTAATATGACTGAAACGGTCAGGTGTGTCTTTAATCCCAGCACTTGGGAGGCAGAGGCAGACAGATATCTGTGAGTTTAAGGCTAGCTTGGCCTACATAGTAAGTTCCAGGTCAGCTGGGAATACATGGAGACTCTGTCTCAAAAAGACACACAAAAAAAAAGACTAAAAGTTGTCTTTTACTAGGGGGTTGAGGCCATTATTATTGAGAGTTCTTATTGACCAGTGTTTATTAATTCCTGTTATATTGGTGCTGTAGTGATGTTTTCTCAGACCTCTTTTGGTTGACTGTTCTGGAAAAAAATGTATTTATTCTTTGTGCCTTCTTGAGAGCATTTAATCTTCTCTTCAGACTGAAGCATTTCATCATGTTTTCTCTGTAGAACTGACTTCATTGACATAAATTCCTTAAATCTGTTTTAATCATGGAATGGTTTTCATTGTCCCTCAATTACAGCCTACAGTTTTGTGTGGTATAGCAATCTGGGCTGGAATCTGTGCTCTGACACAACAGTTAGGAAATAGGTCCAAGCCCATCTGGCTTTCATAGTCTCCATTGAAAAGTCAGTTGTTCTGATGGGCATGTCTTTATATGTGACTTGTTCTTTCTTTCACACAGCTTTCAGTATCATTTCGTTGTTTTGTACATTTTGAGTTTTGACTATTTTCTGATGTGGGGACTTTCTTTTCTGGTCCTTTGTTCTTGGCATTCTGTATTTCTCTAATACATTGATGAGTATCTCTTTCCTTAGATTTGGGAAATTTTCTTCTACGCTTTTATTTAAAAATTTTTTTGTGTATTTGACCTGAGTTTCTTCTCCTTCTTATATGTCTATGATTCATAAGTTTGATCTTTTCACAGTGTCCCAGAGGTCCTGAATATTCCTTTCCTGACTTATTTTAGATTTGCCATTTTCTTTGACTAAGTGATTCATTTCTCCAAGCTTGTCTTTAAGGTCTGATATCCTCGGTTCCATTTCCTCCATTTCCTTTTGTTTCTTTCCTCTAGTTTTTTTGTTTCAGTTTCTGAGTTTTTTATTTCAAGTTTTATTTCAGGTTTGCCTTTCACCAGAGATTCCATCACTTTATTGTATTCTAATTTCATGTTATTTTGCTTGTTTGTTTTGATGATCTCAGTTATGCTATGGAGAGATGAAACTTTTGAGTTGAAGTTCCAGGGTTGACTTTTCATGGTTCTGTAACAGCTGGTGGGCTGAGTCATTGCTAGGTGAACAGGTTGGCTGAAAAGTCAGGCTGGGAGAGTTCACAGATACTGTGGTGCAAGGATCTTAGTAACCCAAGTAGGTCTGAATGGAAGCAGGGTAGGTCTGGAATAGTTGCCAGTAGCAAGTAAGTGTCTTGGCAGAGCTGAGATGGCAATGTTAGAGACCAGAGAGGAGGGGTAAACCTGGCTTACCAATGCAGGTCAGAGAAAGATATGGGATCTTTGGGGGTCAACAAGAATTCTAGCAGAACAGAGATGGTGGGCACAAGTATGTATGAGAAGAGAGTACATAAAGGCAGGTTTGGGAAAGCCCCCAGGAGAGTCCTGGCAAGGGCTGAGATCATGGAGCACAAGAGAATGTGGGAAAGGAAACTTAAGAAGCTAGGTCTTGGAAAGTTCCTGGATCCAGAGGTACACAACAGTCCTTAAAAAGCAGGAATGGTTGGCACAAGGAGGTGTGGGAAAGGGAGTGTACCAAGGTGAGACTGGGAATATTGCCTTCTGAACATGACTGGGCCATGCATTCATGAACTCACAGCAGCTGTGGATCCCTGAACAGGATCAATCCAGCCAACATTCCAGCATGGAAGAGGTGGAATTCATGATCACTCCCCTAGCTGAGGAGCTATAGACAGCAGAGAGCTTCTGGGGAAAGCAGAGTTTTCTTTGAGGGGGTGGCCCCTAATAGATCAAACATGCTCCAGTAGATATGCCCATGTGTATGTGGGCAGCACTAATCAGACTCCATGGTTTACAAAGAAAAATGACCATAAATTTGGAATGGGGGTTTGGGGGTGAATCTTGGAGGCATTAAAGGGAAACGTGGGAGAATATGATAAAAATATACTACATGCCTGTATAAAATACCCAAGGAAGAAGAATATTATATTAAAAAATGGAGAAAAAGTGTTCAGTATCCCTAGTCATCAGGGAAATGGGTATCATCAGGAAATATGACAGACGATGTTGGAAAGGATGTATGAAAAGAGGAACCTTATTCACTGCAGGTTGGTATGCAAATTAGTACAGTCATTATGGAGATTCTTTGAAAAGTCAAAAATTGAACTACCATATGATCCAACGATATCCCTCCTGGACATAAACCCAAGTATATCCTACCACAGACTTACTTGCACATCCATGTTCATTGCTGCTCTGTTCAGTGAAACCAGTCTAGATGTCCATCAACAAATGAATGGACAATAAAAATGTGGTATATATACAAAATGGAGTATTATTAAGCTGTGAAGAAAGATGAAACTTCCAGGAAAATGAGTGGCTCTGAAAAGTATAATATTAAGCAACCTCACTGAGTCCTCAAAACAATTCTAAGAGCAGCAAGATGGCTCAGCTGGGCAAGGCACTTGCTGTGGAGCCTAATTACCTGAGTTCTACCCCTAGGACCCACATGCTGGACAGAGAAACCAACTTCTACAACTTGTCCTTTTACCTCCACATGTGAGCTATGACATGCAGCATTACTATGCCAACATTACAATTATCTCATCAAAAGCCCAACTCTTAAATTTAGTTTTAAGAGTGGGCCCAAATTCAGAGGACACTCATTCTCCCAGATACCTCTTGAAACTGTGCTGAGGTAACTATCCCTGGAAACTTTTTCTCTATAACTCTGTCCTTGAATCAGGCCCCACCCATAATTTTATTCAAATTGATTTCTCCAACTTCATCCCTAGTTCTAGAATATCTCATTCACCCAAGGTCAAGAGTCTTTACAGTCTTCACTGTGTGCAATGGAGATGGTTGTGCCACTTGCTGTGCCGTCCTTCAATGCTTTGATGTGTTAATTCTCAAGCATACACACATTTATTCACTCATTATCTTTTTGAGTGGACTACCAAATTGAGGTTCCCAGGAAAGGAGACCAGATGCCCAGATCACAAGGCACAAGAGGACATAGCTTTGCTGGGGTTAATTAAAAGTTATTAGTTCAGATTTATGTCCATTTTATAAAAGTCATTCCTACAATGGCACATGGGAGTGCATGAGCTCATGTGTACATACAATAAACAAACAAATGTAATTTCAAAAATAGTTCTAAGAGACAAACATATTAAATATCTCAAATCTTTTCCAAGATGAAACATATGTTTTTTTATTCATCCTTTATAATTAAGATTAGAAAAGAATGAAAGAAAACTGGTCATACTGACAGGCTTTCATTTCAGCTTTTAATATCTAAAAAATAAACTTCCTAGAAAATAAAGAAATAGAGAAATATGATTTATTCAGAGCAGGTTCAAGACCAGACAGCCTGGTAGTCTGTGAATTAGACAGACAAATAGTCTTGGTACTCAACATTGTCCCAGACTCAACCTAGCAAAATGAAAACACAGGAATAAGCACATCTGCTTGAGTACATATCTTATATTTTAATACCCACCATTTCTCTGTATCCACATTTTGTTGGCAATAGATTCAGCCAATAAATTCACTTTAATCAATGAAATATGAACAGAGGAGCAGGTTCCTCTCAACAGAAGCAGTCAGGTTCAAAATGAACCACCATGTGTCCATTTGCCCTCTCATGAGCCTAGCAGTACCCTAATAAGGGTAACCTTTTCCATTCTCCCAGGTCCAAGAATTGATGAAAACCCTGCAGATGTCCAGCTACCCATGTTCCTCACAGGACTACGAATGAGAAATAAACCTTTAGGGTATAAATCTCCTAAATTTGGCAGGTGTTTGTTCCTTCACATTAACTTCTCCATCTCAACCGATGCAAACATTGTATATGACAGTATTTGAAATAAAATCAGCAGCCAAACTAGCTGGACTCGAATCAAGACTCCACCACTATTGTTAATATTATTAAATTCAGTTTTAGACAAACTGAATGTATAAAAAATTCCATTTTATGCTATGAACATTTTCACATGATAACATTTTAAAAACAAGTAGGGTAACATAATTGGCTTACTTTATGTAACTTAGATTATAAACCTTATACATATCAATGTGCTTACATTTTTTTCTAATATATACCCATTCTTTTAATTTCAAACTCTATTTTAATGTTCTAAATCCCATCAATAACAAATATGTAGCATTATTTATTATTATTTAAAATACTTATCATTCCTTCTCTCCCTTCCCATAACTGGAATAGCATAACATCGTAATGTCTCTGCCTCTGATATTCTTTATTCTTTGGAGTACATACTCAAAAATAAGGGTATGTGATTTTCTGGTATGTCATTTTGGCATAGCTGACAATCATTCTTTATCAGGACTCATCATACTTATAAGCATGGATAAGAAAAAGCGTATAATTTGTTCAGGTAATTATACCCTACATACTTTCAAAATGATTTAGAGTTGTTTGCCAAATACAGATAATAAAATAAATACAAGGCCAAGAACAAGTGATGGACTGACTGCAAAGAAGGATAAAGTCAGGTCTATCAGATGAATTCAGTGTAAATCATTGACTCCAACAGGATATTATATGGCAATTAAAATTATTTTTAAAATTCAACTTTGAAATTCTTGGTGTCCAAAGAAAACATAGAAACACAATTGCTTATGGTACACATAACGTCCAAAGAATTTTAAGGTTAGTCATTCATGGGAAGCACAAATTTTCATGTTGTAGAAACTTGTCACATATTTCTTCTGTGGGTCAACTTAAAAGGGAGCTGGCATCCTTAGCAATGTCCTTGTCAATATTCCTACAAGCATGACAGCAAAATTGGGGAAAAAAGAATTCCTACTCTGCGATTAAGGTTGCATTTCATCCTGTAACTGGTTGAAATATAGAGTCTAAGGCCATAATCTTCCCAGTTACTTCTTTACATTGAACTTATTTTGTCATTTAGGCAATGTCAAGTTCATACGCAATAGTCCACGTGACATCCTGAACCAAATACAAAAAATATTGAAAAATTGCTCATCATTAGAGATACTTCATGGTGTGTTCACTGCAATTTCTTTTTGCCTAGATCTTAGGAAAAGATTCTGGCTTATCTGCAAAAGAATTTTAAGTCCCCATGATCATATTGTTTTATTCAATGCGACAATCTCTACATCTTTTGCCATGATTTTTTTTTCTATTGTCACATCCAATTCTATAGTTATTTCTGATTTGAATTTTCTGAAGCCACTCTTCTTCACTTTACAAATCCATCACTAGCTGGCACCTGATTGAAGGTGACAGTCATGTGGAACCAGCACAGGATGCTGTGTTCCTAAATAATGCAGCTCATGATGGACACGCTTTATTGCTGTTCATACAGAGATTTTATAGCAGTCTAGTCATTGGCCTTCTTTACACAATGCCTTACTTTCTATAGAGTTTTTTGCTCTACCTATATAAATGATAATTTTATAGCAAAATTCGGCCTTTTAATTAATTTATTTTATTTTTTATCTATTAATAATTTTATTTTTTAATTATTTACTTAATAACCACATAATTAGAAGAAGCATTTCATTACAAGATGGAGTTTTACTCAGCAGTAAAGAAAGATGAAGTAATGATATTTTCAGGTAAATGATAGAACTAGAACTTTTATACTAAGTGAAGTAACACAGACTCAGACCAAAAAAAAAAGAGCAATGTATGTTCTCCCTCATATGTGGATCCTGGCACTAATTTATTTTATTTTCCGTGTATGAATGTTTTGCCTGCATGTAAGTAAATGCACTCATGTCATACAATGGCCAGCAGAAGTCAGAGAGGGTGAAAGATTCCCTGAAACCAGAGGTAAGGGTGGTTGCCAGGTGGTATGTGGGTACTGGGAACTGAGTTTGGATCCTCTAAAAGAGCAGTCAGTGCTCTCTGTCCAGCCCCAAATTTTGCCATTTCAAAAAAAGTGTCAACAAGTCTAGGAAAAGAAAAAACAGCACAGAAAAATAATGAATAGATTTAAGTACCTGCTGGAGATATCAGATTCCAATTTGGGAAAGTAATTTTCAAACTCCTTATAATGGACTGATATGAAAAATCCCAACTTAGAGTTGTAAAATTATCTTGATTTTGTTATGCATTTCATACTTCATGTCAGAAACTACTATTTAGAGATATTTACTGGGTTGTTGATTGTTCAACCTGTGCTGTTGATTGATCCTGTGAATCTCTGTCTTTATCATTAAGGCAGAGATTACAAGAGCAACCACATGGAGTTGTTGCAAATGTTTACATGCATTAAAATTTATGCACTAGACTGAAGAGATGGCTCAGCGGTTAAGAGCACTGGCTGCTCTACCAGAGGACTCAGGTCTGATTCCCAGCACCCACATGGGGGTTAACAACTGTCCTTAACTCCAGTTCCAGGAGAATCTGATGCCCTCTTCTGACCTCTGTGGGCATTGCACTACATGGGAGAACTTACAAATATTGAGGCAATACACTCATGGACATAAAATAAAAATAATAAAAATAAAATATATTTTAATTATGAGCTACTAGGGCCATGCTTGTCATTGCATGAATACAATAAGAGTCTACTGTAACAATTGCTCTTATAAAACAATCTTATCATTCCCTGCCTTTTTTCAATAGTAAAAGAATAAAAATGAACTCTATGAAGATTAATCATGTTTTAACTTTTAGATTTCTAAATTCTATTTTCTCAAGAAGAAATGAAGCTATATGTTTTCTTATTCTTATGCAAACTTCTAATGAACAGGTATCACAAAAATTCCATAATTTTAATGATGCAAAAATGAAACATTATTGCAAATATTGCTTCAAAACTTAATATTTTGTGTTTAAGTCCTCCTAAATAAAGCCAACAATGGATTTGATTTAATTTTAATTCTAAAACCACTGCAGCTTTTTTTTTTAAGTTCACCAAAACAGTTTTTATTTCCAGTGTTTAACTGAGTGTGCACACAGGAAGGACACTGGTTTGGATTTAAGTCCTCATGCAGAATTATATTCTTCTTGGTAAGAAGCCAGTTCCATCCAGGATCCACTCTCTACAAACCTGTGTTACAACATTTATATCAAGTCTGGTATCCGAAAAAAAGATATATTCATTTAAGTTATGTATTTTACAGAAAGATAAAAATTCAAGTCACACAAAACTCAACAACTGTATTAAAAGTGTGACTATAAAACTCAGACACAGGCAGGCGTGGTAGCCCACGCCTTTAATCCCAGCACTCAAGAGGCAGAGGCAGGTGGATAGTTGTGAATTCAAGGCCAGTCTGGTCTACAAAGTGAGTTCAAGGCCAGTCTGGTCTACAAAGTGAGTTCAGGTCAGCTGGGACTACAGTGAGACCCTGTCTCAAAAAGACGAAAAAAAAAAAAAAAAAAAAAAAAAAAAAACTCAGACACATCTGGAATGACTAAAGAATAGTTGTTCTGTACCAACCTGTTCACTCTGGGTTAGCCACAGGATACAATAAAGAAAGCATTGGTTTGGAAACTGAAAACAGTTCCTGAAATGGCCTTGGCATTGACTTCTGTAGTTTTAAACAGAGCATTTCCACATTTTTAGACAGGTTCTTTCAGAGGATGGAGAGAAATCATCCTTTGTTTATTGCTGCACTATTCATAATATTCAAGATGCAGATGCAGCCTAGGTACTTATCAGCATATGAATGGAGAAAATGTGGTATAAATACATACAATGTAATTGTATTCAATAAAAATAATGCAATCACATAATGGTAATGGAACTAGAGATATTAATCATAATAAGCCATATTCAAAAAGAAAACATCACCTTTACTCTTATATACAAAATCTAATGTGTGCGTGTTTATGACATGAAGGAAGAAAGGGACAATTAGTGGAGAAAAGAAGCTTGAAGGGAAGGACTGAGAGAGATCGATAGAGGACAGTGGAAGGAAGAAAAGACATGCTTTATCTCATATGAAAAATTTAGATTTAATCATAGATATACATATGTATATGTATGACATAAAAAGAGAAGGGGTATTTTGGGGGATTGATGGGGCCAGCAACAAGGGGGGGGGAGGTATGGAAAGCAGTGGGGGAGGACAAAGTAGAGCAAAGTACAATGATATGTATAAATGAAAAGGTCATAATAAATCGCATTCTTTTGTACACAAACTAAAAATTAACTTTTAATTGCAGGTATACTTGGAAATAATAATGACTATAAAATTCCCTGAAAACCAATGAAATAAGAATTCACAGATCTAGCATGAATAAAAATGCATACATATTTGATATATCATAATGAAATTATAAAAGAAAATAAATACCTTAAAAGCAATCAGACAAAAAGCATAGTTCATCCTCCCTCCCCTAAAGGAGATCAGCAGAACTATAGAATTCTCAACTAAAATGCCTGAAGATAATGAAAAAGTTTCAGAACGGTGAAGAAATCCACTGTCTACTGAATTATCGTAGAAAAGAAGAAAAAACAAACCCACAAGTTTATGTCCATGAAATCGCCACTCCAACTCAAGAAAATATAAATAACATATATTAAGAAAGAAACACATCAAGAATGTTAGTCTGGCATTTACAATAGACACATTATCTATGTAAATATTCATGTACTAAACCTTATATAGATAGCACTGAAGAAAGTGGCATTGCTTAGGTGGAGAAAGAAAATTGTTTTAATGTATATTTATCATACAGGAAGGAGATCAAGACTATACTCAACTATACAGTTCTATTAAGTATAATACATATGAAGAAATAAGATAAGTAAAGCAGGAGCTACATGTACAAATTCTAAACAATAGAGGTCAAAGAAGTTAGACAAAGGAGGATAAAACAAAAATTCACTAGCTAAAACAGAGAGGGGAAGAGAATAAAACCACAAGTATTTTTAAAATAGCAGGAACATCCTCAAATGTGAATGTTATAATAAATACAACTGGAGTACAGTCAGTGATTAAAAAATCTTGTTAATTGGGGCTGGAGAGATTGCTCAAAGTGGTTAAGGGCACTGGCTGCTCTTGCAGAGGACCCAGGTTCGATCCCCAGTGTCCACATGGTGGCTAACAGCTGGGGGATTTGGAGCCCTCTTCTGACCTCTGCGGAGATTGCACAACACAGGGCACTTATAAATATGCAGGCAATATACTCACACACATAAAATAAAAATCATAAATAAAATATTTTTAAAGGTAGTGTTAGAAGGAAATGAATATAAGTATTTATTTGATCTTTACTTTCAGCTTTGGAAAACAGTTATTAAGAACCTTAGAATTTCTGAAGCAAAGGTGTCTCTTGTCTGCTAATAAGCTGACTGATGGGATAGGTACAGCAAAACTTCACGATTGTTGCCAGAACTCTAAGGCATGTTTAACAGTTGGAACTTTCAGCTCAGAGCCCAACCTCTGGGAAAGGAAAATAGCTGAAGAGTAAGTTAATGAATAGCCAATGATTTAACCAAGCATGCTACCTGTGAAACTTCTATATATGATGGGTCAGGAGCATAGCAAGTTCTGGGAAGGTAACTGCACACTGGAAATTATACCTCTTTATCTGTTTACTTGTATAGTTTATATAAACTGACAACAGTAAGTTAAACACTTTTCCTGAGGGTGGTAAACCATTGTAACAAGTTATCAAAATTGAAGAAGGCATCATGAAAATCTCCCATTGACAGCCAGAGCACAGATTATGTGTGAGACTACTTGTAATCAATATCTGCTGTGGCATGGCTCCTGGGGGACTGAGTCCTTTAAATTCGATGTCTTGGCTAACTTCATGTTCTTAGTGTCAGAACTGAACTGTAAATTTGTATTGGAAAATCGTCCCATATACTTAGTGTCAGAGTATCACAGTATCTCAGGAGGAAGTTTCACATTGCTTCACAAGTAGGCATATCCAAAGAACAATGTAGAGTCACTTAGCAGACAGAACCCCATCTCTGAACCTGCTACTCACCAGTCCAGCCTCTGCAGCAGAGCTCTCTCTCAGGTCCCGTGCTGGCAGAAAATGGCAAATGCCAGACACAGGATGGTCCATTTGTCAGTCTGTGTTTTGGAACTATCTTTCAGGTGATTAATTCTGTATTCTGTTTGTCCAGTTTGCTGATTTAACTCATGTATTGAGCTCTTCAGTAACTGAATTTATAGTTCTGTAGGTTTCATCTGACTTCAGGGAAATATCGGTCTGCTTTATGTTGTTGAATTAATAACAGCTACTTAAGGCTAATAACTGATCTCTCCAACCTGAGTCATGTGTGATATTATTTCTGTTGTCATTATTTTTGTGTGGGTTTGGTGTCTCATTTGTTTTGTTGTTGCTGTTGTTTGTTTTGTATGCCTGGGGTTTTATAATTAAATGATGGTCACTGTATCTGAAAATGCATAGAAACAATAGATGACATTCCAGAAGTGTTTCATTCTATTTTCTGGTAGATACCGAAATTGGGCAATGAACATTTCTATTCTACCACCAACAGAATTTATTTGAAGCTTTATAAGTCTGGGGTTGGAGGGATGGCTCAGCTGTCAAGATGGTAAGAGCACTAGCTGCTCTTACAGAAGACTGGGTCCCAGAACTCATACAGCTGCATCTCTAACTCCAGTTCCAGAGGATCTGACGCCCTCTTATGACCTTTGCCAGCACTACACACATGTGATACACTTACATGCAGGCAGAGCAGTCATACACATAAAATAAAAATAAATCTTTTTTTTTTTTTTTTTTTTTTTTTTTTTAAGAAAAAGCTTTATAAGGGACTGGAGAGATGGCTCGGTGGTTATGAGCATGGGCTGCTCTTGCAGTTCAATTCCCAGCACCCACATGGTGGTTAATAATGGTCAGTAACTCCAGTTCCAGGGGACTCTGACACCCTCTTCTGACCTCCGGAGATATTGCATGACACGGGTGCACTTACAAATATCAAGACAATGTACACATACACATAAAATTAAAACAATAAAATACTTTTTAAAACCTTTATATATCTGAGTCCTGGCCCTTATAAGAAAGTCTAGAATATCTAACCAAGAACTCAGGATAATTGCCCCAAATCCAATTTTTTATAGGTCAATAAACTTCAATTTTTGTCTCCTCAGGACAAAAGAACATTCCAAAACTTGCTGGATTCTCCGTTGCCTCTTGAACCGCCTTCTAAGTCACTACCTCATGCTTCACTGTTTACTGCCAATAATAACAGGGTGGAGTAGTAAGATGGGGTGGAGAGGGAAGGGGTCTGACTATGACCAAAATATATTGTATGAAATTCTCAGATCAATAACAATACTTTTTAAGATTCTTGTAAGAACTTTCAAATACTACACAAGCTGCTTGGCTCATCCAGTTGTGAACCTGAATACAAACTGATTGGTTTCACTATGGAAATAACTATAGCCGAGCAATAATAGCATTTCACACTCACATTGGTCATAACCAATTGGTCCAAAGATGAGTATCTCACTCTATTTAAGTAAATTAACCCATCCCAAGTTTGAAGTTTGAAGTGCTTTAAGTCTGGAGTTTCTCTGTATTTACAAGGCTTCAGAGTTGCACCTGTGATATGTGCAGGACGGGAAATGTTATTTTGAGCAACTGGTAGAATGAAGTGAATATACAAGAAGTGAGGATGAAAATCAAGTGTTGCTCCACTGTTCCGGAGATCCACCTCATTGTATTTCCCTCTTTGGTTCCACAGTGTATAACTGTAACCTCATAGTTTCCTTCGGACTGAAGTGAATTTCTATGATTTCTGTAACTAGGAAAGTCTGAAATGAGTCTTCCTTATACTAGCTTTGCTACCCTTTTCCCTGGGCAGACCGCTAATAGCTATCACTGTTTTTCAAACAACCTCTTTTTGTCATTTTTTGAATTTAATCATTGGTCCTAGAAAGAAAAAAAGGCCATAAAAGGTAGTAGTCAATTTTTGTGCATTCCTTGAATGCATTGCAGTAGAACAAGAAACAACAGAAAAGATGAAACAGACTAGTACTGAAATTATTTGTTTGTCCATATGTACCACATTCCAGCCAGTATATATTAAATCTCTTACATCTACCCTTTTCAACATACCCTGTCCCATTCACATGATTGTTTTCCTGATGAGTAGTTGACCTAGCCACCAGCTTATATCCTTGGCAGGTTTTTTTTTTAATGCTTTGAAGAATATTTTTAAAATTTTTTTTTACACCCATTTCCCAGATAGGACCCTCCCATAGCCTCCCTCCCACCCACTAGAGCCCTTATACTCTGATATGCCTGCTACTGTCTGCTGTGTTGACAGTTTTTAACCTAACCAAGTACTGTTACTCAGGTCTGGACCCAGAGATAAGGTATTTCAGAAAGCTTTCTTTTAATTTCCAATTTGAGCTTTGTATACCTCCTTCATGTTAATCTGCATTATACTCATTCAAACCTTTCTGCAGTCAAATTGTCTGATAGAAGTCCATTGATAAAATGTAATCTCAAGAAGACAGCAATCCTAGTCAAAATACAACCTGCTCAATTCTGTATCTTCAGTAGCTAGGATAGTGCTTAAGTCATAGAAACACTCAAATAAAATTTGATACTGCAAATAAACTTTTGGGGAGCTTCTATAAATGTCACATAGTCCACACACCCAAACAAATCACTGATGGGTTACCTCAGCTACTACTAGAAATACCTGAGATCAGTTGTTTTCATTAGAATGGACATTATGTTGAAATAACCTCACCTCAATTTTCCTTTCTTCTTCTGTTTAAAATTATATCAAATCATTCTATTGCAGTGCTAATATATGAGTTGTATTGCTATGCAGAGAAAAAGGATGATTTAAATTTTGTAATTAATAAAAAAGGAAAACCTTAGTATTGATATGCTTGAAGTTCTCTTCTAAAATTTCATGAAAAGACAAAGTTAACTTGGTAATAATAAAAACTGTCTTCAAAGTATACACAGATAATTATATTTCTATTCAGAATGGAGATGAGGGACTGCTATCTATGTGCCACCACAGAACAATAACAGTAACAAATACTGCCCCCCTAGACACGCAACCTGCAAGAAGTTGAAATAGTCATTGGGATAATGATTCTCATCTAAATGGCTATTAACTCAGATTTTGGCAATATTATTATATCTATTACTCCCCAAAACCAAAGAAATGTTTTGCCTTATGTGAGTGGCTTTTGCTATGTAATGAAAGCTGTCTCAAGATAAATTAGAAGTGACAGTGATCAAATAAAAGAATAACACTCTTGAAGAAGTATGTGTGCTACTCAGATTCCACCAGCAATTTAAGTGGTATGAAACAAATGATTCCCTCACTAGGTGACATCAATCTGACATAAGCAATAGCACCAGGAGAGAAACAAATCTAAATATATCCCTGTCACAAAGACTTAGACTGAATAGAGGCAACAAGAGGACCAATGTTTTACTTTCTATCAAATATTTGGTACAATTTTTTTCATCCTGTTGCTGATCTTGGCTCTTTGAACATTCCACTTTTTCACAGGATTCTAGTAATAGTGTACCTCAAATATACAAAGGCAACCTGCATGGTCTGTGAGATACCTACTAAAGTACCATCCAAGCATTTGTGTTTATACCCATAAGCTTTTATAGAAGTTACTGTTTACATGTTCTTGTTTCTTGTTGCTTGTGTTTTATAGTAGATGGAACACCACTAAATTGAGCCATCAGCTCATGATGAACACATGATATAGAGCCCTGAAGAGTCCAATGCCCTACTCCAATGGGAAGGTCGCCCCACACCTATCACCCCCTCCAAGGCTCAAGGAAATTCATGCAAGAGGTGGCAGAAAGTTTGTAAGAGCCAGAGGAAGGGGTGGAGTGTGACCCAGATGTTCCTCTGACCTTATGACAAGCTGTGGTCCCGCCTCCTTCCCACGCTCTGTAGAAGGAGTCAAGCCCATTACCTCTTCCAGCCAATCAGTTGATATTAGCTCCTTGAAGGTACAGGACTAAGGGTATATAAGCCAGGAAAACCACGAGGCCACACTCTTGTCATTTTGTGTGACTGTTGTAAAGCCATTGGACTTATGTTTGGGTGTGGACTTTTGAGCACAGCTGTGAAGGGGAGACCCACACTTCTGTAAGTAAACCAGCACCCCAAGCTAAGTTAGCAAGTCCAATAAACACATTAAGATCCTCCAAATGATGGTTTTGGAGAATTCTTGCCTCAGGATGTCGAAAGGACAGTGGGAGGAGGGAACCAGACACCATGTGTGCCTTCCAGCAGTGAATTTAACTTTACAATCTGACAGAAGCAGGGTCTCGTAGTGTGGATATTTGGGATCATGCCTGGCACCTACCAAGTATTAAGAGATACTTGTTCAATAAACAAGTGCACAAACTAACCAATTGGTTTATTGCTTGATTATGATCTTTGGATTTGTTTTGCAATTTTAACTGGTTGTTAACATAGACACACAAAACATCTTGGTCAAGTGTATAAGAGTAAAGTAATCCTATTCAAAAGTAGTAACTTCTACTATGGCTTGAATTTAAAGTGTATCTTCTCACAACATGCCTACTGTGTCTGTCATTACAGCCACTTTGGGTATTTTGCAGAAGCACACTGTTCAGGTTCAAATTCTCTCTCTGGATGGGTTCAGTATTTGAACATGGATCTTTTAACTTTCAACAAACAAGAGATCACTTTATACATATTCCCAGAAAAGATTTTTTAAGAATATCAGAAAAGCAACCAAAAAAATCACTATTATATTAATATGTGTAGCAGTTTAAATTCATAAATTTCTGAAAATACATTTTTAGGATAAAATACATGATCAAGTTCATTCATTCACATGCATACTTGTGGAGGCCAGAGGTGGATACCTTCACCTACTACACTCCACTTTTGTGTGTGTGTGTGTGTGTGTGTGTGTGTGAAAATATCTCTCACTGAACCTGGAGCTTGCTGTTTGACCGGATGGTTGGTCAGTAACTGTGCCCCAAAGAGTAACTGTTCCCCTGAGAGGTGGGGCCTGCAGCAGAGAATTGGCTACTGAGAGGGAACAAGGGAGAGTAAGCCCCAGAGGGAGGAGCATTGGCACCATCTTGGAAGCAAGCCGCATGGAAAAAAATGGTCCTGGTGTCTCGCCTGTGTAGACTCAAGAGGGGGCGCTTAATGACCTGGGGCGAGACTGTGGGCCCACAAAGGGGTGAAAGCTAATGGAGATGGTGGGCGGGGCGCGGAACCAATCTGGAACAACAGAGCAGAAAAGGGCACTAGGTGTTTGCCTTTGTAAGTTACTCTATTTCCCCCACCCAGGAGATAAACTATGAAAAATTCAGATAAAGATGTGTTATATGGTTTGTCCATTAGTGCCAGGAGCAAGGGACCCTAAGAGAACTCAGGCGACAAATTGGCACAGCCAGCAGGATGACAGTGAGAGGAAAGACAAACTGCTAGAATTTGGAAAAAGCTAGGGAGCTAATGGCAACACAGATATGGAACTTACAATGGATTATAAAATATGTAACTCAAAAGGGACTGGCCACGCAGAAGTGTGGGCCACAGCTGTGTTATAAATGTGGGTAAATAGCCCAGTTGTGGGTATATGAAAATTTGTTAAAGGTTATAGAAAGGCTAGAAAAACTTTTACAGGCCTGGGACACAGGCAGAGAACCCAGAGAGGGGGCGTGGCCACTTTGCATAATTAAAGATTTGCCCCAGGCAGGGGAAGCTGAAAAGACTAGGGAGGTTCTAGCAGCTTCAGTTGCAGAGCTTCAGAGAGAAAAATAAAACGGAACATTTTAGCTTGCATAAGGTCCAAGGACTCCAGAAAAAAGACAGCTAATAATGAAAAAGGAAATGACCTAAAAATAAAAGTAGCTAAAGCTGCCTCTCAGATTCAACCTTTGATACAAAAAGGAAAAAAACTAACAGTACTGTAGCTAAGAAGTACTCCACACTGGAACTGTTAAAACTAAGAAAAATTTACAAGCAAGAAATCAGAGTCCCTCACCACATGGCTAGTCAGGGTATAGGACATGAGAGCAAATAACATCAGTCTAAGTCCTTCAGAGGCTTCATAGCTGAGTTATATAACCACCCATCCATCCTTGCGACATAGACTGTTCAACCTAGGCCAATGTAGGGGTGAACAGTCCTTAATGGGATGGCTGGTGGAAGGCATTAAAGATACGTCGTCATCACTAAGAGAAACTCCCATGGTTAACAGAGGCTAGAGGACTATAAAGGAGGGACAGGTATTACTGAGAGAACTAGGTATGAGAAAAGCAATATATGATACCAAGTTCAGTGGGCCAGATAAGACTGTGTTTACCAGAGATATAAAGGAAAGCTTAATTCAACTGGGACCTTGAGAATGGTATGGAGATTTAATGTTTTGCTAAGCTCTTTAATGGGACAGGATATTTGTAAAATGAGTCTTTAACAGATCTAAATGGCTCTGACCAATGTGTAAAACGTGTCTGTAGAATAACAGAACACCTTACAAGACATATAAAAAGACCAGACAGAATAAATGGTCCATTTGGGTTACTCGAAGACAAATGTGACAACACTTAAGCCCAAATTCCCAAAGAAAAAATTGATAGAAAACCAAATTTGATACTAAAGAGATTCTGGAAGGCTTTAAAACCAGAACAACAGTTTACAGAAGGCATTCAATGGATAAAACTGTCCCAGGGGTGGTTAAGGATCCCCAAAGATTTAATAAGGTGCATTTCTCACCTGATAAAGGTTATACTAGGGATGGAGGCAGTTTTTCCCACCAAGGCCTCCCCCAGCAGCCAGGTATGGTCAATGGAGAGACACCAGATATGGCTACAGTTAGGAGGTAGACTCAGGGCCTGCCTGACTCAGGGAACCAACAGGTGCAGCAGAGACAAGAGAAATGCCCTGCCTCCTTAGCTCGGTACAGGGTCAGGCAACTGTCACCAACACCTGTAAGTGTATCAAAGATAAAAGAATACAAAGAGGCTCCATGAAAGATCCCCAGAATGCAGAATGACTCCCAAGGGATAACTAAAGATAGTAAAGAACTAACCAAATTAGTGCCTCTTACCAATGCTATGGTACCTAACAAAGATCTATGAAAAAAACAGTTAATACAAATGGATAAAACCTTTCCATGCTGTATTATACCTTGTCTATAAATGATTTAATATATGATGATAACCTTCTTTCAAGTGTTTTACAGATGTGAAACCCATTTGAAAGATACCTTGAGGAAACAAAGGCCAGATACAGCTGTAAGATTCTTGGGAGCTTTATGTCTGGGTAAGATAGAAACAGAGGCTCCCAAACTATACAACTGTTAAGAAAATCTTCAGTACCAGGGGTGGGCTGCCCCCTATGAGCTGTTGGTCAGAGACAGATTCACCAAGGCTATTGCCACTAATGTCAGTTTTACACTAAAAGGGGTGGTAAGACCATGTTGCTAAAGACATTGCATGATGTGAGCACAGGAAGAAAAGAAAGATGGAGCTGAGACTAAGCCAAAAACTCCATGACAATGGATGGATGACATTCATAGTGCCAGAAGGCACTATGCAGATGGTTGGGGAGGAAAGGATCCCCTAATTCTACTCGCCAATGGACCCCACATGCTGCACACTATGGACATGCCAAGCAATGCTTGAAAGTGCAATAACGGCACAACTAACATACATACAACTGACAAATTTCTAATTGGATAAGGCCTACTCCTAGGGGTGGAACACACATCTGGTGCTGTAGACCAGGCCAACCCCCTGTGTTGAGAAAGACTGCAGGCCCTAGAGGGGAAGACATTACAAGTATACTGTTCAATGAATTCAGTACACCTACTGGGATATCCTTTAGGCATTAGTACTTACATTCCTGTTTGTTTAGATGTGTCTACTTCCTTCTGTTTATCTTTATTGCAGAAGAAACACCACTGAGATAGATCAATGGCCACAGCTTGAAGACAAACAATGAGGAAGCCCCAGAAGTCACTATCTCACCATGATACAAGAGCTATCACCCTACATCTGTCACCCTCCCCATGGCTCAGGGACCTTAGTGGAAGATTGGCAGAAAGAAGGGGTGGAGTGTGTCCGGAGGGATAATTGTTCCTCCTAGGGGTGGGGCCTGCTATGGAGAATTGGCTGCAGAAAGTTAGCTATGGAGAGGGAGCTGTGGAAAATAAACCATGGAGGGAGAAGCGTTGGTGCTGTCTTGGAAACAAGTGTCATGGAAAAATGGCCCAGGCATCTTGCCTGCGTGGACCCGAGAGGGGGCATTTACTGACCTGGGGCAAGACTGTGGGCCCATGAGGTATGGGAAAAAGGTAATGGTGACTGTGGGCGGGGCACAAAAGCAATCTGGAAGGGCGGGCCACTGAGTCACAGAGCAGAACAGGGTGCCATGTGTTTGCCTTTGTAAGTTACTCTATTTCCCCTACCCAGGATATAAACTATAAAAAATTCACAATAAGATGTGTTATATGGTTTGTCTAATAGTGCCAGGAGCAAGGGACCCTAAGAGAACTTGGGCAACAAACTGGTGCAGCCAGGAGGATGATGGCAATAGGACTGACAAACTGAGGGGTTTTAGAAAAAGCTAGGGGGTTAATGGCAGCACTGATATGGATCTTACAATGGGTTATAAAATATGTAACTACAAAAGGGGCCAGCCACACAGGAGCACCAGGAGCAAGGGACCCTAAGAGAACTCAAGCAACAGTAGCCATGTCCCACATCAAGATTCACCTGTCTCTGCATCACCAGTGCTGGCATCACTGGCATGAGCCACGGTGCCAAGATTTTACATGGGTACTGGAGATCTGAGCACAGGTCCATATGTTTATGAAGCAAGCATTTTACCCACTGAAATACCTCCCTACCCCAGTAAGTGTTCTAAAGCCAAAAAAGAAATTATATTGTTAGTTGAAAATCTACTTAAGTTTTCTAAGGAACATGAAACTATATGACAGATGAATTGTATTAAAACAGTGAAGTGCAAAACTTCACAAGCTTTTATAGAAAGAAGAAGAATGGAGAAAAGTTATTTTTGAGAATTTTATAACTTTAATGCCAATAATACAGTGTGAAATATCAACTTTAGAACAAAATCATGAATAACGTTGAGAAAAATGAATAAAATAAATTGGGCTTCTTTCATGATAACAAGGAAAATACATTCTCTTGCTTATATGAGGAATTTATAAAACTTAATTTCATAGAAATTATAAGTAGAGTGGTGTCTGGTGTCTGCCAGAGGCTGGGAAGGATGTGGTAAAAAGAAGGATAGCATAGGCAGGATTGATCAATTGGTACCATGTTGCAGTTAGATTGGAGTAAAAGTTCTGGTGGATCTGTCTAGGTCATCTCTATGGATAAAAGCATCTTCTACAACACCTGAAGACCTGAGTTTGATCAGTGGGGCCCACCTGGTGGAAGGAGAGAACAGACTCACATAAGCTTTGCTTGAACTAATAGAGGATTTTGAATGTTTTCAACATAAAGTAAGGATAAATGTTTGAGAAGAGTGTTTAACCTGATTTAAACATTACATAATGTACATATGAGTTCAAATGTTTCATGATACATTAATATGTACATTATTTGTTTCAGCTCACACTATACAAGGCTTGTTTTTCTATACTAGCAACAAATAGAAAATGAAATCTAAGAAAAAAAGATTAAATACACAAAATGATAAAAATTTTAAAACCTTAAGTATTCCTTAGAGAAAACTGTAAATCATTACTCAAAGACACTTTAAATACCTGTGTTAATGGAGAGAGATTGAAGTTCTGTGCTTCTCAGACACTGTGGCTGTTCATTGGAACCATGAGAGTTTTTGGAAACATTGCTGACTCTGCTCACAGATTTTATGATTTGATCTTTCTGGAGTGTGCCTGGGCTTTGGAAGTTTGTAAACCTCCCCAGTTGATTCTTCTGTGCAGGGACATTTATAGGGCGCTAGAGTGTTCATCCAGATCCTACTGTAAGACAGAAATACCTATTTCTCCAGTTGCCGGGAGCAAGGTTGGTATTAAACAGCTCTTAAGTGACTCTCCTCTCCAGGGCTTCCTCTCAAGTACTTCAGCTGTATAAAATTAAAGGTCACTCGGTAATTTTCCATGGGCACATCTCTGTACTCTCTGCTTCAAAGGTTCCTGAAACAATTTATAACTTGTTGAAATGTATAAAACAAGTAATATAATGTCTGGATAAGATACTGTCATCTGACATTATAAAAGAAAGAAGAAAAAGATCAGATCAAGAAGAGTGATAAAAGGTACAAAAGGGGACTGGGATAAAAGCTAACAGATCCTATGTATTAGGCAAGTCAGAGGGTTTTTTTTTTAACTAATAAATAAGCAAAGCTTTTTCTTCATTTTTCTTCTCTTTATCATAGCCACCTCAAGGCATTTTTTTGAAGCCTACCAATATAATTCTGTAATTATACATGAGGCAACTTGAATCCTGCCATGGACAACTCTTCTTCCACATTTTCCCATGTTTTCTCTTGTTCCTACAGATTGTTGCAATTCCATAATGTTAATAGAAGTAATTGTGGTACTCTTGAGCAATGGCCTAGATTGCATACAGGCTAAGAGTCCAACTTTTACCATAAGAAATCTTGAAATGATATTATGGTATATGGCGGACTTGTATAGTACAAATTTTAATGCAACTTTAGATTCAGAACAACTGACATCGATAACTATAAAGATCATCAGTCTATACTTTGTCCATAGTAAGTACACAGTAGATTCTTTTCAGTTGGCCTGTGTTCCTCATAAATATGAACTACAACTACGGACTGTTACCAGTTAGTGAGGGCTGCCTAAATGAATACTTTTGTTGGAGTGTTCTTGCTGACTTTGACTAGATGAATTCCCTTATGATCACAAGTTGATGAAATAATCAACCAATAATTTACTAAAGTGAACTTAAGGTAGCCACTGGTAAGTTAGATTCGTGTTCATTCTATATTACTTAATTCATGACAGTTTGATTATGTCTAATTCAAAAGATTCAATAGGGCATATACTCCTAAATTTATTCCAACATTCAAATAAAAGTCCATTTTATTTATTTTTTTCAGGTGAGGAAAGGGAGTTTAATTAATTTGATGCTAGCCAGACTGACCCCATGAATAAAGGAGTCAGCCCACTTGTTCAAGTTTTGGAGGGTTTTTATACTCATGTGAGGACTGCAAGCAAAAGGTACATAGCATATACATGGTAATTAAGTAAGATAACATAGGGCTTCGAAGATAATAGAAATGCAAAGGTAGCATAAATGAGAAATCCTTAGGCAATAAAGATTTCTATACAGGAATGTGATAGCTTTGGGAAAAAAAAAAAGACTTCTATCCTGGATAACCACAGGGGACAGGAGAATATTCCTGTTCATGGCTCCATTTGGAGTTCTTAATTACCATCACATTGAAAACGCTTTTAGCATCTGATAAGCTCTATTTCCATAATTTCTCCTCTTCTTCGTTGACATAATCTCTTATGTTATTTAAGAGGAATTTTAAAATATTTTTTACAAAGTACCTGGCATCTGGTGGCCTCTACCTGTTTTTGATAAATTTAGTGAGTTTATTATCCTAGATTTTAACAGGAAAGATAATAGAACCATGACACCATGACTACTGGTTCTGTTAAGTGAGGCTAGCCAGGGACCAACGTTTTCCAGGTATTTTTCAGACTTATTTTTTTCTTTTCCTCTTTTTAGGCCTTTATTTTCTCTAGTAGCTGTCTTGTATTTTTCTGAGTTGGCCAGATTGATTTGCATGACCAGATTGATTTGCATGAAAACAGTAGAAATACTTTCCTCTTTATGGCTCTGGCATTTCTATTCTTGAAGATAAGTTTACTGGCAGATCTAAGGAAATTTTCCACTCCCAGTTCAGAAAGGAACTGGTCATTTTCTTTTTGGGTCTTTAAAACTGTCTAATTTTTTTAACCTTTTATTTTTATTACTTTTGAAGAGGTAACCCAATTTGCCCATGGGGAACTGGGGCACAGACCACTCTGGCTTCTTCCAAGCTGAACAGAGGGACACAGGGTGTGGCATTTGGGGTACCCGCCTTCAATGGGTCCATCTAAAAGACTCCCAAATTGCATAAGTTTTAACTGTAGGGAAAAAAAAAAGTCCTTGACCAATGCCTGGGAGATGTGAAGGAAAAGTAAAGGCAAGAATAGTTAGCATTACAAGTTCTAGACAGGGAACTAGAAAAAATTAGAACAGAGCAAATTTTAAATGTCCAAATCAAAATCCATTAGAATTTCCTGATGAGGGATCCCCAGAGATTGCATCTATTGGGTTCTTCTTCATTTTTCTTTTGGCCATCAAGGGTGGATTCAAGTGATGAACTCAGGATTTGTTTTCAGGCACGTTGATACCTGTTGGAGTGACTAGAATCAGTCTTCTAGACAGGGAGAGAAAATAAATTTAGTCATCATTTTAGAATAGTGGGTTGTCTCCCTTAGCTCCAGGTGGGCACTACAGTATTGCAGACCACGATTTGAAGTCTTACACTTGAGCAGGATTTTCTTGTTAAAAACAAAATCATTAATAAGAAATAGTAGTCTAAATAACATTTTACCTGAAATTAAGTCTAATGTCTGGGAAATGCAATCCTCTGGACTCTTAAAGAAATATCGCTGATCACTTCAATTTTTGGTTATACTTTCCTTTTTGTTATTTAAGACCATGCATTTGGCCCAAACAAACCAATTGACTTCTTTTAAAGTCGGTTGAGGATCTGGTCCTCAGGGGTCATATGGGTTTGGGAGGAGCCCCTGGCTCCTTAGGCCTTTCTTTTACCAGTTCCATCTACATGAAGATAAGTCAAGAGGTCCTGCTCAACCAGGGCTTTGTTTGGAAGCATGGAGGAAACATTTCCTCTGTGTTGACCCTCTTTGCAGACTGGACACTGGTTTGAGTCCCTCTGGTGGGGTCTCTATGACCTCCCTGAACAAAAGAACATGTGACTCATCACAGCTACAGGACATATCAAAAGATTCCCATAGTCCCCTGGGAGTTAGCCAACCTTCCAGGGCAAGGAACAAAAGTGTCTCTTAAGCCCCTTTGACCAGATTAGTATGGGCTTTTAAGTATGGTTATTAACCATCCAAGATCAGTTGCACCAGCCTGGTACCTTTAATTTCTGTGTAATATATAGATAAATCTTGAATAAAAGCCAAGCGTTCTCAAATAAATATTGACTGGAAGGGATTTACCATCACAGGTTAATTAGGCACAGCTCAAGAAAGGGACTTTAAAAAATGAATTTTAAGTCTATCTCAAATGAAGACTGTTCTATTACAAACAGAAGCAATCTCCTTTTCTCATATCCTGATTTACAGTTTTCAGAAGGAAGGGAAGCATCATATCACATACCTATGGACAGGAAACTGATCAGAATTCAGACCAAGCTCCACCAAAACTGTTTTCTTCTAGATTGCATACAGTTGGTTCAAGGAGGTAACACCTAGCTTTTCTAGAGCCAAATTATTATTGTTATGGGCAACAGAAAGTGCCAAAAGTAACATTTGCATAACACAGACAAACATAAAAGACATCTTTCAGTAGCCATATGTAACCCAATACTTGTCTGCATCTATTTAACCCAGCGTGCAGTACAAGCCAGAGGAATGAACTGAAAATTAACAGCTCTGTATCTTAATAAACCTGTTCAGATCTTTAATAAGTTTGTTTAAAATTTTCATTATCCTTTCTATTCTGGAAATACCCTATCATTTTAATTTTTATATATAAATCTTTTATTACTATAGTCCTTTTAAATTCAGTAAACCATTTGCAATTAAGGCAAAATTGCATACATCTGGCTGGTCCAATGACCCTCCTTATTTTAATGAAGGAATACAGCCATCAACAAGCCCAATTGTGATGACCTTTTTTTAAGCATGCACAGCTGAAGTCATGAAGATGGCAGTTCTTTGACTCAGAGGAGTGCTGTGCAGCATCATGTTATTGAAAGAACATGGAATCCAAATTAGATATATTAAGAAAATATAATGAGTTAATACTACCCGTGTACACATTGTTCTTTATAAGTTCCCAGGTAGACCTTATAGAAAACACAAAACCGTTAAAACCTTTTTACTTCTTGTGGTTCAGAGTGGTCTACCAAAGGAGGCATATAAACACTAGGTAGAAAGAAGCAACTGGTACGCAGCCTCCATCATAATCACTTAAGGAAAACTGGTCTATAACCTTGCTCAGACTTTAAGAAACCCTTCTAATAACATTTATAAACAAATTTACCAAGCAATTAATATTTTACCCCATATAGAGAGATGAACAGTTGTCTTAAAAATATAATGTATTATTTTTGAGATGTCCTTATAAGTCTTGAAGCAGGTTTTAAATGACCAAGTTTCCTTTAAAGGCTTAGAGGTGTTTTATATAGACTTGGAAAATGTTTATCTTATATAAAATATATCTAAACTCAGAGATAAATTGCACTCTGGAGCAGAAGTAACCATTTCTTAAACTTAATTTATATTCTTAATTAATAGGAACCATGTTGTAATTTAACAATTTCAGCTTACATGAGAACTTACTTACAAGTCAACTTGATATCTAGTAAATTATTATTTAATACTTGTTCCCTTAGTATTAAACATAAGTCTACACATTTACAACAGTCTCATACAATAAATACTGTGGTTAGACATAATGTCACAACAAACCAGTTTCAAAACCAATACCAATTACCTTGATGAAATTCTGATCAGAATAAAATGTAACTCTAAAATTTAAAATAGCCAAACTAATAACAAATCTTTCATGGTTTACATAGTACAAGTATATGTATATAAAAATATAAAGGAAACTTAAAAATCAACAGTACTTACACACACACACACACACACACACATACACATCATATGTATATGAGAATCTCATCTCAGAAAATGCTGTGCTGAACAGAACTGTACACATTGATGCTATGCATAAAGGCTTTCACCTGAAGAAAGCATTTTCAGAAATACTATCTACATTTTAATAAGGTAAATATTCCTGTCTGGTTTCGAGTCAACAAGTGATAGAAAACAGAATTACACATTTCATTTGTACTTAAAGTTAATCAGCGCCAAAGATATATTGCGATTAAAATAAGATAATATTTAAACAGTTTCCATTAAGGACAATTCCATAAAAGAGGGTAATGAATAGGATGATAAGAAGTATTTAGTCTTAATAAGGTAATATAGAATCAATCTATTATTAAAGACCATTTAAGATTGATAATACCAAAGCATGAAGTAGAGTATAAGAAAATAGTTGATGAGTATGATTCAATCACAGTTGTTTACAGCTAACCCTTTCCCATAGTAGCATGCAGGAACTTAGAATGACAGTTGAAAGCCAAGCACACAGCGCACAGGGTCAGAGGAGCCTGCAAGCCAAGTCTACGTGGCTGGAGGTCTGTGACAGCAACAACTCAGGCTCAGGGCAGTCCTTTGCTTCCTATGAGGAAGAAGGGAGGGAGAAAGACTGTGAAGGAAACAAACTCCAAATCGTATCACTGCCCAGCATCTAAGAAGACACACTGTAGATAACAGTTGTGAGTTAATTCTCAGAGATGGCTAGACGTTGTTCAGTGTATGTGTAAAAGTACATGGTAATTTTTACAAGATAAGCATAATAATGTCTATAAGTAGTTATTCTGAACACATTGTAGTTGTCTCATTTTGTCTCAGGCTGTTCTGAAGGCAAGACACTGGCTCAGGCCATCTTATCTTGGGGATCGGGTCTTATAAGGTATCACAGAAGCCATGTGCTGCTGTGTCTAACCCAAGTGTCCTCTAGCCAGAGAAACAAAAGCACAACTGCCAATGCAGCGAGCTCCAGGAGCTTGGGGGAGCTCTTCCAGGTATCAGAGACCTCCATTAGAGCCAAACTGAGATTCCTGGTTTCAATTACTGATGGAAGTTTTATCAATAGCTAATATAAAGGTAGTTCAATGCAGACTTAAACATGAGAGCTAAAGGCAAGAGTTGCTCCAGGGGAGAAAAGTAGAGCCACATCTAAGCCAGCAGAGTTTCCAGGAACAAAAAGCATCCCCCCACCCCCCGACCCCACCAAACAGGCCACATCTGCCTACATACAGAGCCATGCTGCAGGAAACAGACGACAAAGGACAAGGCCAAAAGGATAAGCAAGGAAGATCAGTGCCAGAATTCATCTCCAGCTCTGAAGACGAGTTAACATATTAAATCAAACCTATAACCAACTGGAGTTCAATCTCAAACCATTTTCAGGCCTTCAGAAGTCTGAAAGCAACATAAGCCAGGCCAAGAATGTCAAAACCAAAATACTTCCAGAGTGAGCAAACCATGAAAACAAACCCAACCCAAAAGGTACGTAAAAAATCAGGTCCTTAAACACCAGCTCAGATACTTGTTTTTTGTTTTGTTTTTACTCTTTTTGGTCCTTTGCAATAGGGTCTCCCTATAGCCTCAGCTGGCCTAGAACTCACTATGCTGATCAGGCTGGCCTTGAACTCAGAGATCCGCCTGCACCTGCCTCTGCTTCTGGAGTGCTGGGATTAAAGGCCTGTGCCACCACACCTGGCTTCAGATACTGTTTTGTATAAACAAGTAGCACTTAAAAGTTTTGTGAAACACTTAATTGACCTAGAGACATTGTCCAATAAATGTAAAGATGTTTAGGGTACCCAAACTTATAAGGCCTTTGAATGTACTATCAAAATATCCTTATTTATAAATCTGAACTTGCATTTTAATTAGGCATGCCAAAATAAAACCAATAATGTTGTTCACAATAAAGGAATGAAAAGAAAAACTGAAGTGGCCAGTTTGTTTTGATGGAAACAACATATGAAGATAATGATCACAAACACACATGACAGAATTACTTGAGATCTCAACACATGAGACATACATGACATAATTACATGAAATCTCAAACACATGGAAAACGATTATCATAGACACACATGACATAATTCCACAAAAACTAGGTCTACCCAAAACACAGAAATCAAGGAACTTGATTAGGATGGTCCTTTGCATGTAGGCACTCTTATTTTTTTTTTAATTTGGATCAGAGAACACTTCCTCCATAACCTCCTCCTAGCTATGGGGCAGTTCTCCCTCCTCTTCTGGTAAGTATGAGGCTGGGTTTTAGGGTTCAGGTAGTCTCCATCTGGACTCAGGGATTCTTACCCAGCATGACCTGATAACAAGTCACTCAACTTCACAGAAAGTTTTTAATTTGGAGGATTTTATTTTAATGCCATAATCTCTTGCATAGCTTAGTTTAAAGTTGTCCAGCATCACCTGGAGGACAGTCTGGGTCTGACACTTGGACTGGGAGGAACCCATCTGAAATTTTATATGTGCCTGGGATGTATGTAATGTGTGCACAAAAGGGGGTGAAGAGTGTTGGTCTCCCTCATTCAGATGCCTTCCTGGACGGCCACCTCTTGGTGACTTGAGGTCCTACCTTAGGACCACATGTAAAATCCTGTGCTCAGTCACCAGAAGGTGAGTGCCTGTTTCGGTTACAGGACCTCAGCCTCAGTGGAACCACAAGGTGAGGCCCAATCAGACTCTGGCCTCACAGCGCCCTGGAACCATTACTTTCACTCTCACATTCACACACAATCATTCAGCATTTAAGAGAGGTGTTCCCTAGTTTAATTCCCACTAAATTCCTGTTCTACCTGAAATAGGGCCAGGACCTTGGAATCACATCAAGGTTTAGTTGTGGCCCAGATTGCT
This sequence comes from Nannospalax galili, assembly GCF_000622305.1. Lineage (NCBI taxonomy): Eukaryota > Metazoa > Chordata > Mammalia > Rodentia > Spalacidae > Nannospalax > Nannospalax galili. The sequence goes on from NW_008354281.1 coordinate 3,320,263, forward strand.
GCCTGATTCTTGATTCCTGTTTTACCTTAAATGGGGCCAGCACCTCAGAATCACATCGAGGTTTAGTTGTGGTTCCCTTCATTCCTGACTGGAGGACAGTGCCATCTTGGAATCACATCAAGACTTTGTATGCAGCCTCCTGGGGAGAATCAGTCTGCCTCTGGCTTCCACCTGTCTAACCTGGGGCCCATTACTTGTTCTGGATGTTCATTCTGGGTCTCCATCTCGCTTCACCTCCTGAAAGGCTCTGGTCTGGGGCTATCAAACTCTCTGACCTCCTGGAAGGAGACCACTAGAGGAAATTCTTCTGGGGGTGCACACTTCTCTATTCCAGGGACCGAGGGGGGCTACAGGTTCCAGGAGAGGCAGGCTTTATTACCAACAAGGGTATGGTGACTTGATCTCGCTGGGGAACTCCAGAAATGTTACAGAAATAATCAGAGCTCAATAGCCAAAGTCAGGTGAGTAGAGGGAGTTTAATTAATTTGACGATAGCGGGACTGACCCCACGAATAAAGGAGTCAGACCAGTCTATTTTATTTTATTTATTTATGTTTTAAATAAATAATTTATTGAGGATTTCATACATGCATATAAGGTGTTTCGATCAAATCCATGCTGACTCCCTCCCCTCCAACTCCTCCCAACTCTCCCAATCACTTTTTTTCTGATAATTTCATGTATTCTTTCTTCTTCGATTTATTTATTTTTATGGGGCTTTCGGCTACTCTAACATTTCCCCCTCTGAAAAGGTAACCATAAAATCTTTTAAGGATTAGATACAAGCTCCCAAATACTTTCTACATTTTTGGCCTTTGGAACAGAGTATGTTGCTAAGAGGCCCAAGGACATTTGGACTTTTAGCCAAGAAACTGGCTACTTTTCTAACTGCCTAGCCAATTCCTACCTCCTATTCTTATCACACTGCTCTCTTAAGAGATTACCCAAATTGCCAATAGGGAATAGGGACACAGACCACTCTGGCTTATTCCATGCTGAACTGGGACACAGGGTGAGGCAATTGGAGTACTGCTACAATGGGTTTATCTAAAAGACTTACAAATTATATAGCTCTTATCTCTAGAGGGAAAAGAAAGTCTTTGAATCATGAATAGGAGATGTGAAGGAGAAGTAAAGGCCAGAGTAATAAGCATTACAAGTTCTAGACAGGGAACTAGAAAAAAGTCAGAACAGGACAATTTTCAAATGTTCATATGAGAGTCCTTTGGAATTTCTTGTCAAGGGCTTCTGAAAGCATCCCTCTAATTGGGTTCCTCCTCATTTTTCTTTGCTTTCCAAGGCTGGACTCTGTCTAGAGTGATGGATTCAGGATTTGCTTTCAGGTATTTTGATAACTGTTAGAGTGGTTAGAATCAGTGTCAGTTCCCTCTTAAAGGCTTCTAGATAAGGGGAGAAAGCAAATTAATCCATCATTTTAGAACAATAGCTGATTGTCTCCCTTAGCTACAGGAGGATACTATTGTATTGCAGACCAAGATTTGAAGTCTTACATCTGAGCAGCACTTTCTGGCTAGGAACAAAATCATCAATGAGAGATAATTGTCTAAACTTTTTATATAGACTTAAGCCTAATGTCTGGGAAGTGTAATCCCTTGAACACTTAAAGCAATATACTGATGACTTTACTCTTTGGTTATACTTTATTTTGGGGTGTTTAAGACCATACAGTTAGCCCAAATAAATTAATTTATTTTTACACTTAAGGTCATTTGAGGATCTGTTCCTCAGGGGTCACATGGGCTTGGGAGGAGCTCCTGGCTCCTTTCTTTTACCAGTTCCATTTATGTGAAGATAAATCAGAGGTCCTGCTCAACCATGTCTGGCTTTACTTGGAAACATGAATGAGATGTTTCCTCTGAGTTGACTCTCCTCTTTGTAGAATGGATACTGGTTATGTTCTGGGGTCTCCATGTTCTCCCTGAACAAGAGGACAGGTGACTCACTACAGTTACAGGACATTTAGAGAGATGTTCCATAGTCCCTGGGAACTTAGTCAACCATGGAGGGCAAGGGGTAAAAACTGTCCTTTAATTCCCTCTGACATTAGTATAGGCCTCAACCTATGGCTGTTAAACATCCAATAAGGTTAGTTCCACCAGTCTGATACTTTTAATTATCATGTGCTATGTAGATAAGGCCTGGGTAAAAAAAACAAATATTCTCAGATAAACCTTGACTAGATATATATTTTGTTCCTTAAACTAGTTGACAAAACAATGACCATAGACATTTTAAGAATATGTGTATATTATTTTTGTCTCATCCTTTACATATTATAACAAACCTACACAGGCCTTCATCACTTGCTTAGGCTTTCTCATTTTTCCTGTCTATTTTGGAAAATATCTCCATTTCCATATTCTTTTAACATCTTTTACATTCTCATTTTCTTTTTTTTTACATAATTATGAGACCTAGTAAGCATTAACAAATAAATTTTCTATCTGTTGTGAGACTTCTTTTCCTGGGGATGCTAAGCAATGCTTATTCCCTTTTAAAGTTCTAGTGTCAAGCAAATGCTTGTTCAAAGTTTTACAGGGGAACCAATGAATTCATTGCACTTACTTACCAAGGTAACTGAGGGGTTCCTGAGGTGTATGTATGACCTGAGGGTATGCACACTGGAAAGCCTTTACTCAGTTTGGGTCGTGCCTTCTCTTCCTAGCCTTCCCCAGATTGTATACTTTAGCCTTCCCCAAATCCAGGAGGCCATGTGTGATTAGGGTCAAATTACACAGAGTTGGCTGGGAAGAGTGGCTGGATAATCCTGTGAGAGCCTTCCTTTAATAAATAAACACAACAGTCAACAAGCCCAATTGTGACAATGTTTAGCAATCAGTCTCAGCTGAAGTCGTGATGATGGTAGTTATTTCATGCAGAAAGGACTGCTGTATAGCATCGTCTTATTAAAAGGACCTGGAATTTAAAAGAATTTGGTGCTATGATCCACATATGAGGGAGAACATACATCGAAATTTGTAAGTAAATGGATGGATCTAGAAACATACTAAGTGAAGTAACATAGACTCAGAAAAACAACCATTTTATTTTTATGACAAGACATATATTCAGGATCTATTCTTTTATAGAAGCCTCATGAAAACTGAGGCTTCTCTAGAAGTACATGAAAAGCTAGTGTGCATTTGCATTCTTTTGACAAGTGGTTGTTAGTTTTCATAAGATCTTAGGAAACATCTTTAATTTACAAGTTTAAACAAAGCCTGGGTCACTTATGGCAGGCCTCTATGACCGATAAACCACTATCTAGAGCTCTTCTGCTCTTCTTGGTGTGCTGTGATTTATAAGATCCTTGCATGAGCACATCATTGATACATCATCTAATTCACTGTGACACAGCATTATCTCTTCTCCTGTCAATCAATCTCATTAGAGATGGCCTTGAAGAAACCACTTCTATGCCATTATAAGATAAGATATGATATGCTACTATCCTAAACTGTTGGAGCAGTCCTACTGTATGCCTGACTCCCAGTGTAAGTATGAATAGCACCCCTGCCACAGTTAAAAGGTTTCAATTTTGAATATTTTTTCTTATTGCCAAAAATATGACTCAAGAATGGAAAAGGATGTTTCATAAGGCAACTTTATCTCATTGTTTTAAAAGAGGTTCAAACAAGCATAGCCATTCTTTCTAGCAACTGATGGATGAACAGTGATCAATCAACATTCAGTAAGTCTTTGCCACAGACAGGAGCTACCATTTCCCTAGTTTACTCACTTAGAATGGGACCAGGTGGTTGGAAGCAAGTCATTTTCCATTCTGTATTTTAGGAGGAAAAAAAGTGATTCTATTACACAACATGACGAATGATCACTTGTCTCAACACTGCCCTTTTCCTGGCCAAAACATCCGACCTCTGAACTGACACATCTTTTACAAATCAGATTCCAAGAATGTCTAGATAAGATCCCAAAACTAATTTTGTAATTCCCACAAAGGAAGCACACTGTGGAGATTCCCAAAGTGCCACCAATAGTCATTTCTACATGCACATTTAAGTGTTTGCTCTTTTCTATGCCTAGCCTCAATGCAGCAAGAATGTACAAATGTAAGTGTATGGGCAAAAGTATAGTTTCATGAGGGTCAAAATGTGATAAATTGTAATCAAATAAAACTTCACATTTTAAAACTTTACCTTAAATAAGGGGCCACAAGAATGAATTAAATCTTATGTTAGTGGCTTGGAACTCTTAAATAATGTGAAACTATGAAAAATTTTAAATCAACTTGTCCACATATAGTTAATAAATATAATAAAATGGCAATAAATGTGACTAAGAAAAAAATTAAAATACAGTTTTTGTGCTGGGTAGCTTTAGTTGTCAACTTGACACACCTGGGTTGAGGGAACCTCAACTGGGGTATTTCCTCCATTGAACTGGCCTGTGGCCATGTCTGTGAGGCATTTTCTTGACAGTTGAGTGATGTGGGAGGGCCCAGCCCACTGTGGCTCATGCAGCCCCAGGCAGGTAGGCCTGTGTTGTATAAGAAAGCAGGCTGAGCACAGGCCAAGGGAGCAGCCAGTAGGCCACTGTCCTTCATGGCTTGTGCTCCAGGTTCCTGCCCTGAATTCCTGCCTTGGCTTCCCTTGATGATGGACTGTGCTTGTAAGTCAAATCAACCCTTTCCTACCAAGTTGGTTTTGGTCCATGTTTTTGTCACAGCAATAGAGAGCAGATTAGAAAATTTTATATCTAAATTTAGAATTATGGGGAAAAATCTTTTTTTTTTTTTTTTCATCATGGTTTTCCCACTTAAGGTGCCTGCACTTCCCCCCCTTTCTTCCTTGTCTTTTTTAGTGGAGAGATTATCATGTGAAAACCTCCCCAGAGAAATTCTTTTCTTTTAGAAAGTTGCTAGAGATTTAAACAAATTGAATTAATGTGAATATCTGATGCTAGTGAGGGTTAGGTAAATACCACCAGAATCTACTTAGCTTAAGGAATAAAAGTCCTCTTGTTGAAAATATTCTATTAATGAAATAAAGCCAACCAACTATACAGTCTGGAAGGGGGAAAATCCTAAAGCAAATGTACACACACTACAAAAATTTCAAGTGGGAATGCATTCTTGCCAAAATGCTGGTGGGCTCACTAAGTGTCTGAGATATCTCCTATAGTTATGGAAATCCATCTATAAATGGCCCACAGGGACACACTCCTTATACAAAAAGTCAGTCTCACCAAGTGAAGTAAACCCAACTATATGTTAACCTTGAAGGAATGAGTGGTTTTCATTTGACTAAAGAATGTGATTATGTAGAACATGAGCTGGGAACACACTTTATCCCAGTTCCCACCCCAAAGCCTAAATCCAAATGAATCCCTCTCAAATTTTATCCACCTGGTACAACAGAGGCTCAGTCAGGTTCAGAGAAAGTTGTGACATGATGGACTAAGTCAGCTCCACTCCCTAGTGTTGTAGCCAGTGCCAAGAAACTAGAATTTTTATTGGATGAAACCATATCCTGCTTTTATGTCCAGTCCTCACTAATATACAGCTATTTCTTTTTGGAAGGTCTTGGGAAAGGTATACTATTCTACAAACAACAGTGTAAGCAATTTTGTTCACAATGTCACCTATAAATTCGCTAGCTCTTGCACCTTCTCTACGTGTCCATACTATTAAGAAGTTCTGTTTTCCATTCTGTTAACAAAGACCACTAAGCCATGGTAAGTATGTGGGTTTTGAAAGAGATAGACATGCCCCTCTTTTCCACTACTGAACTGACACTGACCTATCATTCTGAGCCATTGACACATCAAAGCAAAGTCTACTTCTCATTCAATTCAAGATCATGGCAACCATCTGCTGTTCATGTGGGAGAAACTATTTTAATTCATCTCCAACTAAAGCTTTTGTTGATGAAAGTGTTATGGACCTCAGCATTGTACCTCATGGAACCTGAAATTATCTGATTTTCTATTTTCTCTGAATGTCTTCTTTTTTCCTGTGAAATTTAGGAAACATTACCATTAGGGTGGCTACATTAGGAATACATTCCCCCTCACTAGTAGGTAATTATGAAGTGTATCTGGAAATTCCAAGCTATCTAGAAAAGATAGTTCTAAAATATCTTTTACAAAAAGTCGTAACAGAATCATTGAACAATTTATACAAATACAAGTGGGCATTTATGTACATCAAGAAGTTAATAATTCAATCAGGCATAGCAGTGCACGCCTTTAATCCTATCACTTGGAGGCAGAGGCAGGAGGAGCTCTGTGAGTTCAAGGCCAGCCTGGTCTACAGAGTGAGTTCCAGGACAGCTGGGGTACAGGGAGACCTGTCTCATATATAATTCAAAATACATCTATATAAGTAAGTACCAAATATAATGTGCTTATATAGCTACATCTTTCCTTCTTGTAGGATAGTATTTGCCTACTTCTGTTCATCATACTTTAATGCAAATTGAGAAAGATTTTTCACCATAGTTAATCTCCCTACTACCAAGATGTCATGGATAATTTAACTCCCAGGTTGATTGTGTCATGGGTGTCCTGATAGTTGGTCAAACATCATTCTGGGTACATTGGTAATGCTTTTTTTTTTTTAGAAGAAGCATATCATTACAGCTTCAACATACTCAATAACAATTTCCAGACCAAAGATACATCTCTTTCAAAAGTGGCTATAAAATTTTTAGATTCACAGTTGAATTATTACAGTTACACAAAATTGAACTCCGTGTAAACTCTGTAAGACATAAAACTGAATAAGTTTTTAACCTTTGAAAAAAGATCTCCATTGAAATCTACCCGATGACTTTATAGACATACACAGGTGCCAAGGATCCAAGTGCAACCGATTATGACTAGCAATAGATACATACAGATTAGAGATGCATGTGCCAACATCTCACTGTTATTAGCAAAAACAATGAGTCTTTCTGCAAGGAAAAATATATTCTAAATTGAAATGGAGATCTTTTTTAAAGGTTAAAAACTCATTCAATTTTATGTCTTACAGGGTTTAATACTGAGTTCAATATTGTATAACTATTAATTCAACTGTGAACCTAGAAACTTACAGCCACTTGTGAAAGAGATGTACTCTTGCTCTGGAGTGTGTTACTGAATATGTTAAAGCTGTAATGAAATGCTTCTTCTAATCATGTAGTTATTAAAAATTTAAAAAAAATAAAGTAAGAAAAGAGTGAGACCAAAAAAAAAAAAAAGATCTCCGTTTCATTTTAAAATATACTGTTTCTTATAGAAAGACTCATTGTTTTTTGCTAATGACACTTAGGTGTTGGTGCATGCATCTCTAATCTGTATGTATCTGATTATTACTAGTCATGGTCACTTGCACTCGGATCCTTGGCACCTGTGTATGGCTATAAAGTCATCAGGTAGATTTCAATGGTAATGTTTATCACCTCTACTAATTAACATGATGTAAATTTTTATGCTTCCTCCTCAAATATAACTCATTTTTTAAATTTGTTGATTTTTTTTGTGTGTATATCACACAGAACATCCCAAACAATCTTATTCATCTATATATCCACTTCCCAGATGGCACCCTCCCATAGCTCCCCCCCAACTTGAGCCCTTTTACTCTGTCTTCCCTGCAACTGTCTGCTGTGGTAGTGCTTTTTAAATGAGATTAACATTTAATTCAGAAGGTGTGTAGACAAGATTGCCTTTTTAGTGGCACTGGCAGTCATGCAAAGAGCTGAAGGAATGACAATACCAGAAAGACTAGCCCTTTTGTGAGAAATGACTTCTCCAGCCTGGCTACCTTTGAGTTGGGGCATGCCCTGTCTTCAAACTTGAACTGAAATATAGCCCCATCTTCCATTCCACACAACAGCTGTTGGACTGCAACTCACATTACTGGCTCTCTAGCTTCTTAGCCTTTCAGACTCTCTTGGGTCTCCAGATTGTAGATTGTTGATATTGAAACTTATCAGTCTCCATTATTAAAATGAGGTAAGGTCTTATAATAAAAGTGTATTCTTTATCCTATTTTTCTGGAGATCCCTGACTAATACACACAAGGTAAGAAACTGAAATAATGATTAAAACAACCAGTAGTTATAAAACCCAGACTTTGGGATTCAGAACTAATTCAATGAATGTGTATATTCTTAAACATCTATTGGACAGATCAGCCTTGAGAACAGAGAAAAATGTAACACTTCTTAGTTCCATGAGGGTACATGGGATTTACTTTCTAGCCAAGGAAAAAGGAACCTATTCTCTAAGAAAATAACTGCACCTAAAAAAAAATCAATGAACAATTACATTAAAAAATATGATGCTAAATGGTGAAGAAAGATTTCCTTTAATATATGAAATAACTTTAGGCTGGTCAACATTATTGTGGGCATACAAAATATAGCTATTTCACATCTACACTCAATATTACATGCCTTTTTCAGATTATTTCATGTCCTCCTGAAATGCAAGAATGTCAATAAGATTATATATATATATATATAATCACTTGTTAAGAAAATGAAGTCAAGCCACAGACTGAAAATAAAAGTTTTAATTTAATATGTCAAAGTATCTACATCTTTATCATATGAAGACTTCCTACACATCAATGCTATTAATATTAAAGCTACCAAGTTTAAAAACAGGAAAAGTATTTGGATATTTTACAAAAGAAGATCACACAGTGGTTTGCAGATGGAGTGGAATCAGAAGTTAAGGTGATCTTTGGCTATATACCGAATTCAACACCAGCTTGAACAGCATGATATCCTGCCTCAAAAAGTTTAAAGAAAAGATCATAATTGGCTAGTGTTGGGAGCTATTAATCCATTATGTATGTAAGCTGTGGCAGGCTTGTTTACTGAGTTTGTGTTTTTCACACCGGTACCTAATCTGCCAAATCAGGAGGAATGTGTTTATATGGTGGAGCTCACAAAACAAGTATTTAACTGCTCCTTGACCCTCAGATACAGGCGGATAAAACAGCTGTTGAAACTAATTGAGTTCTTCTGTATAAAAAGGCGGAGGTGAAATAAACCATGGCTGCAGTCTCTACTGACAGCCCTCCCAAGTATCTTTTCTGTCTCTCGTTTTTTCTTTCCATCTTGGCCGGCTGGCACCAGCAAGTGGCGCCCGGAACAGGGACCTGAAAAGTAGGGTAAAAAGTGAAGGTCACAGCTGGAGAAATTAAGTGAGTGCACTCGGTACAATTGGGGAGTGGTGAGTATTTATCTTGGGAGAAAATGGGGCAAGCAAACAGTCTCTCAGTTTTTGTAAGATATATACTTGGGGCCCTAGGAGCAAAGGCTGAGACTAAAGAGGAGCATCCGGTAAGCCATGGCTGGGATAAAAGTGAAACAGTCACTCAGTTTTTGTAAGGAATGTGCTTGGGGCCTGAGGAGCAAAGGCTGAGACTAAAGAGGAGAATCCAGTAAGCCGCGGCTGGGATAAAAGTGAAACCAAACCTTCCGCTCTGCCAGAGCCAGTTCCATTAGCCTTGTCACCCTTTTATGAGGACCCCCATCTGGGGCTAGAAGAGGGATCTCTTGACCCTGAGGATGAGTCTGCCCTAGGAGAGGAGACAGTTGAGTATGATCAGGAGAAGTGTCCACCTTTAATTGCTTTGCCTGATCACTGGGAAATTAAGCAATTAAGGACAGAGTTAGACACGGTGAAGAAGAAAATGTTAAAGAACAAAGAGAAAAGAATTAGGACCACCCCCCCGAAGCCACTGAAGGCTGTTGCACCTCCCATGATTGCCATGGCTTAGGAGCCTTCAGCAGGAATCTGGTACCCGCTTAGAACCATGCAATTTCCACTACAACAGGCCATTGGGGCCGCGGTAGAGCGAGGAGAGTCAGTGCATGGATTTCAGGTCTTCCCAGTTTCTGAGCAAGTTGATCAGCAGGGCAACAGGGTGTGGTCTCATGCACCTGTGCCTTTTAAACAGCTTAAGGAACTAAAGACTGCTTGTGTTCAGTATGGTCCCACTGCCCCTTTTACTCAGGCTTTGTTAGAATCCCTGTCCATGGATGCGCTTCCTCCTGGAAATTGGAAACACATGGCACGTGCTTGCCTTTGTATCTGTTATGGAAATCTGAGTATAGGAACAGTGCCAGGTGACAGCGAATACCAATAGAGCACAGAATATTTCCATAGATTTTGATATGTTAGCTGGTGAAGGACAATATAGGGATACTACTCAGCAGTTGCAGTACGATGTTGTGGCCTATGTTCAGATCAGTGCTGCAGCCTGAAGAACCTGGTATAAACTGCCATCTACTGGTGGTAGGCAGACTGAGGATTTGTCTGAGATCAGGCAAGGTCTAGATGAGCCATATCAGGATTTTGTGGCTCAATTACTGCAAACTGCCGGTCACTTGCTGGAGGATAGTGAAGCAGGTTTACTTTTAGTGAAACAGCTTGTGTTCGAGAATGCTAGTGGAGCCTGTCAAGCTGCTATTAGGCCTTTTAGAAAGAAAGGTGATTTATCAGACTATATAAGGTTATGTTCTGATATTGGGCCATCTTACATCCAAGGAGTAGCCTTGGCTGTGGCATTGCAGGGAAAGCCTATTCAGGAGATACTTTTTCAACAAACAAAAGGGTCAAAAGGATGGGTGGCTGGACCTGGGAGGAGCTGCTTTGGGTGTGGCAAGTTGGGGCATCAAGTGAAACAGTGTCCTAATAAGCAGAGAGGAGGTCACAGAAATAAAGAGCCAGGCTTATATCCCCATTGTAAAAACTTTTTGAATTTGGATAAAAATGACTGCTCTACAGCAGACAGAATGTGGCACCCTCAGTCACAGGATACCTACGCCCGAGTCAGGTGGAAGGATCCTTTAACTGGACAATGGAATGGCCCAGACCCTGTATTGATATGGGGAAGAGGGCATGTTTGTGTTTTTCCACAGGACGCTGATGGAGCCAGGTGGCTGCCAGAAAGGCTGGTGAAGTTCACCAGATGAGCCCCAAAGAAAAAGAAGTAGAAAAGAATGATGAGGACACAAACATGGCTGATGATGTTCCTGCAAGTGATCTTGGCTGAGTTATACTGGACTTATGTTCCTGATCCACAATATTGCACCCCACGATATGGGAGGAAAAAGAGATAGTAGTGACTGTGAATGACTCTTGGTTAATTTCTCAAGCCTGCTTTAAAACGCCAGATGATGCAGGTGGCAATGAATTTTATTTTGGATTGGGAAGCAGGTTGCCTATTTGTTTTGTTAAAAATAATAAGTCTGGGTGTGTACAAGTAGATGACTGTGTGCTTGTGGGACAAAGTGGATATTGTACCAATGCCAAAGTGTTTCTGCCAAGAGATAAAAAAAAAAAAAAAAAAAAAAAATTTCTCCACATTTCCACCCTGTATGAAGTGGCAGATATTCTAAAGAGGTTGAGAGCCACGTTATCATTGTGGTCCTACAGTTTAGTGGGACTTGGCATGCATTTCCTCCTGTCTTTGTTTTCATCTGGTGGCAGTAATGAAATCCTGTGGCAAGTCAAGGCAGCTGTGCATGATATGAGATTGCGCTCTCTCCCCTAACAGAGGCCGGTAGTCAAAGACGGGTAAGATCTTCTGGGAGAAAGTCAACCTAAGACAGGGCATAGCTGGTGGAAGCTACATGCCAATGACGGGTAAGGCTTTGCTCTAGCAGAAGACAACCTAAGATAGGCACAGTCCTTCTGTCCTAGATATAGCATAATCTGGGGTTATAAAAAATAAAGAAGGGGGAGATGTCGGGAGCTATTAATCCATTATGTACATGAGCTGTGGCAGGCTTGTTTACTGAGTTTGTGTTTTGCACACCAGTACCTAATCTGCCAAATCAGGAGGAATGTGTTTATATGGTGGAGCTCACAAAACAAGTATTTGACCGCTCCTTGACCCTCAGATACAGGTGGGAAAAACAGCTGTTGAAACGAATTGAGTCTTCTGTATAAAAAGGCAGAGCTGAAATAAATTGCTGCTGCAGTATCTACTGACAGCCCTCCCAAGTATCTTTTCTGTCTCTTGTTTTTTCTTTCAATCCTCACTCCCCCTTTCAGGTACTGTCCATCTTGGCCGGCTGGCACCAGCAGGCTAGTATCATCCATGAAGAAAATGCTGACTCAAACCATGCTGAGATAGCATGTCATACCTAATGGAATGACTAATATATTTTTTAATTTTTAATAACTACATGATTAGAAGAAGCATTTCATTAAAGCTTTAACATATTCAGTAACACACTCCAGAGCAAGAGTACATCTCTTTCACAAGTGGTTGTAAGTTTCTAGGTTCACAGTTGAATGAATACAGTTATACAATATTGAACTCAGTATAAGCCCTGTAAGACATAAAATTGAATGAGTTTTTAACCTTTAAAAACGATCTCCAATTCATTTTATAATATGTTGTTCCTTGCAGAAAGACTTATTGTTTTTCCTACTAACACTGAGATGTTGGTGATAAACATGACTAATATTTTTAAACATTGGCATTGCCTATGGTTAGCAAAATAGAGTTATTGGTGTATTCTTAGGCTGATGGTGGGGATTTTAAATGGTGCAAAAATTTTGAAAACAGTTCAACAGATTTTTTTATCTCTTCTTTCAAACTCTTTAATTTTTAATCATATTTTTTAATTATTTATTTAATGACCACATACTTAGAAGAAGCATTTCATTACATCAGCATTGACATATTCAATAACAATTTCCAGAGCTAAGATGCATCTCTTTCATATTCCATAACAATTTCCAGAGCTAAGGTGCATCTCTTTCAAAATTGGCTGTAAATTTTTAAGTTTAAAGTTGAATTAATTCAGTTATACAATATTGTACTCAGTATAAACCCTATAAGACATAAAATTGAGTGAGGTTTTAACTTTTAAAAAATATCTCAATTTCATTTTAAAATATAGCTTCATACAGAAAAACTCATTTTTAATTCTACTAGCAGATAGATGTTTGCACAAGCGTTTCTAATCTCTATATATCTGATTATTGCTAGTCACAGTCGGTTACTTTCTGAGCTCATTGGCATCTGAGCATGGATATAAAGTCATCAGGTAGATTTTAATGGAAAATATTTATCACATCTACTAATTACTAAGGAGCAAATTTTTATGCTTTGAAGAATTATTTTTTTAATCATTATACTTAAAAAAATTTTTTTTGTCTTTTTGAGACAGGGTCTCCCTGTAGCCCCAGGTGTCCTGGAGGTCACTATGTAGACCAGGCTGGGCTTGAACTCACAGAGATCTGCCTGCCTCTGCCTCCCCAGTGCTGGGATTAGAGGCATGTGCCACCACACCCGGTTTAAATTTTTAATAACTACGTGATTAGAAGCTTTTCACTAGCTTTAACATATTCAGTAACACACTCCAGAGCAACAGTACATCTCTTTCACAAGTGGGTGCAAGTTTCTAGGTTCACAGTTGAATTAATATAGTTATATATTATTGAACTCAGTATAAACTCTGTAAGACATAAAATTGGATGAGTTTTTTCTTTTTTGGTCTTTTTGAGACAGGGTCTCCCTGTAGCCCCAGCTGTCCTGGAACTCACTATGTAGACCAGGCTGGCCTTGAACTCAAAGAGATCCGCCTGCCTCTGCCAACTAAGTGCTGGGATTAAAGGCGTGCACCACCACACCCGGCTGGATGTGTTTTTAACCTTTAAAAAAGATCTCCAATTTCATTTTAGAATATATTGTTCCTTGCAGACAGACTCATTGTTTTTGCTACTAACACTGAAATGTTTGTGCTTGGATCTCTAATCTGTATGTATCTGATTATTACTAGTCATAATCGGTTGCACTTGGATCCTTGGCGCCTCTGTATGTCTATAAAGTCATCAGGAAGATTTCAATGGTATTGTTTATCATCTCTACTAACTTAGCATGACATAAATTTCCATGATTCCTCCTCAATATAATACTTTTTTTTTAATTTGTTGATTTTGTGTGTGTGTGTATGTATGTGTATATCACACAGAACATCGCAAACCATCTCATTCGACTATACAACCACTTCCCAGGTAGCACCCTCCCAAAGCCTCCCTCCCCCCCACTAGAGCCCTTATACTCTGATATCCCTGCTACTTTCTGCTGTGTTGTTGGCACCCCCAGCCATTCCCCACTACTTGTCCTTCTGGTGAATCTAGTCAGCCTATCTAGAGGTCTTTGTTTTAGGAGGGTCAGTTGTTCCTCATCTAGCAGTAATCAGTTGTTGATATTCCTTTAGATAAGATTAGGGTCTGCTGTTCATTTTCCCAATTCTATGCTGGGTTACTATCTGGGAGTCCCTTGGGCCACACTGGCTAACAACTCAAAAGAAGGCATCGCCTGTCTGGCATTTTTGCTTGTTATGTAGCCTTTAGCTATGCATATGGACTCTTATGAAATTATATTGGCCCTTTTAATTTTTGGTTATACTTTACTTTAGGGTGTTTAAGGCCATACAGTTGGCCCAAATAAACCAATTTATTTTTACTCTTCAGGTTGTTGAAGGATCTGTTCCTTAGGGGTCACATGGGCTTGGGAGGAACCCCTGGCTCCTTTCTTTTACCAGTTCCATCTATGTGAAGATAAGTCAAAGGTCCTGTTCGACCACGGCTGGCTTTGCTTGGAAGCATGGAGGAAATGTTCCTCTGTGTTGATCCTCCTCTTTGTAGACTGGACACTGGTTCAAGTCCATCTCGTGGGGTCTCCATGTCCTCCTTGATCAAGAGATCAGGTGACTCGACACAGTTACAAGAAATTTTGAGAGATGCTCATAGTCCCCTGGAACTTAGTCAACCTAGGAGGGCAAGGAACAAAAACTGTCCTTTATGTCCCTCTGACCAAATTATTATAGGCCTCAAAGTGTGTCCATTAAACACCCAAGAAGGTTAGTTCCACCAGTCTGGTACTTTTAATTACTGTGTGCCATGTAGATAAATCTTGGGCAAAGACCAGTTGTTCTCAGATAAACCTTACCTAGACATACATTTCTTGATCTCCTACGTATAATTTGTCAGTAGGTTGTAGGAGTAATATTGTCTTCACTGATTTTCAAAGCTAACTAGGTATTGTTTATCTCTCACATTGTCTCACCCTTCCATGGTTTTCCCTCTTAAGGTGCCCCCAATTTCCCCCCTTTCTCCTGTAATAATACCCTTCTCCTGTGGTCCTACCTCTCTTGAGCTCCTTCTTTCCCTTTATACCCTAGGTTCCTTGTATACCCTTCCCTGCCCCCTCCCTTAAACTAACCCAATTTTTATCAGTATCTCCCTTATTAAGGCCTGTTTCATACTGTTTTTCTCTTTCAGGTTCTTTCTTTTTCCTTTACCTCCCTTTTTCCTTTCCATTATCCTGGTTTCTGTAGTTATGTCTGGTTGCATACTTATTTAGCAGAGTCTGGTTCTAGGGTCCACAAATGAGGGAGAACTTATGTCAATTTTTTTTTCTGAGTCTGTGTTATTTCACTTAGTATAACAGTTTCTAGTTCCATCCATTTACCTGCAAATTTAATGATTTCATATTTCTTTACTGCTGAGTAAAACTCCATATTAGAAATGAACCACATTTTCATTATCCACTTGTCAATTGAGGGACACTCAGGTTGCTTCCATCTCTTAGCTATTGTGAAAAGAGCAGCAACAAACATGGATGTCCAAGTGTCTCTGCAATAGGATGAGTTCTTTGGGTATATGCCAAGGAGTGGTATAACTGGGTCAAATGGTAGGTTCATTTGTAGGTTTTAAAGAGTTCTCCACACTGCATTCCATAGGGGTTGAACCAGTCTGCAGCACCTCCAGCAGTGGATGGGTGTTCCCCTTTCCCCAGATTCACCAGAAGGACAAGTAGTGGGGAAATGCTGGGGGTGCCAATAACACAGCTGACAGTAGCAGGGATATCAAAGTATAAGGGCTCTAGCGGGGGGAGGGAGGCTATGGGAGAGTGCTACCTGGGAAGTGGGTCTAAAAACAAAAAAATTCTTCAAAGCATAAAAATTTGCTCCTTAATAACTAGTAGATGTGAAAAACATTGCCATTGAAATCTACCTGATGACTTTATATCCATGCTCAGATGCTGAGCTCAGAAAGTAACTGGCTGTGACTAGTAATAATCAGATATATAGAGATTAGAAACACATATGCATCTTAGTGTCAGTTGTATTAAAAATGAATTTTTCTGTATGAAATTGTGTATTTTAATAATGGAATGGAGATTTTTTTTGAAGTTTAAAACCTCATTTAATTTTATGTCTTATAGGGTTTTTACAGCATACAATATTGTATAACTGTATTAATTGAACTGTAAACCTAAAAATGTACAGCCAATTGTGAAAGAGATGCATCTTAGCTCTGGAAATTGTTATTGAATATGTCAATGCTGTTGTAATGAAATGCCTCTCCTAATCATTTGGTTATGAGATAAATAATTTAATAAAATAATAATAATAATGATAATAATTATTGGTGTGAAAAGCATTACCATCGAAATCTACCTGATGCCTTTACATCCATGCTCAGATGCCAAGGAGCTCAGAAATTAACAAGCTGCCACTAGTAATAATCAGATATATAGAGATTAGGAACGCATATGCAAACATGTTAATGTCAATTGCATTAAAAACGAATTTTTCTGTATGAAACTCTGTATTTTAATAATGAAATAGAGATCTTTTTATCATTTGTCTTATGGGCTTTATACAGAGTTCAATATTGTATAACTGTATTAATTCAACTGTGAACCTAAAAATTTACAGTCAATTTTGAAAGAGATATATCTTAGCTCTGGAAATTGTTATTGAATATGTCAATGCTGTTGTAATGAAATTCTTCTTCTGACTATGTGGTTATTAAATAAATAATAAACAAAAAAATAAACTCTATTGAGGAGGTGAAAAATCCTCATCATTTGCATTCGAATAATTGAAATTTGAAAACAGGTTAGAAAAGAGGTTGAAGTTACAATTTAGGCTAGAGCTAAATTTATTGAATTGGTAAACTGAATATGTTAGCTCTCTACTAACAATGAGAACAGAGCCCCACCATTAGGAACAAGCCTAGTTTATTGACATTTCACTATAGGAAAAAATAATCCTTAAGTTGACAATAAATCAAACTCATGGTTATATCACAATTATCAATAATCAAGAATTAACTTATCCTTGATTGTGACAAAACATTCTCCTCTCAGTTCTTGAATGAGTTTGAAACTATAAGAAGTCATGAAACCAAGCCTAGAAACACTAGTGACTCAAACACATATGAAAAACAGTTTTCAGTGAAGAAATGAGTTCTGCATTCATCAAAAGCAATCTTCGACTTTTAAATGCTTATGATAATTTGGTAATTTAGAAAAATTTTACTTATGTATTTATTTGGATAAACTCTTTGCATCAGGCACTCTTCTGAGTATTTAAAAAATGTGCACGCAATTACTTTTTGCAATTACTCTATGGGAGTATTGTTTCCAATGCATTTCTACAGATGAGGATGGAGGTATAAATTCAAGAGTTTTATTTTGCAACATGATGACTATAATTAATAATATAGATGATTATAACTGTTCTGAAGACAAAAAAAAACTGGCAAGTGGTGATGCATAAATTAACTGCCAGACTTGCCATTCTATAATATGTACTTATCTCAGAACATGATATTGTACACAATATACATATTATGCATACATGATATTGTACACATACATACATACATACATGCAGTCTATCTTAAATACTATTGAGGAAGTGAGAATTCCTCATCATTTCCATTCAGGCAATTAAAATTTGAAAACAACATAAGGCAAGAGGTTGAAATAAAAATTTGAGTTAGAGCAAAATTTATTGGATTGGGACATTGAATCTCTTAGCTCTCTATTGGCATTCCAAGCACAGAGAAGCTAAGTAATATACTCAGGTTTCTCCAGGCAGTATGTGCTGAAGGTGGAATTTGAATCAATGACAGATGCATTCTGTAGTTCCTATTATTCGTGAAGCTATGTGGACCTTCTATTTTTTATTAGACTTGTGGTTTGACCATAAATTTTTTTATTAATACTAGAGATGTGATTTTACTTGGAGAGGCATAACCTATAGAAATTAAAGGATTTGTAACTATTATTTTAACATTAAACATAATCTTATTTATTAATAAATAACTAATTGATAAGAATTAATGAAAAATAAGATTATGATTAATGAATAAAGCTTGAAAAGCTCATTTAAAAGTGTTGGAGTCTAGGTCTTTACAGTACTGAAAAAAATCAAATATACTAATTTTTAATGTTTAAAATACTTTCTGTAAATGGTGGCTTTTATCTGAAGGGATTTAATATGTTAAATTCATGAATTAATGAAAATAACTCAAACCACAAATCTATCCTATAGCTTTAAAAATAGAATAAAATTCATGATTTGTATACATGAAATAAGTTTCAAACCTATACTTTCAATGATTTAATAACTTGTACACAGAAACTTCACTCATGTGTTAAAACATTCCATTGATCCAGAAGTAAAGATTACACTTGGCTATAAAATTCCTATCAACCCATTTCTGAGGCTTCCTGTAGTTTGTACTGTATTTTCTAACTATTAGTTCTAATTGTCTAAAATTATGTTAGTTAAAACTAGTATGACTTGGTTATAATAATTTGTATTGTAAATTCTGTATTCATATTATTTTTATGTATCTTCCCATCACAAATCAGATAAAGTTCAACATAGTATGACATAGAATAGCTTAGCTAATTATAGTGCAAGAAGAAAGATCTTCACATGGGCTAAATAAACATGCTCTGTTTTTCGGACTCTTTTAGAACGTGTTTACTCTTTGTTTTACATGACTACACCTTTAATTTGCCGTATTTTCCATTTTTAAAGCTTTGGTATTTAATTGCATCTGTATCTTTCTATCAGTCATATTGTTTTATTATGGTAACAGCACAGTGAAATTTTAAAACATTGATTCTCTCCAATTCAACTATATAACAGAAAGTTTAAGAAGATACATAGGACCCTCATTCAGTTAAGAAACTATTTAATAAATATAAATTTAAAGAGTATGATATTATTTAATGTGAACACAGTATTAACTATTTTAACCTTATAACAACCTTATGTGGTTGGTACCCAATCCAGATGATAATACTGTTATTTTGCCCATTTTACATGAGGAATTGAGACACTAACAACCTAACTAACTGTCTTTGATCACACAGCTAGGAAAAATAGAGGTGGTGATATTTGAACCTAAGCAGTCTGGCTCCAGGAAGTAGAATCATGATATCCCAGTGAAATATTAGAATTCAGTAATATTTTAGTCCTGGTTATTACACCAAATGACTTAAAGTAGTTGTGTTATAGAAATTATACCAATCCTGAAAATAGATCTATTTTTTTCTCTATGTTTATAGAGAAAAAAAATCTATAAATCTCTTAAAACTAGATGTGTATGTGGTTTGCCCACTTTCCAAAAGATACTCCCAGACCACAACTTTACATGGGCTTCTTTATGCCAAATTGTCAGTGTTTCGATTATTTTTTTCTGCTTTTTGCTTATAATTCTCATTGTAAATCTGGCTGGCTGAAAGCTTCCAGTGATAACCATGCAGCCACATACGTGCTGTGCTGTCTTGACATTTCCTCTGCAAGATTAATTGATGAGTCATCTTTTAACTTATTCTCATACCAAATCTCAGGATATGGACAAAAGATGGATAAGCTTTTTTACATTTTCATGAAACTGCATCATGGTTATCTCTAGTCCAACTTCCAACATAGTAGTTGTTACCCTATGCAAACTTATGAGAATAATCCTGATTTTCTGATTCTCTTTAATCAGCATCCTGTTCTGAGTTCCTCCTTTGTTAACTTTTTTTAATTTTTTTTTATTAATTTTTTTTAATTAAAAGAAGCATTTCATTACAACAACATTGACATTTTCAATAACAATTTTCTGAGCTAAGATGCATCTTTTTCAAAACTGGCTGTAAAATTTTAGGCTTACA
Source organism: Nannospalax galili (assembly GCF_000622305.1). Lineage (NCBI taxonomy): Eukaryota > Metazoa > Chordata > Mammalia > Rodentia > Spalacidae > Nannospalax > Nannospalax galili. The sequence goes on from NW_008354281.1 coordinate 3,340,241, forward strand.
GTTGAATTATTACACTTATATAATCTTTTACTCATTATAAACTCTACAAGACATAAAATTAAATGAGGTTCCAACCTTTAAAAAAGATCTCCACTGCGTTGTCAAAACACACAGTTTCATACAGAAAAATTAATTCCAAGCCTATTGACATTGAGACGTTTTCACATGCATTTATAATCTCTATATACATGACTATCACTGGTCACAGTCACCCACCTTC
>NW_008354281.1:3340877-3341574 GCF_000622305.1 Nannospalax galili
CAAGAACTCGACTGAAGGTATCGCCTGTCTGGCTTTGCTGTTTGTCAAGTAACTTTTAGTTATATATATGTATGCTCTTATGAAATTATATTGGCCCCTTTAATCTTTGGTTATACTTCCTTTTGGGTGTTTAAGGACATACCATTGGACCGGATAAACTAGTTTGTATTTACTCTTGAGGTCATTTGAGTATCTGTACCTCGGGGGTCCCATGGGCTTGGGAGGAGTCCCTGGCTCCTTTCTTTTACCAGTTCCATCTACGTGAAGATAAGTCAAAGGTCCTGCTCGACCATTGTTGGCTTCTCTTGGAAGCATGGAGGAAATGATTCCTCCGTGTTGACCCTCCTCTTTATAGACCAGACACTGGTCCAAGTCCATCTGGTGGGGTCTCCTTGGCCTCCTTGATCAAGAGGACAGGTGACCCATTACAGGACATTTTGAGAGATGCTCATGGTCCCTGGGAACTAATCGACCTAGGAGGGCAGGGAGCAAAAAGTATCCTTTGTATCGCTCTGACCCAATTAATATAGATCTCAGGGTATGCCTGTTAAACATCCAAGAAGGTTAGTTCCACCATTCTGGCATTTTTAATTACTGTGTGCCGTGTAGATAAATATTGGGCAAAGACCAATTGTTCTCAGATAAACCTTATCTAGACATATATTTCTTGATCTGCTATGTATAATTTGTCAGTAGG